>NC_092762.1:52534282-52859308 GCF_047496795.1 Chiloscyllium punctatum | reverse complement strand
GGGGGTGGTGTAGGGGTAATGGGGGTGGTGTGGGGGGTATGGGGGGTGGTGTAGGGTGTATGGGCGTGGTGGTGTGGGGGTGTGGGGTGGTGTGGGGGTGGTGTAGGGGTATGGAGGTGGTGTAGGGGTATCGGTGAGTTTGGAGGGTATTGGGGTAGGTGTGGGGGTATGGGGGGGTGGGGGTATGGGGGTGGTGTAGTGGTATGGGGTGGGCTATTGGGGTTTGTAGGGGTATGGGGGTGGGGGTTTGGGTGGTGGAGGGTATGGGTCTGGTGGTGGTGTGGGGGTATGGGGGTGGTGTAGGTGTATGGGCCGTGGTGGTGTGGGGTGTGGGGGAGGTGTGGTGGTGTGGGGGTATGGGTTTGGGGTGTGGGGTATGGGGTGTGCGGGTCAGGTTGGGGGGGTGGGGGAATGGGGAGGTGGGGGTTATGGGGTGGTGTAGAGGGTATGGGGGTGGTGTAGGTGTATGGGGTGTGGGGGTGTGGGGGTATGGGGTGAGTGTAGTGGTATGGGGGTGGGGCTATTGGGGGTTTGTCGGGGTATGGGGGTGGGGGTTTGGGGGGTGGGGGTATGGGGTGGTGTGTGTGGGGGTATGGGGGTGGTGTAGGTGTATGGGCGTGGTGGTGTGGGGTGTGGGGGTGGTGTGGGGGTGGGGGGTATGGGGGTGGTGTCGGTGTATAGGCGTGGTGTAGGTGTATGGGGAGTGTGGGGGTATGGGGGTGGTGTAGTGGTATGGGGGTGGGGCTATTGGGGTTTGTTAGGGTATGTGGGTGGGGGTTTGGGGGTGGGGGTATGGGGGTGGTGTGGGGGTATGGGGTGGTGTAGGTGTATGGGCGTGGTGGTGTGGGGCTGTGGGGGTGGTGTAGGGGTATGGAGGTGATGTAGGGGTATGGAGTTGGGGGTATGGGGGTGGGGGTATGGGTTTGGTGTAGGGGTTTGGGGTGAAGGCTATGGGGGTGGTGTAGGGGTATGGGGTGTTGAGGATATGGGGGGGGTGGGGGTATGGGAGGTGGGGTATGGGGTGGTGTAGGGGTATGGGGGTGGTTGTAGGTGTATGGGGTGTGAGGGTATGGGGGGTGCTGTAGGGGTATGGGGGTGGGGCTATTGCGGTGTGTAGGGGTATTGGGTGGGGGTATGGGGGGTGGGGGTATGGGTGTGGTGTAGGGATATGGGTGGTGGGTGTTATGGGAGTGGTGTAGGGGTATGTGAGATGGGGGAAAGGGGTGGTGTAGGTGTATGGGGAGTGGGGGTATGGGGTGGTGTAGGGGTATGGGGGGGTGGGGGTTTGGGGGTGTGTAGGGGTATGGGGGGGTGGGGGTTTGGGGTGGTGTAGGGGTATGGGGGTGGGGGTTTGGGTTTGGTGTAGGGGTATGGGGGGTGGGGTTTGGGGGAGGGTGTAGGGGGTATGGGGGTGGGGGTTTGGGGTTGGTGTAGGGGTAATGGGCGGTGGGGCTATGGGGGGTGGGGTGGGGGTTATGGGAGGTGGGGGTCTGGGGGGTCGGTGTAGGGGGTATGGGGGTGAGGGTATGGGGGGTGGTGTAGGGGTATGTGGGTGGGGGTACGTGGGTGTGGGGTATGTGGGGTGGTGTAGGGGCATGGGAGGTGGGGGGTATGGGGGTGGTGTAGGGGTATGGGCGTGGTGGTGTGGGGGTGTGGGGGGTGGTGTGGGGGTATGGGGGTGGTGTAGGGGTATGTGGGGTGTGGTTATGGGGGGTGGTGTAGGCGGTAGTATGGGGTGTGGGTTGGGGTGTGTGTGTGTGTGTGGCGGGGGGTGTGTGTGTGTGTGTGGCGGGGGTGTGTGTGTGTGTGGCGGATGTGTGTGTGTGTGTGGCGGGTGTGTGTGGGTGTGGCGGATATGTGTGTTGTGTGGCGGGTGTGTGTGTGTGCGGCGTGTGTGTGTGTGTGGCGGGTGTGTGTGTGTGTGGCGGGTGTGTGTGTGTGGCGGGGGGGGGGTGGGGGTGTGTGTGTGGGTGTGGCGGGTGTTGTGTGTGGGGGGGCGGGGTGTGTGTGAGTGGCGGGGTGTGTGTGTGAGTGGGCGGGGGTGTGTGTGTGTGGCGGGTGTGTGTGTGTGGCGGGTCCGTGTGTGGGGCGGGTCTGTGTGTGGGGCGGGGGTGTGTGTGTATGTATGTGTGTGTGTGTGGCGGGGGTGTTTGTGTGTGTGTGGCAGGGGTGTGTGTGTGTGTGTGTGTGTGGGGCGGATGTGTGTGTATGTGTGGCGGGTGTGTGTGTGTGTGTGTGTGGCGCGGTCCGTGTGTGGGGCGGGGTCTGTGTGTGGGGCGGGGGTGTGTGTGTATGTATGTGTGTGTGTGTGGCGGGGGTGTTTGTGTGTGTGTGGCGGGGTGTGTGTGTGTGGCGGGGTGTGTGTGTGTCAGGGGTGTGTGTGTGACGGGGTGGGTGTGTGTGTGACGGGGTGGGTGTGTGTGTGGCGGGGGGTTGTGTGTGCAGGGGGGTGTGTGTGCTAGTTGGGGGTGTGTGTGGCAGCGTGTGTGGTGTGTGGCGAGGGGTTTTGTGTGGCAGCGTGTGTGGTGTGTGTGGCAGGGGGGGGGTGTGTGTGTGGCGGGTGGGGTATGTGTGCCGGGGGGTTGTGTGGCAGGTGGGGGTGTGTGTGCGGGGGTGTGTGGCTGGGGGTGTTTGTGCTAAGGGGGTGTGTGTGTGGGGGGTGGGGTGTGGTGCGAGGGGTGTGTGTGTGTGGCGGGAGTGTCTGTGTGGCAGGTGGGGTGATTTGTGCTAGGGTGTGTGTGTGTGTGGGGAGTGCATGGCGGGGATGTGTGTGTTGTGGCAGGGGGTCGGAGGGGTATTGAACTGGCTGGAAACTGGAACATGAGGTTGATTGGAGTGTATGGATCATAAATGTTTCCTGAACTGGTCCCTGCCTTTGCACTCCTTCTCTCCGATGTAGAGGAGACCACATGTGGAGCAATGGATGCTATAAATCAGGTTAGGGAAACACAGGTGAATCTTTGCCGGACGTAGAATAATTCTTTGGGACCTTGGCCAGAGGTGGAGGGGGAGGGTGTGGAGGCAGGTTTTTTCACCTCCTGTGGTCACAGGGAAGGGTGGAAGAGAGGTTGCGTGGGGTGTGTGGACCTAATGAGGGAGTTGCAGAGGGTACAGGGGTCCATGTGGAAAGCGGATAGGGGTGGGGAGAGAAATATCATTCTTTTGGTGGGGTCAGACTGCAGGTGGTGAAAATGGTGATGGATGATGTTCTGGATTTAGAGATTAGAGGGGTGAAAGTGAGTAGGGGAGGGGACGTTGTGTTATTATGGTGCACAAGATCTTTACCTCACTGAGGCTAGGATGCCAACTTGCTATTCATCAACTTCACCAACACGTTCTACCCAGACCTTAAGTTCACATGGGCCATCTCTCTCACCTTCCTCCCCTTCCTGACCTCTCATTAACCAACACAGCACTGACATCTATTTTAAACCCACCGACACCCACATCTCCGCCTACCGCCCTCTCGACCACAAACCCCATGTCTCATCATCAAACTATCATCTCCAAGACCATCAACAACCTCATCACCTCAGGAGATCTCCTATCCACCGCCTCCAACCTCATATTCCCCAACCCCACACCGCCTGTTTCTGGGCTCCTACCAGTTGGCTGATTGTCTTTGTCTTTGCCTGCTCCTGGCCCACTGAATTCATCTCCTCTTACCTCAACTCCCTCCTCTCCCTTTGGTCCAAAACTCCCCACCTAATTTTGGGACACCACTCACACCTCTCATCTGCTCCACGACATTCTGCCTGGCCCCAACACCTCTCTCTTCACCATGGACATCCAGATTCTCTACACCTATATCCCTCGTAAAGGAGGCCTCAAAGCCCTATGTTTCCTCCTCTCCTGTTGACCTAATCAGCCCCCCTCCACCGACACTCTGCTTGGCAGAACTGGTCTTGACTCTTAACAACTTTTTCTTTCAATTCTCCCATTTCCTGCAAACCCAAAGGGGGTGGCCATGGGTATCCCGCATGGGTCTGAGCTATGCCTGCCTCTACCTAGGAGGGCTGATGCCCGAAACGTCGATTCTCCTGTTCCTTGAATGCTGCCTGACCTGCTGCGCTTTTCCAGTAACACATTTTCAGCTCTACCTAGCTACACTGGAATAGTCCCTTTCCACAGTTACACTGGCAGCACTCACACCTTTTCTTCTGCTACATCGCTGACTGTATTGACATTGCCTTGCCCTCCCACGAGGGGCTCGAACAGTTCATCAACTTCACCCACACCTTCCACCCTGACCTCAAATTCACCTGGACCACCTCCCTTGCCTTCCTGGATGTCTCCACTTCCATCTTCGGTAACTGACTCAGCACCGACATCTATTTCAAAAACCATCAACTCTCACTGTTACCTCGACTACACCTCTTCCCAAACCCGCATCCTGCAAAAATACAATCCGATACTCCCCATTCCACCACCTCTGCTGTATCTACTTCCAGGAAGAGAAATTCCACTCTTGGACATCCCAGGTGGGGATAGAGTCCCCCTGGTCCTCATATTCCACCCCACTAATCTCTAAATGCAATGCATCATCCATCACCATTTCCACCACCCAAATGTTATTTCCCTCCCCACCCCAATCTGCTTCCCGCATGGACCCTATTTCCTGTGTAACTCCCTCGTTAGATCCACACACTCCACCAACCTCTCCTCCACCCCTGGCACCTTTCCCTGTGGCCGCAGGAGGTGAACAACCTGCCCCCACACCTCTCCCACCTCTGTCCAAGGTCGCAAGGAATCATTCTAAGTCAGCAGAGATTCCCCTGCATTTGCTCTAATATTATTTACTGCATCCATTGCTCCCCACATCAGAGAGAACAAGTGCTAACTCGGTGATCGGTTCAGGGAACATTTATGATCCGTACACTCCAATCAACCCTACCTTCCAGATGCCAGTCATTTCAACTCCCTCCGACGACATGTCCATCCTGGGCCTCCTCTACCACATATAAGCTGGGTGAAGAACAGCTCAGCTTCTGCCTCAAGGTTTTACAACTATACGACCTTAACATAAAATTCACCAGCTTCCCAAACCTCCCCACCCTCTCACCTCATCCCAGGTCCAGCCCTCCCTCTCCACCCCATCTCCTTTACCTGACCTAATTTATCCATCTTCCTTCCCACCTATCCTTTCCACCCTTCCCACTGACCAATCACAATCATGCTCCTCCCTACATCCACCTATCGCCATCCTACCTACCTTTTCTGTCGCCCACCCCTCCCTCTATTTATTTCACAGTCCCCTGCCCCATTCCCAGCTGTACTGAAAGGGTTCCAACATGAAACATTGATTTCCCTGTTCTTCCGATGATGCTTGACCAGCTGTGCATTTTTTCCAGCTTCACACTTTATCGATTCTGTCATAGAGTCATTCAACATGGAAACAAACCTTTTGTTCCAACCAGCCCATTGCCCTGAAATGATAAGTTGACTATTCCATTGGCTTGCATTGTTTAAGGCATTACGATGCATGAGAGCTCTTGTTTACATTGGGAAACATATTGCATTAAAAACTGTTAAAAAAAAAACTGCTTCAGGCCTCCAGTGTAAATGTTTAGATTCATCAAAGTGCTCAGGGACTGTTTAAAAGAAAACTTCAGCAACCTTTATTTTAGCGAGAAAACACAGCCACTTGCTGCTGTCCTGTTTTGATTAACAGGACATCTGGTGCAACTTAGTTAAAAGGAAAAAGGCTTTCTGGTGTTGTAGTTTCAAAACCTTCAATGCTTATATTTGCCTGGACGTGTTTTGGCAGTTGAGCCTGTTACTTGGCTTAGTTTTAAAAGCTTCAGAATCATTTATCTCTGAATTAAACACATGCTGTTAGAAACAGGGCACAGTAAGATCCCACACATCTCAGACTGATAATAACCTGTTGGACTGATTATTGAAAGTTCAATATTAGACAACATACCAGGGAAAGGTATCCTATTCTTCAGTGTGTTAAGGAATGTTTGCAGGGCAGACAGTTCCACATTTTAATGTCTCAGGCTTGGTTTCACTGCCATGTCAGTCTTGAGGAAGCTGTGTCTGAGCAGAGACTTTAATGGCTAACATAGTCAGTGTTGCAACTGTGTTGAGCTCTCCAGCGACAGAGCAGTAGACAGACACCAGTCTGGTGTGGGATGTGAAAGTAGGCCATCAGCTTTTTGCCTGATGGGAGACGTACTCATTTGAACATCTCAGATACTGTAAAACCCTGGTACGAAAAGCCACAGCTCCTCTTATGTGTGCCCATTGTATTTGAAGCAGTTTTCCCTTTGAAACTTTAAATCTATTGCTTAGATTAACAGGCTGTGGACTAACACGGTTGCCTGAGGGCAGTAAACCCTGTTAGTTCTGTTGTGGTAGCCACTGATGGAAAGTTATTAAAGAAGCCTGAGGGCAAGAGTCTAATTTTAACATGTTCTAACATGTCATGCCACATAGGGTCTTATTTCACTGTCACTCGTCACTGGAAGCCCTCCCAGGATTAGGCCAAATTCACAAACACTCTGCCTAATCTTACCCTGTAATGACTTGAAAGCACAATCTAATCAGATGAAGTGTGAAAACAATGTTATGCAATTCCATTATTCAGTTTCCCAAATAAATTGAGTTGAGTTAAAATTCTCTCCAATCCATCCCAATGTTGGACAGAATTCAATGATAGAGGGTCTTTCCCATCAATTGGAGACCCCATCCAATCTTCAGGAAGACTTGTTGGCTTAAGTGCCAATTAATCATTTTAGCTGTGCAGTGGCTGGCCTTTCCAAGCAACATGGGTACAGGGAGTGAAAATCTCAGTAAAACAGGCAATCAGAGACTGGTATCTGTTCAGTGCTCTGTAGCATTGCCAGTGGTTAGAATTGAATTGAGTTAGCTTTATTGTCATGTGTACTCAAATGAATACAGGAAAACCATGCAAGTCGCCAGTTACAGCGCCATCTTAGGTACAAAGGTACCTAACTCCACAGTTGTAAATACAAATTCTTGGGGGAAAATGTTAGAAAAGTAAAGAAATAAAGAGTCTAGCTGTACAGATCATAGGAATAAATTAGAAAATAAAGAAATAAAACATTCTGAATAACATTCCCTCCAACTCAGTCCATGCTGGTATCGAGCCACTAGTCCGCACCAGGCCTTGACTCCAGACCTCACCTCAAGGCTCTGAAATCATATTGAGGTTTAAGCCATGCCAGGCTGAGAGGATGCCACTCCAGGCTGAGAAACTGCCACACTGAGTGGATGGCAGCTACTGTTGGTATTGCGTACACCACAAACACTTGGTGGGACGCAGACCACAAGTCAGCGATGGTGTGAAGGGAGTCGCAGGCTTTGGGTCAAAAGAGAGGGGTGGGGTGTAGCTCTCTTTTGCTGCCCCCTTTTCCTGAAGCTGGGTCCTTTGATCAAGTGTTGAGTCCTTGACCATAAAATAGTCCAATTGGAAGCTCAAATGCAACCCCAACTAATGTATTTTTTTACGAATCCTGCATGAAGAAGTTGCTCATGGAATATGGGGCAAGGCTATTAATTGTGCATCAATTGACTATTAATGTCTTTGTTGGTGGTGACAGAAGTTCAACCACACCCCAAAGTGAAATGGGGTCACCACCAATTAACATTAAATGCCCTGTCTCATTTTAAGGCATAAAATGCCACTGAAAATCCCATACTTGGAAATTTTTTTTCATTCATTTGTGGGACTTGAGTGTCGCTTGCTAGCCAGCATTGATAGCCCCTCCCTATTTGCCCCTTGAGAAGGCGGTGGTGAGCTGCCTTCTTAATTCGCTTCAGTCCACTTGCTGTGGGTTGACCCACGATGCTAGTAGGGAGGGAATTCCAGATTTTTAACCCAATGATTGTGAAAGAACAGCAGTATATTTCCAAGTCAGGGTGGTGAGTGGCTTGGAGGGGAACTTGTGGGTGGTGGTATTCCCAAGTACCTTCTGCCCTTATCCTTCGAGATGGAAGTGGTTGTGGGTTTGGAAGGTGCTGTCTTTGGTGAATTTCTGCAGTACATCTTGTAGATAGTACACACTGCTGCTACTGAGTGCCAGTGGTGGAGGGATTGAATGTTTGTAGATGTAGTGCGAATCGAGCGGGTTGCTTTGTCCTGGATAATATCAAGCTTCTTGAGTGTTGTTGGAGCTGCACCCATCTAGGCAAGTGGGGAGTATTCCATCACACTCTTGACTTGTGCCTTGTAGATGGTGGATAGACTTGGGGTCTCAGGGGGTGAGTTACTTACTGCAGTATCCCTAGTCTCTGACCTGCTCTTGTAGCCACTTTGTTTATGTGGTGAGTGCAGTTGAGTTTCTGGTCAACGGTAACCCCAAGGATGTTGACAGTGTGGGATTCGGTGATGGTAATACTGTTGATTGTCAGGGGGCAGTGGTTAAAGTGTCTCTTATTGGTGATGGTCATTGTCTGGCATTTGTGTGGCACACAAGTTACTTGCCACTTGTTAGCCCAAGGCTGGATTTTGTCCATATCTTGTTGCAATTGAGCATGACTGCTTCAGTATCTGAGGAGTTGTCATCTACAAACATCCCCACTTCTGACCTTATGACAGAGGGAAGGTCATTGATGAAGCAACTGAAGATTGTTGAGTCTAGGATACTGAGCTAAGCTGAGGGACTCCTGCAGAGATGTCCTGGAGCTGAGATAGCTGTCCCTCCACAACCATCTTCCTTTTTACCAGGTATGACTCTAACCATGGAGTATTTGTCCCCTGACACCTGTTGATTCCAGTTTTGCCGGGCTCCTTGATGCCATACTCTGTCAAATGCGGCCTTGATGTCAAGGGCTGTCACTCTTGCCTCATCTCTGGAATTCAGCTCTTTTGTCCATGTTTGAACCCAGTTTGTAATGAGGTCAGGAGCTGAGTGGTCCTGGTGAAACCCAAACTGGGTGTCACTGAGCAGGTTATCGCTGAAGAGGTACTGCTGATAGCACTATTGATGACCCCTTCCATCACTTTACTGATGAAGGAGAGTAGACTGATTGGGCGGTAATTGGCCAGGTTGGATTTGTCCTGCTTTTTGTGTACAGGACATACCTGGGTAATTTTCCACATTGTAGGGTCGATGCCAGTGTTTACTGTACTGGAAGAGCTTGGCTAGGGGAGTGCAAGTTCTGGAGCACACACCTTCAGTACTATTGCCGGAATGTTCTCAGGGCCCATTGCCTTTGCAGTATCCAATGCCTCCAGCTTTTTCTTGATATCACTTGGAGTGAATCGAATTGGCTGGAGACAGGTAAAGCTGGGATCCACTGGAGGAGCCCGAGACAGATCATCCATTTAGCACTTCTGATGGAGGATTGTTGTGAATGCATTGGCCTTGTCTTTTGCACAGATGTGCTGCACTCGTCCATCATTGAGGATGGGGATATTTGTGGATCATCCTCCTCCTCCTCCACCTCCTCCTCCTCCACCTCCTCCTCCTCCACCTCCTCCTCCTCCTCCTCCTCCTCCACCTCCTCCTCCTCCTCCACCTCCACGTGGAAGGACTGCAGAGCGTAGATCAGACTCGTCGGTTGTGGGATTGCTTAGCTATGTCTATCACCTGCTGTTAACGCTGTTTGGCACGCAAGTAGTCCTGTTTGGTAGCTTCACCAGGTTTACCCTTCATTTGTAGCTATGCCTATTGCTGCTCCTGGCGTTCCCTCCTACTCTCTCCATTGTACCAGGGTTGATCCTCTGGTTTGATGGTAATGCTTGAGTGGGAGATGCACCAGGCCATAAGGTTGCAGGTTGTGCTAGAGGGCAGTTCTGCTGCTGTTGATGGCCTACAGTGCTCATGGATGCCCAGTCTTGAGCTGCTAGATCGGCTTGAAGTCTGTCCCATTTAACACGATGATGGTGCCATACAACATGGAGGTTGTTCTCAATGTGAAGTCAGGACTTCATCTCTACAAGGATAGTGCGTTGGTCACTTTTACCAATACTGTCACGGACAGATGTTTCTGCAGCTGGCAGATTAGTGAGGAAGAGGTCAAGTATGTTTTTTCCTCTTGTAGTTTCCTTCATGACCTACCACTGACCCAGTCTAGTATTTATATTCTTTAGGACCTAATCAGCTCGATCAGTAATGCTGCTGCCAAGCCACTCTTGGTGGTGGACATTGAAATCCCCCACCCAGAGTCCATTTTGCATCTTTACCACCCTCAGTGCTTCCTCCAAGTGTCGCTCAACACCGAGGAGTACTGATTCATCAGCCGAAGGAGGCCAGTAGGGGGTAACCAGTAAGAGGTTTCCTTGGCTGTGTTTAACCTGAAGCCATGAGACTTTGTGGGGTCCAGAGTCAATGTCACGGACTCCCAGGGTAATTCCCTCCCACTGTGCCGCCACCTCTGCTGGGTCTGTCCTGCCAGTGGGATAAAGCATATCCAGGGATGGTAATGGTGTTACCTGTAAGGTATGTTTCAGTAAGAATGACTATGTCAGGCTGTTGCTTGATTAGTCTGTGAGACAGCTCTCCCAATTTCGGCACGAGCCACCAGATGTTGGTAAGGAGGACTTTGTAAGGTCGACAGGGCTGTTTGTGTTTTTGCCTTTATGTTTTCTGGTTCCAAGTTCAATGCCAGGTGGTCCCTCCAGCTTCAATTCCTTGTTGTGACTTTCTAGTGATTGATGCAACTGAGGGGCTTGCTAGACCATTTCAGAGGGCAGCTGACAGTCAACCACATTGCTGTGGCTCTGGAGTCATGTGGAGGCCAGACCAGGTAAGAATGGCAGATTTCCTTGCCTAGAGGACATTCATGAACCAGATGGGTTTTTTTCAGCAATTTGACAATGGTTTCATGGTCATCTTAATTCCAGATTTCTTTTATTGAATTCAAATTCCACCATCTGCCATGGCAGGCTTTGAACCCAAGTTCCTCAGAACATTATTCTGGGTTTCTGAGTTAATAGTTGAATGATAATACCACTAGACCATCACCTCCCCTCAAATCTATGACAGCGTGTGGAGGGAGAGCCTCTCCAACCTTTTGGAGTTGCGGAAATTAGCGTCAGAACTCTTGTGTTGGGTTTCAGAGCCAGAGAGATCACACAGTGTATTGTTTCTGACTGCTGTGCTGAAGTATATTTTCATTCATAGAATCTCTACAGTGTGGGATTAGGTCATGCAGCCTATCAAGTCCACGATGGCTTTCGGAAGAGCATCCCACCCAGAACCACCTTATTCCTCGTAACCCTACAATTCTGACGACTAATCCACTTAGCCTGGACATCCCTGGTCACTATGGGTAATTTAGCATGGTCAATCCACCTCATCTGCATATCTTTGGATTATGCGAGGAAACGCAAAGGAGACCCACGCAGACACAGGGAGAATGTGCAAACTTCTTCCCGACAGTCGCCCGAGGCTAGAATTGAACCTGGGTCCCTGGCACTGTGAGGCGGCAATGCTAACCACTGTGCCACCCTTAGCTGATTGTTGTTTGGAAGTTGGTGTGTGCAGTTTTGAACTACCAGGCTGCATGTTGGTTTGCTGGCATGTTCCCACCTCTGGCCTATTTTCACAGAGGCAACATTTGGTTTAGGATATGCTTTCAGTAATAGGTAGTCATCAGGCTAATGGAAGGAAGAGGAGGCAGTGGAATAATGGTAATATCGCTGAAGTGGTAAGTGATCACCTGCTAAGGTGGGTTTGTACCCATAACTCAAGGTGAAACTTGACTCCAATAAAAATCATCTGGATTTGAATGCCATGTAACCAGTTTTGTAAAGAAAAAGTCTGCTTGTTGTTCATTAGGGAATAAAATCTGTCAGCCTTACCTGATCTGGCCTGTATGTAACTTCAGACTCACAGCAACGTGGTTGAATCTCAAATGACTCTCTGAAATAGCCCAAGCAACCTCTTCAGCAGGTTACTGCAGGGAAGTGCTGATTGGTTAACAATTGGGCTCTAATTGTTACAGAATTTGCCATTGATAATGTACTGGTTAATAATGATTGATAGTTAACTGTCATGCATTGTTATAATTTTCACTGGGCAGGTCAAGGCATTGCCTTAGAAATGAATAGTAAATAACTGTCATCTAGAGTTAAAACATACACAATGCACAGTGTCATTTTGTCTGAAAACAACAGGGCTCTATGTATTAACATATGTAAGTTCCAGTACAAGCAAGTACACCGCACTGAATGCCTGACTGGTAATCCTAAAGTAGTTGTCAACCTAATCCTTGGTACACTAAGAATTATTCAGTAAAGGTTGTATAATATCAGAATCACATCTAATGTTGACACTGTGTAGTAAGTTTTGCAAGTGTGGGTTGCTTGGATTAGGTCAGTACCTTGTTTGCTGTGAACAGCTGAATTCAACTGCCGACCAATCAGTACTTTGCATAATGTTGCCTATCTCCTAGAAATCATATACTTGCAAATTATTCTCATGAGTTCTGAAAAGCTACAGCATTGCCTCTATGGC
The DNA here is from genome assembly GCF_047496795.1 of Chiloscyllium punctatum. Taxonomy (NCBI): domain Eukaryota; kingdom Metazoa; phylum Chordata; class Chondrichthyes; order Orectolobiformes; family Hemiscylliidae; genus Chiloscyllium; species Chiloscyllium punctatum. The sequence continues at coordinate 52,846,877 of NC_092762.1, read as the reverse complement.
AATAATATTCATGCAAAGTTAAGGGGACCAAAATTCATGCAATAACCTATGTTGTTTCGAAGCAGGGGTTCTATGCTACTTTACAACTCCTGCATTCAAATCCTCTTGTGATAAAGGCTAACATACCTTGAGCCTTCCTAATAGCCTGTTCTGTCAGCCTGTTAGTCTTCCATGGCTTAATGACGAGGACATTCATTTCCCTTTGTCTGTCCACATTTTCTAACCTTTTACTATTTAAGAAATAATCTGTGCATCTGTTCCTGGTATCAAAGTGGATAACCTCACACTTTCTCACATTATAATCCATCTGCCATGTTCTTGCTCACTTGCTAACACTTTACAAATCCTATTGAAGCTGTTTTGAATCTTCCTCACAGCACAGATTTCCACCCACCATTGTGAACATAGAACATTTTATTTGGTCACCACATTCAAATTATTGAACATATTGCAATTAGCTGTGGTTCAAGTATTGAACATTGCAGACCTCACTAGTCACAGTCTGCCAATGTGACATTGATCCATTTATTCCTCCTCTCTGTTGTTTGTATGTTAGCCAAACAGTAATCCACGCCAATGCATTGCCTCCCATACTGTATATGCTTTAATTTTGTTAACTAACCTCCTTGGGAAATTTTATCAGAAACCTTCTGAAAATTTAATCACACCATGACACATGACTCCCTTTTATCAATTCTGTTAGAAATATCCTCAAAACACTCCAATAGATCTGTCAGACATGATTTCCTGTTCACAAATCCATGCTAACTATGCCCAAACAGATCACTATTATCCAAACATCTATTTACACTAATCTTTATAAGAGATTCTAGCATTCTCCTGACTGTTTATGAAGCACTAACCGAGCTATGGTTCCTTATTTTCTCTTTCCCTCTATTTTTAAAGACTGGAGGTGAAGTTTGGGAAGACCAACAGGCTGACACAACAGGCTCAAGGTAGGTTAGGCTTTATCACAAGACAATTTGCATTCAGGAGTAGTGGAGACTAGGCACATTTACTACGTTCTGATCTGCAGCAACCATTCCAGAATCTGTAGAATTCTAGAGGATGATCATCAATGCAGCCATTATCTTCATGGATACTTTCAAAACTCTGGAATGTGGAATATCAGGTTCTGGAGATTTGTCAACCTTGAGTCCCATTAATTTCACCAACACATTTCTAAGAATGCCAATTTCCTTCAATTCTTCTTTCTCCCTAGTCCTATGGATCTGTAATACTGTGCTGTTTCTTGCATCTTGCTCAGTGAACATAAAGGCAACATAATCCTTTGTTCTTCTTTTCCATTTCTTCATTCTCCCTGAAAAAGTTTTTTCATTCTCCCTGTGATGGAACCACATGGCTAAATATGTCATTTTTACATACTGACAGATCCTTGATTTTATGTATTTTTTTATTACTTTACCTTCAATTTATTCCCTCAAAAGTTTAGGTTTCTATCCTGTGCAGTAATGCACATCAGAACTCAAATTTCAGAACTTAATTTTCCTCCTTCTCTTATTGAAGAGGGACAACGTGAGAGACCAGAAAATGTTGGTGGTAGCTTGTTACCATCGGCTTGTTCTCTCTTAGATCTCTTCAAAGGCAATCCAAACATTATTCTCAAAGCACCCTCACAGCTAGTTGCATTTCACTCCATCAGAATAGACTGAACTTGAACCCAGGTTTCACAAATGGAAACTCAATGTTTCATCCATTGTATCACCCAGTTCTTTGCATTGTCACCACTTTAATTTTGCACTTTGGATCATATTGCTTGCTTTTTAAATGTTAGATTTCATTAATACATCGCCTGTCAGTGCAGAAGCTCAGCACATCCTTCATTTAAGTCATTTTACATTTCAGTGAAGCGCAGGTAAGCAAGGCAATCTTGCTATCTTTCAGTCCTTCTTGCCCACAGCTCCATGACTATCACCTGACAGCAGGCTTCTGATTTGCATAACTTTCCTTTTCAATTGCTATTTCCTTTGGCTTCGATGAAATGAAAGCAGTTTCTAAGCAGAGGGGAAGCTTGTGCTGCCCTGCTCCTGATCTATGCATCACTGCCTTTCACTGCTTGCATTCTCACACATTTGTCAACTGCATGTTTGGAAAGATTCAAACACTCTTGGCTTAGTTTGTAAGTTGCACAAGTACTCTGGACTCTGGAAACTCAGAGTTCTGCGTTTTGACTGATTAGATTTGCATGACGAGAACGGTCTCAAAGGTGATGATCACTTTTAAAATGAGAACAACAGAATTTTGCAGTAAACAAAAGCCGGAATCGCTGGAGAAATTCAGCAGGTCGGGCAGCATCTGTGACCAGAAAACAGAGTCAATGTTTCCAGTCCAGTGACCCTTCTTCAGAATTGAGTTTCTCCAGCAATTTTTGTTTTGGTTTGTTTCCGATCTACGATGTTTTATTTTAGAATTTTGCGTGAGCGCTCAGTGGTTGGCACTATTGCCTCTCAGTCCCAGGGATCCAGGTTTGACTCTACTCTCGGGTGACCGTCTGTGTCGAGGTCGCAGGTCCTCCCTGTGTCTGTGTGGGTTTCCTCTGGGTGTTCCGGTTTCCCCTCACAATCTAAAGATGTGCAGATTAGGTGGATTGGCCGTGCTAACTTGTCCATAGTGTCCAGGGATGCGTGAAATGGTGGATCAGCCATGGGAAATGCAGAATTACAGGGATACAGTCAGGGGGATGAGTATGGGTGAGATGCTATTTGGAGAGTTGGTGTGGACCTGTTGGACCGAATAGCCTGGTAGGGATTCTATGATTCAACTACATACAGTCTCCCCATGGCTCTGATGGTAAATGGGATTTCTGGATGGAATGGGGCAAAAAAGCCCACAATAATCTACTACATCAAAGGATTGGGATTGTACATTCTATCAGGCTGGAAAAATACTTTGGGTTGAATGGCCCGCTCTGTTAAAGACAGTGAGTAAATCGACCACTGAAGTCTTGAAAAATCATTTCAAAAATAGTCAATTTATATGCTGAGCATAGAGGTGGACTCCACAGCATGGGTATGGCCATCGCTGTATTGAAATATCATCAGGATTTGATACGCAGTACAACTCTGTTTTAAAATCCTATGCATGTTTGTCATGTAGCCCAGACAGTAAAACATCCCTTTGTGAGGAGAAAAATTGAAGCTGACTACTAAAGCCTATTAGGTCATGGCTGAAAAGGGAGGTTGAATTAGATGCCAAATATATGCAAAAAATATGATCTTTAGGTCCAGAAAAATGAGGTTTTCTTATATACCAGGTCAACTTGTATGTCATGATTTACAGTATTTAATTTGTGATCCTGTGGACTCAATTTAGATAGAAATCAACACAAAACACCATAGAAACTTTAAGGTCACACACATAAATTTTATTAATGCATTGACCACTTTATCAAACTTCCTCTAAATGAGGTCACGTTGCACTAGCCCATTGTGTATGAACAAGGAACAACAGTGGGCTACTCCACTTTCTACCCTGCTCCACCGTTCAATAAGACTATGGTTGATCAGATTTAAACCTGAACTCGACATCCTTGCAGATCTCTGATAATCTTTTAACCCCTTAGTAAACAGGGTATAAAGACATGGTGGCTCAGTGGTTAGCACTGCTGCCTCACAGCACCTGAGACCCAGGTTTGATTCCACTCTCGGACAACTGTCTGTCTGGAGTTTGTACATGGTCCCTGAGTCTGTGTGGGTTTCCTCCCACAGTCCAAAGATGTGCAGGTTAAGTGGATTGACTGTGCTAAATTGCCCACAGTCTTCAGTGAAGTCTAGGTGAGTTAGCCATCGGAAATGTAGGGTTACAGTGATGGGGTGAAAGTGGGTGGGTTGTTCTTCAGAGAATCAATGCAGACTCAGTGGGCTGAATGACCTGCTCACACACTGTAGGGATTCTATAATTGTACTCTTGCATTCAATGAACGTAACATTCTATTAGCTTTCCTGATTTTTACCTGCATACTAACCGTCTGCGATTCATGCACTCGGTCACCCAGATCTCTCCACCTCTCAGACGTCTGCAACCTCGCATCATTTTGATTATATGTTTCTATTTTATTCTTTCTGCCAAAATGGATGATTTCACAATGTCCAACATTGTATTCCATTTTCCAGATCTTTGCTCATCTATTTATATCCCTTCATAAGCTCCTTATGTCCTCTTCCCTTTCATACCTACCTTTGTGTTATCAGTAAATTTAGTGACCATATCTACGGTCCCTTCATTCAAGTCATATTGTTTTGTTTAATTATAAGGCAACGCAGTGGCTCCATGGTTAGCACTGCTGCCTCAGTGCCAGGGACCCAGGTTAGATTCCTGCCTTGGTGTGGAGTTTGTACATTCTCCCCGTGTCTGTATGGGTTTCCCCTGGGTGCTCTGGTTTCATCCCACAATCCAAAGACGTGCAAGTTAGGTGAATTGGCCATGCTAAATTGCCTGCCGTGTTTGGTGCATTAGTCAGGGGAATGCGTCTGGGTGGGTTTTTCTTCAGAGAGTCAGTGTGGACTTGCTGGGCTGAAGGGCCTGTTTTCACACTGCAGGGAATCTAATCTAATCATTTACATACATTGTAAACATTTAAGCTGCAGCACTGACCCCTGTACCACTCCTTTCCTGAAATCCTGCCAGCCTGAAAAGAAAACATTTATTCCTACTCCCTGTTTCCTGTTAGCCAGCCAATCTTCTAATAGGCCATTTTGTCACCTCCTACACCATGAACATTTATATCCACAATAACCTTTGATGTGGCACCTTATCAGATGCTTTCTGGAAATTTATGTACAATACATTCACTGGTTGCCCTTTCTCCATGACACAAGTTACTTCTACACGGAGCTCCAATAAGTTAGTTAAACATGATTTCCCTTTGATAAAAACATGTTGGCTCTGCCTGATTATCTTCAACTTATCTAAATGCCCTGTTACAAAGTCTTTGCTAATATGTTCTTCCATTTCCCTGTGACAGATAGAAGGTACATTAGCCTATAGTTTCCTGCTTTCTGCTTTCCTCCCTGTTTGAACAAAAAAGTTACATTAGCTTTTTTCCATTCTAAAGGAACCTCTCCTGAATCCAATGAGTTTTAGAAAATTAGAACCAATGAACCAACTATCTCACTACCTACTTTTCTTGAGACCTCAGGATGAAATCCCAGCAGACTTCTATCCTCTGGAGCTTAGAGAAACATAGAACATAGAACAATACAGCACAGAACAGGCCCTTCGGCCCACGATGTTGTGCCGAACTTCTAACCTAGATTAAGTACCCATACATGTACCTATCCAAATGCCGCGTAAAGGTCGCCAATGATTCTGACTCTACCACTCCCATGGGCAGCGCATTCCATGCCCCCACCACTCTCTGGGTAAAGAACCCACCCCTGACATCTCCCCTATACCTTCCACCCTTCACCTTAAATTTATGTCCCCTTGTAACACTCTGTTGTACCCAGGGAAAAAGGAGTAAGAGACAACTTGAGATGTCTTGATTGGGTACATGTGTCGGGGTAATGTTCTCTTCTTGGTGATTCTGCAACTAGGGGTCATTGTTGAGTTGAGGACATTTCATTTTCTCAGAAAGGGTTGTGAGACTTTGGAACACTCTCCTTCAGGATGTGAAGGCAGAAGTAGATAGCTTCATGAATGAAAGATTATCACACTTGAACTGCCATCATGATAAGGGTCTTTGCCTCCAGTAAGGTATTTACACTCGAAGCAACAAAATTATGTTAATTCCCATAACATAAGGATTAGTCATTAGATTAGATTACTGACAGTGCGGAAACAGGCCCTTCGGCCCAACATGTCCACACTGACCCTCCAAAGCGCAACCCACCCATTCCCCTACATTTATCCCTTTTACCTAACACTATGGGCAATTTAGCATGGCCAATTCACCTGACCTGCACATCTTTGGACTGTGGGAGGAAACTGGAGCACCCGGAGGAAACCCACGCAGATACGGGGAGAATGTGTAAACTCCACACAGATAGTTGCCCGAGGCGGGAATTGAACTGGGTCTCTGGCGCTGTGAGGCAGCAGTGCTAACCACTGTGCCACCGTGCCACCCATGGGAAGCATGGTATTGAAAGATTGAAAAGATATTTATTAGAGCTTCTGATATATAACTATATTACATTCACTGTCTAGACTAGTAGAAGTTATTTGGTTCCAGAGATTAATGTGTCATACTTCAAAAGGCTCCAATTAAGATGGATTCAGAGAATTTTGTAACCTCAGTTCACAGATCACGTCGAGTCGTACAGCACGGAAACAGATGCTTCAGTCCAACCAATCCATGCCAAACATAATCCCAAACTAAACAAGTCCCACCTGCCGGCTCCTGGCCCATATTCCTCCAAACCTTTTCTATTCATGTACCTAACCAAAATGTTTTGTAAATGTTGTAATTGTACCCACATCCACCACTTCCTCAGGAAGTTCATTCAACATGTGAACCACCCTCTGTGTAAAAGATTTGCCCCTCATATCTTTTTAAAATCTCTCTCCCCTCACCTTAAAAATGTGCTCACTAGTTTTGAAATCTCTAATCCTCGGGGAAATGACAACTACCATTAACCCTATCTATACCCCTCTTTATTTTATGAACTTCTATCTGGTCACCTCTCAACCTCCTACACTCCAGTGAAAGAAGTCCAGCTTATCCAGCCTTTCTTTGTAACTCAAACCTTCCATACCCTGCAATATCCTGGTAAATCTCTTCTGAACTCTCTCCAGTTTAACAGTATCCTACCTATAACTGGGCAAGCAGCACTGGACATAGTATTCCAGAAAAGGCTTCACCAATGTTATGATATGGTGATGATATTGAGTCTCTTAAATGTTTTAAAATAAAAACACACTGTCTTTATTCATTCATTGGATATGGGCATTGAAGGTTAAGTCAACATTTATTGCTCATTCCTAATTTTTCTGAAACCGAGTGGCTTGCTGAGCCATTTCAGGGGGAATTAGTAGTCAAGCACATTACTGTGGCTCTGGAGTCATATCTAGGACAGACCAGACAAGGACAGCAATATTACTCCCCTAAAGTAGGTTAGTCAACCAGATGCATTTTTGTGACAATAGTTACACAGTCACCTTTGTTTAATTCCTGATCTTATTGAATTCACATGTTACTATCTACCGTAGTGGAATTTAAACCCATGCTCCCTGATCGTTAGCCTTGGTTCTGAATCACTGATATTCTACTACATCATAATCTCCCCTCTAACTGTGAGATATAACACAACAGCACAGTCAGGAATATGGAACTATCAGGTCAGCTATGGTCTTGTTGAATGCCAGACCAGGGTCAAGTGGCTGAATGGATTACTTCTACCACAGCCAAACTACCCCCCCACCCCCCGCTCCCCCGGCTCCTCCCCCCCCCCCCCCTCCCCCCACTGACCCCCAATCATATTTACCAGAGAGAATAAAGAGGAGTCTTTGATGAAATTTGACTTATATTTACTTAGCATTTAAAATGACTAACTTGCCAACCTTCTGTAAAGGAATCTGTAGTCTTTCTATGAATATTTTAAAATAAGTGTAATAGGCTCGTTGTTTCTTTGCCTGTATTAACAATATAAAATAATGTCCTGTCTCATAATACCTTCATGTGAAACATGAAAAAATATTATTCTGCAGTTATCACATCTTAGCAGCTAGATAGAATGTTTAATCAGCGAAATGTCTACATTAGGCATTTAGTTTAATCTGCAATAGTGAGATTTTAATTGGCAGTATTACAAAATATAGCAAATTATATTATGAGAGTTCACATTACTTAAACGTAAATGTAATTTAGTGTAGATGATGTCCATGTACAGGATGAGTTAGGCCACCTTTTAATGAAATTACAGCCTTGGTATTCATTCCCTATGATGGAGTCTTCCAAACCCTATTGGAGTTCGGGTGCTTACACATCGGAACGTTCCTTATTTCATTTCCAAGGCTGGAATTTTGAAGCCCCTCTGGGTTGAGTAGCAGATTGGGAGATATTGCTGGGTGTGCAACTGGGTGCCATGGTAATTGGATCATGCTTACTGCCTCCCCAGTCATGCCTGACTGCACTGGAATTTTACCAATGGTAGGAGATGTATCAGGGACCTGCTCACCCATTGGTCAGTGGTTCTCATCTGTAGTCAATTATTATCCACTAGGGGGAGGTGTTGGCCTAGTGGTATTATTGTTGTATTATTGCTTTTAATTCAGAGACCTAGGTTCAAATCTTAGAACATAGAACATAGAACATAGAACAATACAGCACAGAACAGGCCCTTCGGCCCACGATGTTGTGCCGAACTTCTATCCTAGATTAAGCACCCATCCATGTACCTATCCAAATGCCGCTTAAAGGTCGCCAATGATTCTGACTCTACCACTCCCACGGGCAGCGCATTCCATGCCCCCACTACTCTCTGGGTAAAGAACCCACCCCTGACATCTCCCCTATACCTTCCACCCTTCACCTTAAATTTATGTCCCCTTGTAACACTCTGTTGTACCCGGGGAAAAAGTTTCTGACTGTCTACTCTATCTATTCCTCTGATCATCTTATAAACCTCTATCAAGTCACCCCTCATCCTTCGCCGTTCCAACGAGAAAAGGCCGAGAACTCTCAACCTATCCTCGTACGACCTACTCTCCATTCCAGGCAACATCCTGGTAAATCTTCTCTGCACCCTCTCCAAAGCTTCCACATCTTTCCTAAAGTGAGGCGACTAGAACTGCACACAGTACTCCAACTGTGGCCTAACCAAAGTCCTGTACAGCTGCAACATCACTTCACGACTCTTGAATTCAATCCCTCTGCTAATGAACGATAATACTCCATAGGCCTTCTTACAAACTCTATCCACCTGAGTGGCAACCTTCAAAGATCTATGTACATAGACCCCAAGATCCCTCTGTTCCTCCACCTGACTAAGAACCCTACCATTAACCCTGTATTCCGCATTCTTATTTGTCCTTCCAAAATGGACAACCTCACACTTGGCAGGGTTGAACTCCATCTGCCACTCCTCAGCCCAGCTCTGCATCATATCTAAGTCCCTCTGCAGCCGACAACAGCCCTCCTCACTGTCCACAACTCCACCTATCTTCGTATCGTCTGCAAATTTACTGACCCACCCTTCGACTCCCTCATCTAAGTCATTAATAAAAATTACAAACAGCAGAGGACCCAGAACTGAACCCTGCGGAACTCCACTTGTAACTGGGCTCCAGGCTGAATATTTACCATCTACCACCACTCTCTGACTTCGACCGGTTAGCCAGTTTTCTATCCAATTGGCCAAATTTCCCTCTATCCCATGCCTCCTGACTTTCCGCATAAGCCTACCATGGGGAACCTTATCAAATGCCTTACTAAAATCCATGTACACTACATCCACTGCTCTACCCTCATCCACATGCTTGGTCACCTCCTCGAAGAATTCAATAAGACTTGTAAGGCAAGACCTACCCTTCATAAATCCGTGCTGGCTGTCCCTAATCAAGCAGTGTCTTTCCAGATACTCGTAAATCCTATCCCTCAGTACCCTTTCCATTACTTTGCCTACCACAGAAGTAAGACTAACTGGCCTGTAATTCCCGGGGTTATCCCTATTCCCTTTTTTGAACAGGGGCACAACATTCGCTACTCTCCAGTCCCCTGGTACTGAAAATTATTTTGCAATAAATATCTATAATTAAGAGTCTTCTGCTGACCCATGAATCCATTGCCATTTGTCAAGGAAAACCTGTCTGGTTCACTAATGTCCTTTTAGGGAAAGAAACTGCTATCCTTACCTGGTCTGGACTACAAGTGACTCCACACCCACAGCAACATGGTTGACTCGCAACTATCCTCTGGGATGGACGATAAATGCTGACCTAGTCAGCAACACCCTCAGCCTGTTCCTGCTGCTGTTGCAATTTCACTGAGAGTCATAGAGTCATAGAGATGTACAGCACGGAAACAGACTCTTCGGTTCTACTCGTCCATGCCGACCAAATATCCCAACCCAATCTAGTCCCATTTGTCAGCACCTCACTCATATCCCTCTAAACCCTTCCTATTCATATACCCATCCAGATGCCTTTTAAATGTTGTAATTGTACCAGCCTCCACCTCTTCCTCTGGCAGCTCATTCCATACACACACCACCCTCTGTGTGAAAAAGTTGCCTCATAGGTCCCTTTTAAATCTTTCCCTTCTCATCATAACCCTATGTTCTCTAGTTCTGGACTCCCCTCCTAGGGAAAAGACCTTGTCTATTTACCTTATCCACGTCCCTCATGATTTTATAAACCTCTGTCAGGTCCCCCCTCAGCTCCAACACTCCAGGGAAAACAGCCCCAGCTCAGTCAGCTGCTCCCTAAAGCTCAAACTCTCCAAACTTGGTTACACCCTTGTAAATCTTTTCTGAACCCTTTCAAGTTTCACAACACCCTTCCTGTAGGAGGGGGATCAGAATTGCACACAATGTTCCAAAGTGTCCAAACCAATGTCTCCCAGCTTCCATACTCAATTAGATTAGATTACTTACAGTGTGGAAACAGGCCCTTCAGCCCAACAAGTCCACACCAACCCGCCGAAGCGTAACCCACCCAGACCCATTCTCCTACATTTACCCCTTCACCTAACACTACGGGCAATTTAGCATGGTCAATTCACCTAACCTGCACATTTTTGGAGTGTGGGAGGAAACCGGAGCACCCGGAGGAAACCCACGCAGACACGGGGAGAATGTGCAAACTCCACACAGAGAGTCACCTGAGGCGGGAATTGAACCCGGGTCTCTGGCACTGTGAGGCAGCAGTGCTAACCACTGTGCTGCCCACAATAAAGGAAAGCATACCAAATGCCTTCTTCACTATAATTACTACCTGTGACTCCACTTTCAGGGTGCTATGAGCCTGCACTCCAAGGTTTCTTTGTTCAGCAACGCTCCCTAGGACCTTACTGTTAACAATGTAAAAACCCTGCTCTGATTTGCCTTTCCAAAATGCAGCACCTCACACTTATCTCAATTACACTCCATCTGCTATTCCTCGGCCTATCTGATCAACATCTCAATGTACTCGGAAGTAACCTTCTTTACTGGCCACTACACCTTCAACTTTGGTGTCATCTGCAAACTTACTAACTATACGTCCTATATTAACATCCAAATCATTTGTATAAATGCTGAAAAGCAGTGGACCCAGCACTGATTCTTGTGACACTCCGCTGGTTACAGAACTCCAGTCTGAAAAACAACCCTCTACCATCACCACTTCTACATTCAAGCCAGTTCTGTATCCAAGTGGCTAGTTCTTCCTGTATTCCATAAGATCTAACTTTACTAACCAGTCTACCATGAGGAACCTTGCCGAACACCTTACTGAAGTCCGTATAGATCATGTCCATCACTTTGCCCTCATCAATCCTCTTTGTTACTTCTGCAAAATACTCAATCAAGTTTGTGAGACATGATTTCCCACGCACAAAGCCATGTTGACTATCCCTATCAATCCTTGCCTTTCCAAATACGTGTAAATCCTGTCCCTCAGGACTCCCTCCAACAACTTACCCACCTCCAATGTCAGACTCACCGGCCTATATTTACCTGGCTTTTCCTTACCACTTTCATTAAATAGTGGCGCCCCATTAGCCAATCCCCAATCTTCAGGCACTTCACCTTTGACTATCAATGATCCAATTATCTCAGCAAGGGGCCCAGCAATCACTTCTTGCACCACATCCAACCTGATGGGTAAAATCTGAATGACTGGTGGTCAGGAAAAAGGGAGTTTTCTTATTTATGATTGATCTGAAGGCTTAATTTAACCACCACAACACTACACCCCCTACAACACTCAACCTCTAAGGTACTCCCTCCTTGGCATTTTCCTCCTCACTCTCTCTTCCCCTCTCCTCAATCCACTCCATTCTCGTTTTCAATTCTCTCCGCCAGGCCTGCTAACTTAGCCCTGACCCTCCATTCCAAGATCCATTGCATCCATCCCCCTTTCATCAGCTAACAGCTCTTTGGGATGGTTGGCGGTTAGGTGTGGTGGGGGAAGGGGGTTTGAAAGATGTAGAAAGCCATGCTCAAGCCAATTAATAGTCACATACTATCAAATCACTAGAGGGTGAGTTGACCCAAGCCATGATGTGCTCAGCTCTGCCTTATACACGAGAAGACAGATACCTTCCTTCAATTGAAAACTTCAACTTCAAATATCTCTTCTCCAAATTAGATACCTGGGGCTTTGTTCTCAACGTACCCACATTAAGATCCAATATATCCTCTCCTACATCAACCCTTTCTTTTCCAGTACCTTTGAACCCTTGTAAAATCCACAGGTTTTTCATTTGTATAATTACACAGAGGGTGGTTCGCATATGGAATGAACTTCCTGAGGAGGTGGTGGATGTGGGCACATTTGCAACGTTTAAAAGACACTCAGATAAGTACATGGATAGGAAAAGTTTGGAGGGATATGGGCCAGGAGCAGGCAGGTGGGATTAACTTAGTTTGGGATTATGTTCGGCATGGACTGGTTAGACTGAAGGGTCTGTTTTTATGTTTTATGACTCAATAACTCTTAATTATGGATTCACCCACTTTTGCCACAGTTTTCCCAGCCCTTGATGGTGAGAGGCACATCAGTTAATTTTAGCAATAAAGCCATTTCTATATCATTAATTGGAGCAAAGACATTCCCAGTTTGCATTAGGACATCAATAGACAAATTCCGTGTTTGTAATGCAGAATGCCATGAAATTCTTCCATACAGTTCCACATTTCCCGAAGATCAAAGCAGAACATGTTTGCTCTTTTCTAATGCTCAGCTCATTAAATTCAATCCATCACTTCACTTGAGAAAACAGTACGGGCGAACAAGTCTAATGGAAGGATTTTATTTTCACCATGCTATTTCACAAATAGTGTTCCTAACAGGTAGTGAAAGGCTCAAGAGGTTTCAGGAATATTTGATGGATTGGCTCATACAGTAGGTTGGTACTGGCCTTTTGGAGTCTGGTTTCAAATCTGGAACAGTACAAATAGCGTGAGTGTTTCATCTGACCGCACGGATATATCTGCTGTACTGACAAATGCATTTGCACATTTGCAATCCAGGCCGTAGGAGTCAGCGAGGAGTTCACAGTACAAAACAGCCCCAACCTTCGAGTAAAATTGATGCATTCAGGCTGAGAGGCCACACATTGATGTACACTGTCTCAACATGGGATGGCCCTTCGGACATTGGGGATAAAAGGTATTATTGGGGCTGAATAGAATGTGCTTGAAATGCAAAGTATCCCATTAGCCAGCACAATTCACCTCAAAGAGCATAGAATTCATAACAATGGGTTTTAAAATATGTTTTAATCAGTGTGTACCGTCAGATGAAGGAATCCTAATCCCTTTGATCTGCCCTTGCCCTTTACTGCCAGCACCAGTGTTTATTTCCTGGAGCATTTGGTAGCAATGGTCATATGTGTCAATAGAACTTAAAGGGACATCCCTCTCTGAAGTGGCAATGTTTAAGATGCACTGTATTAATTGTAAATGACAATGCACCACAGCCATATCATAGGCAAGCTTCCTGGGGCTGCTTATGTTCAGACATTGAAAGTAGAACTGACAATATCACGGCAGCCCCGAGGAAGACGGCACTGGCACTATTGGGTTCTCATGCAACAGCGTAGAGTAATGCAGCTGATGCCACTTCACATACCATCCAGCTGGAGACGGAGATGTTCATTTGCTCCCTACCACTCACTATCACTCCCAGCCTTTGGCCAATTGCATGACAGTTAAGAACCCTGTGGCACTGTTGAAATTACAACTATATGATTGAATGTAGTACGCCAGCAATGACCTTCTATTCTGCGGATGTGACTTTGCTTAACATCAATACAGTAAGAATGGAATGCTGATAAATGGCAATAATGTTAATTTCATGGCTTCGCTCATTGTACTGAGGTTGACTTGGTGAATCAATCAAGGTATAAGACTTTTGCCACTCAACCCAAATTATGGAACCCTTGCTCCGGACACAATTCCTTGTCAAACTATCTTGGCATTTATTAAGATAAAGATTTGGTCATTGTTGTCATAGTTATTGTTGAAGATTTGTGCATTATTGTTTCCACCCTCTTGTCTTAAAATTGCTGTCTCACACTCACTGAGCAACCTTTGCTATGAATTAAGACACTCACAGTGTTAACCTTCAATCAACTGGTGTGTGGGTGTTGTTATTTCTGACCCACATGCCCCTTCAGTGCAAATCTATGCCGGAAGCACTGAATTTATTTGTAAATTCTAACACATTTCAATAAAGGACAGTCTCACAGGTCTGTTAATTCCTGTCATTGTTTGATATGTGTACACAGACATTTCCTTTCCACTGGATAACAAAAAGTTGTAACCATGAGCTGAATCTTGCACTATTTTAGGTGTGAAAATGTGTTGCTGGAAAAGCGCAGCAGGTCAGGCAGCATCCAAGGAATAGGAGAATCGACGTTTCGGGCATAAGCCCTTCTTCAGGAAGAAGGGTTTATGCCCGAAACGTCGATTCTCCTGTTCCTTGGATGCTGCCTGACCTGCTGCGTTTTTCCAACAACACATTTTCAGCTCTGATCTCCAGCATCTGCAGTCCTCACTTTCTCCTCGACTATTTTAGGTGTGTCATTTTTGTCGAGTTTCATGGAGGATTTCTCTTTGTGAGATCTAGTGGGTTTTCTCATACTCTCATTCCAAAATTGCCTCATTAACTAACTCAATGTCTATGCTACCCATTCCTCAGTGTCCACTGTAACTCATCATCTTATTGTTGTGAAATGTAAGGCCAAGGAAGCTTTTGAACAAGTCTAAACATTTACATTTATTTGCAAAGAGCAAAGCAAACTGAAATCCAACCAACAGAAGCTAATTTCCCATCTGGCTTACAAATTATTTGCATCTTGAGGAAAAGCATTTTACACTCAATGAGTGATTACTGTACCCATCACGACTGGAATGGTGTATTGGTTAGGTTCTGTCTATTTTATAATACCCAATCCAGCTACATTCTATGATGCAAAAGACAATGTTCCTTCTCATTGTCCACACTCTCCTGTCTGGAACATTGCTCACACTCTCCTAGTTCCTCAGTATCCATCATGCCCTGCTCTAGTTGTACAGAACGGCATTCCAAGATTAATCCAAACAAGTTAACCTTCTCTCCAGAAGGCCTAACATCTCCTTCATCATGGCACTGGCCAAAGAATGGACTGCACTGTTGCTAAGCTCAGCCTCAGCCACAGCATTGGGTGAGGGGGTCATCAGCCATGGATGAAGAACATAGCCCTTGTCAGAGCTCAGCCCAATCATCAGTCTCTCTCCTCCAATCTTCTGAACCTCCATGTCCCCCAGTGCTCCTTGCTCAATCCAATTTGGGGCGGCACTGTGGCTCAGTGGTTAGCACTGCTGCCTCCCAGCGCCAGGGACTTGGATTCAATTCCAGCCTCGGGCAACTATCTGTCAGATGTTTGTACATTCTCTCTCTGTTTGCGTGGGTTTGCTGTGGGTGTTCCAGTTTCATCTCACTCCAAAGATGTGCAGGTTGGGTGGATTAGCCATGGGAAATTCAAGGTTAGAGGGATAGGGTAGGGGATGAGATGCTATTCAGATGGTCAGTGTGAACTAGTTGGACTGAATGGTTTGCTTTCACACTGTAGGGATTCTATGATGATGAATCCATTTTGACCAAACACCCACCTGATCCCACCTTGAAATGAAACTGCAACAATCTCCATTAACCCCTGAGCTCTATCACTACAGTTTGGTGATGACAACCATCATGTCACAGAGGGGTCCTATCAAGGATATGGTGGTGACCCCTCACACAGCATCCCATGTTCTCCCATGTCATACTGACTTCCCCAGACTTATATATTGAGCTACCCACCCCATTCTACCCCATTCTCCCCCATTCTCCCCCATTCACCATCCTTGTCCCCTCCGCATCTCAGCTTGCTCTATGCAGTCGCCAATATTGATCCCTTCAGCATCACTTCAATGCTCCCTATTAGCCATCCTGAACCTACGTGCCATTGGTGCTCAGCATTAATTGTGCACCACTCCCAGGACTGTTCTGAAGGCACCCTCTGACCATGACAATCTCAATGGAGAAGAGATTGTGCCCTAGTCCCTGAACAGAGTGTGAATGCTAGTCTTGTGGAAAGTGAGGACTGGAGATGCTGGAGATCAGAGTCGAGAGTGTGGTGCTGGCAAAACACAGCAGGTCAGACAGCATCCAAGGAGCAGGAGAGTCAACGTTTTGGGCATGAGCCCTTCATCAGGAACAATGCTTGTGGGCCGGGGGGCTGAGAGATCAATGGGAGGGGGGGGGGGGGGTGGTGGGGTTGGGGTGAAAGTAGCTGAGAATGCAACAGGTAGATGAAGGTGTGGGAGAAAGTGATAGATCGGAGAGGAGGATGGAGTGAATAGATGGGAAGGATGATGGACAGGTCAAGAGGGTGGTGCCGAGTTGGAAAGTTGGGACTGGGATAAGGTGGGGGGGAGGGGAAATGGGGAAACTGGCAAAATCCACATTAATGTCAATCTTGATTGATTGTTCCAGAACTGCCTGACTGACACCAACTCTCCAACCGCTTTTCTTCAATAAAAGAAGTTGTCATTCAGTTGAAGGATCATGTGATATGTATGCTGTGCATGCAAGCAGGTGTGAGATTAAGGTGACACAGTACCATACAGGATCATGTCCATCCCCATGACTGATAATATATGACAAGCTTCCTGGCTTTGTGTCTGTGCTAAACAGTGAAACAAATCTTCAAGTTGTGCCAGAGGTGTCAAGTCTCAAGAAGGCAAGGGATCCTGTGAACACCCATGTAAGTGCTAAGCGAGTGCTGAGAGATTGAGCAAGCAGCTTTGAGATGCAACCTAGTTAAATCCATGAGCTGGATTTATGTCCGTGCATGCAAAGTGTCCTTGTAGAAGCCTTTCAATAGGAGGTGATTGTGTGTTCCAAAGTGTCGCCCTGACGTGCAGATGCATGCTATAAATGTTTCATGGATGTGCCATGTTAGTGCAGAGAGCCTAGCATGACCCAGATGGCAGAGTCATTGAAAACTACAGAAACAGACCGTTCGGTCCAACTTGTCCGTGCTGACCAGATATCCAAAATTAATCTCATCCCATTTGCAGGCATTTGGCTCATATCCCTCTAAACCCTTCCTATCCATGTATTCATCCAGACGCCTTTTAAATGTTGCAATTGTATGAGCTTCAATCACCGCCTCTGGCAGCTCATTCCATACATGCACCACCCTTTGCGTGAAAACGTTGCCCCTTCGATCCCTGTTAATTAATTCCCCTCTCATGCTAAACCTATGCCCTCTAGTTCTGGACTCCCCTACCCTGGGGAAAAGGATCTTGACTATTTGCCCTATCCATGCCCTTCATGATTTTATAAACTTCTGTAATGTTAACCCTTAGCCTCTGATGCTCCAGGGAAAATAGCTTTTAGATGTGGGATAGATGTGTTTTTTGCCCATAAATTGTTCCCTGAACCGTTGGTGCGAGATATCCAAGAACTCAGATCAGAAGAGCAAATAGTGAGCTCGAGTGTCCAGGTAACCACACTGACGTGGATGCTGGGAATTCTTGACAGCAAGCAGCAGTGAGGGACAGCGTCATGTTTCTGCTACACACAGAAGCAGTCATTGAATATATTTAAGGCAGAGATAGATACATTCTTGTGAGGCAAGGGTTATCAGGGATAGAAGGAACTGTAGGATTAAAAACACAAAGAGGCCAACCATGATCTTATTAAACATCAGCACAAGTGTGGGGAGGTGGGGTGAAAGGCTTATTTTTGCTCTTGTTTTGCACATTTACATATTCATACTCCCGCAGACAGGAGAGGGTTAAAACATCAACTAATGCTGCTAATTGGTGTATGGAGACACCGGTTTGACTGGTTTCAGCACAGTATGCAAATCATTCCTCTATTCATTGGGGTTTTTTTCTATAACATAGATCTCCTTTCTTGAGCACAGGTAGAGGCCATTTTGTCCTTAAGTGGTTCCGATGACTAAATCGACCTGAATGTCGAGCACCTCCGTGCTTAGTGAGTAATCACATCTGTACCTGATTATGGTGATTGAGAACCAAACTGCGAAGACTCCAATGGGGAAGAACAAAAACGTTGGCTTCAAGAGCTTTTTTTTAAAAGGTCATTTGCCAGAGGTGGCTTTTCTGCAAAGCTGCTTCCAATTTTACCAGGCATGAAATAGCCACCTCATTAATTCTTTCGACTAAAAATCCTCATAGTACTGTCTTCTTCTCCCACCCCCTCACCAACCACCCTCCTGAAGTATCAAAAACACAAGCAAAAAGTTCATATTGTTGATTTTAATGGAAGAGACCACAAACTGCAGGGCTTATTTTTCTTAATTTGACAAGGCTTTTCTCAGTTTACAATGTGAGACTGCTGTGCGAAGTTGCTAAAGTGCTTGTTACTAATCCTGCCTTTGTTTTATGGGCTAATCTGCTCATTCACTTGGTTCCACCGATGTGCCTATTGCCTCTGGGTCAGAAGGTCACGAGTCTCATGTTCAAAAAAGCAGAGTGCCATGTCTCATCGAGAGGGTGTATTAAATATTGACAACGCTCCAGGAACTGAAGATTAACCACAGGGTCATTACTGAAAGCAACCAAGGGGGCTCAATCATGAGAACATTAAAAACAAAACGATTTTCTTCAGTAAACTTTACTGATTAATTATCCATATATTGGGGTAGGGTAAAAGGTTGTTGGTGCATTTTAGGAATCATCCAATCAGATAGTTTGCTTTCCTTCCCCCTAGCTGACCAATATCTGGAATATGGGGGCAGTGCATTTGGAAGTCATGGAGTCATAGAGATGTACAGCATGGAAACAGAGCCATTGGCCCAACTCGTCCATTCTGACCAGATATCCTAAATTAATCGAGTCCCATTTACCAGCACTTGGCCCATGTCCCTGTAAGCCCTTCACATTCATATTATCATCCCGAAGCCTTTTAAATGTTACAATTTTACCAGCCTCCACCACTTCCTCCGGCAGTTCATTCAACATATGAGGTGGCACGGTGGCACAGTGGTTAGCACTGCTACCTCACAGCGCCAGAGACTCGGGTTCAATTCCCGCCTCAGGCGACTGACTGTGTGGAGTTTGCACATTATCCCTGTGTCTGCGTGGGTTTCCTCCCACAGTCCAAAAATACGCAGGTTAGGTGAATTGGCCATGCTAAATTGCCTGTAGTGTTAGGTGCAGGGGTAAATGTAGGGGAATGGGTCTGGGTGGTTGCGCTTTGGCGGGTTGGTGTGAACTTGTTGGGCCAAAGGGCCTGTTTCCACACTGTAAGTAATCTAATCAAAAATTTGTCCCTCAGGTCCCTTTTAAATCTTTCTCCTGTCACCTTAAATTTATGCCCTCTAGTTTTGAGCTTTCCCATCCTGGGGAAAAGACCTTGCCTACTTATCCTATCCACACCCCTTATGATTTTATAAAACTCTATAACGTCACCCCTCAGCCTCCGACACTACAAGGAAAGTAGTCCCAGCCTATTCAGCCTTCCCCTATAGCTCAAACCCTCCAAACTTGGCAACATGCTTGTAAATCTTTTCTGAAATATTTCAAGTTTTGCAACATCCTTCCTATAGCAGAGAGACCAGAATTGAACACAGTGTTCCAAAAGTTGCCAGTGTCCTGTACAAAAGTTGCCAGTGTCCTGTACAGCCATAACATTACCTCTTAACTCCAATATATAATGCATTGACCAAAAAAGGCAAGCATATCAAATGCCTTCTTCACTATCCTGTCTACCTGGGACTCCATTTTCAAGGAGTTTTGAACCTGTACTTCAAGGTCTCTTTGTTCAGCAACACTCTCCAGGACCTTACCATTAAGCCCTACCCTGATTTGCTTTTCCAAAATGCAGCACTTTATATTTATCTAAATTAAACTCCATCTGCCACTCCTCTGCCCTTTGCCCCATCTCATTGTACTCTGAGATAACCTTCTTCACTCTCCACTTCGTTGTCATCTGCAAACTTACTAACCATACCTCCTACATTCATCTGATGAAACTTTGGGAATCGGTCCCACTGGATTTGACAACATTAGGAATGCCACATTATAGGAAGCATTATCCTTCGGATATACTGTTTAATTTAGGTTATCAACAATTCTTCCCTTTTGAGTTGTTAAGACCAGGTGAGGAGGGGTGAATTATCTGCCAGTTTTTAAATACCACCTTTCCTTTCAGCTGGAAACAATAAATATTTTATTTCTTTATAATCTGCAGCTCGACTGCACTTCAATGAATATAATGTTAGTTAATATCAAGGAGGCAACTCAAGATTTTTTTGAATTAAAAGAGAGGAACTTTACAAGTTACAGATCCACAGGAAGATGTTAAATGCAACATCAAGCATACTTACAAAGACATGCAAAATGTTGTCGAGGGGAAGGGTTGTCTTGTATGAAGGAAAATAGAGGCTATGCATCTTAGAATTTCTTTGAGTTCTTGAGTTTAGAGAGTTGAGACCATGTTTGTTTAGTTAACATCTCATATCCTCAACACGGGTGAAATGTTTAGAACCTTTGAGTTTTTGGTCAATAGTTGTTTCTCTGTTTTGCTTTATCACTGGTGCTGGCTTGTGAGAGGTTGAGGAGGAAACAGGGAGCAAGAGAAAACAAGAGTTCCAGATTCCGCTGTTACATATCCATTGTCTCTCTCTGCTGCTGCTGCTGCTGCTGCTCAAAACCAGTTATTAAATATTGTGCATTTGTGTATCCTCAACTCTAGTTTAATTGTTGTCTGGTAAACTGGCAACCTCCCTTCTCCCAATATGCAAACTCATCATGTAAGGATCTTGATGCCTGGACCTTGTTGACTGATTCATTCAATTTTGTTTATTCTACATTGATTTCTGTGAAGTTGCCTCAACCATTGTAGGTCCACGTTTCTTTCTTTTTAAAGCCATAAGGAATTGGACATGTAACTCAGACAATGGATATTGGTAGTTTATCTATTACATGAGTGTAACAGGTTCATGTTTAGAAGATGATGCCCGAAACAGAAGTCCTCCTTCAGTCCAAGCCCACAGAAAGCGGCAATCACCTTCTCTGTTTGCATGGTCTTGCTGCATTAGGTTGAGTAACAAGCTATTTCAATATGATTTATTATGTGAAGTTTGAGATACCAGTAATGTCTGCAAAAGCAGTTTATGTGTTTGCCTTTATGTTCAAAATCTGCTGGATTTCCATTTCTCTCCCAGTTCTACAGTGCCACTTCTGCTAAGTTAACAATGTTCTCAGGATTTCCTACTCTAGCTTTACTACTGACCCAGAATTTCTCTTTTGCTTCCACAATATATCTTCCTAACTTGCAACTTGTCCAGCAGAGGGACGCTCAGCCAAGAGAACTCCTGAAGAAGGGCTGATGCCCGAAACGTCGATTCTCCTGCTCCTTGGATGCTGCCTGACCTGCTGCGCTTTTCCAGCAACACATTTTCAGCTGTGATCTCCAGCATCTGCAGTCCTCACTTTCTCCTCCAAGAGAACTCCTGTCCCACCGAAGAATTGCACTACTTCCTGCAGCACCACAGAACAATGGCACAGACTTCCATTGTTTTAGTTTTTGAATCAGCAGCAAATTTATCCTGAGCCTTAGAGAGATGTTAATAAGGCGTGAACAGGCCTTCCTCTCCATGTATCCCATTCTTGGATATAGCCTGATATTTCCAAGATATTCCAGTTTTTCAAGAGCTCTGTCTTTCTCTCTCTGTCATTACCTACTTTATTCAATCTTTATCCATTCAGTTTATGTTTCCTGATCCTAATCTGTCTCCTCAATCTCTCTTGCAGCTTTGTCTGCGATCTCTAACTGTTTTTCTCACCTTCAGTATCATTAATGAAGTTGGTGTAAGTTTCTAATACATATCCATCCAATAAATGGTTCCTTTTACATTCTTCAAGCCACCAACAGATCCCTTTTTGAAACACCAAGCTATTGTGGGGGCGAAATCCTGTTCTCATCATACATTTGAAATGCACATATTTTTGGTCGAAGTCACGAACAATAGTCAGGAGTGAATTCGAGTTGACCTTTTCTAACCCTCTTTAATCCTGGCCAAAGAGTCTGAGCTAACTAACATGGTACACCCAATTGCCTCTGCTAATGCTCTAAGCAGGCTAAGTGAAAGTCAATAATAGATAATGTCTCAGTCCTATAGACTTGCCACATGACAGCAATATCAAAGCAGCATCTGTTAACAAGTTCTTAAGTACCATGCAGTGTTTCGGTCTAGTGATGGGAATTTTTTTTTATTAATAATTCACACTATTCAAACGCACTTGAGTACACATTGGAAATATGTGAATGGGACTTACAAAGTGAAAGACCTATTCCAGCTTGTTTACACCTCTAGAGGGCCAAAATAAACATGTTGATTGTTCTAAAGCAAAACAGTTGAAGTTTGGATCTAAACTTAATTTTTCTCTGACTTTGCTGGAAAAAATGCACTCCTTAGGGAGGACAGGACATCTCTTAGTCCATCCTTCACCTGCTGGATAAATTTCAACAGGTTCAGAGATGTGCTATTACACAGCACTAGGACCTGAACTCAGACCTCTTAGCTGAGAGGTAGGGATGTTACCCCTCCTTCTGCTGGATAATGGAGAGAGCTTTGCAAATAGTTCATTTCTTGCATCATTCTTAGTCTGGCTGCTTCATGAGATCAGAAAGGTTGCAGAATCCTTAAGATCTGAAATACCTCAGAGGTGAATTTCTGTAGGTTTCTGCTGATATTTCCATAGCCATGCTAACAGCATGTTTTCATGGTTGCTCTTTTAAAAAATAATAGAAGGGAGAGAAATTGTATGGAAGTTCACCCAGATCCTCACCTTGTGTAATACAGCATTCACCACCTCGGCTACCAATGGCCCATATTCCAATTCCCGGTTGACGCTGTTGCTTATTCCCAACATTCTTTCAATGTGCTCTGAAGCTGATTGTCAAGAATGGGATCAGATAACTAAACCTTCACAGCCGTGAGGAATTTTCTATCCTCAGCTCGTCCCTCTTGTAAAAACAATAACTGCAGATGCTGGAAACCAGATTCTGGATTAGTGGTGCTGGAAGAGCACAGCAGTTCAGGCAGCATCCAAGTAGCTTCGAAATCGACATTTCGGGCAAAAGCCCTTCATCAGGAATGAGAAGGGCTTTTGCCCGAAACGTCGATTTCGAAGCTACTTGGATGCTGTCTGAACTGCTGTGCTCTTCCAGCACCACTAATCCAGAATTGTCCCTCTTGTAACCTGGTCCCATAAACGAAGGTTACACTGATGCTAACCTTCCCTGCTATCATGGCTGAGGCAGCACTCGGTAAGGAATGAACCTCTCTAAAAAACTCCGATTGTGAATTGAAAATTTCAACATCAATGCCGACAAATATAAAATGAATAAAAGTTGTGCAACCACAGCAGGTATGGATTTAATCTACAGATGTCTCAGGATCTCAGTCAATATTGGAACAGGTTCAAGAAGCTTCCTCATGTTTCAATGAAGTGATGGCTTACAAGATCTATCCTGCTGAAAAATGATGAACTGGCCTTTTAAAAGAACTGAGACTTTATTTTATTGCTTCAGTTTCTGGGATCTGTCAAAGCTCAGTCACTGGGCAGAATCTTAAAGGATTCAGAATGTTGCGGGTTATGGTGAGATTTGAGCCAGAATCCATGAGATGTCCAATGCAGGTCCTTGCATCTGTTATGCATCTGCCAAGCAGCATGTTGAGATTCCAGATGAGGAATGGCAAGTTACTAATCAAGAGGGATTATAGTTTTTCAGACAGCACAACCGGTCACATGAACCTTCAGCTTCCTATCTTACTTACTGCATCGAACAAGTTCAATGTGGGGGATGAAATCAGAGTGGTGACCTGACAATTTCAGCTTGCTCTGAATGACCTCTCCGTTGCTCATGGGCATCTCAGGGTGCATTCCATGGGCGCAGAACACACATTCCTCACAGCCATGGCTGGCCTCAAAGAGTCCTCATTGTCCATCTCCAATCCACTTCCAGGATGCTTATGCATCTCAAGGCTGTGTCTTGGGCTTCCCTGGAAACTCTCATTGTAACGCTGCAGTAAGAACACTGTGTGCCAGGGACACATACCCAGCTCCTGGACTGGACCAGGCTGTATCTCCAGCCTATTCACTCACTGTAATTACCCTCGTGCTCTTTGAGCCTACCTGGATGATCACTGAATCCCTGCTATGCATTACTTTACCATGCCTTTTTGAGCTTTGCTTTACCATTCAGCTCAGACGCAAAGACAAGAAGCTTGTCATGGTTGTCAGGAGTCTTCAGTCAAATCAAGGGAGATGGCCTTAGGTAAGGGGCTCCTGGTATAGTAGATCAAGGTTAAAACCAGTTCAGGGCTTGGACACTGTCAGTCACCACTACAGGATAATCAGAGACAAGACCTGGACAATATTCAGGTTTTGCCTGACAAGCAACACAATGGACACTCCACTCAAGTGTAGGGCAATGAACACGACTCACTGGAGAGAATCTAAGCATTATCAATTGACAATCAATAGAATTATCATTGATGAAACACCCACTCCCAATATCCTGGGGGCTGCCATTGATCAAAAACTGATTCGGACATGTTTGAGCTATGTTGAAAAATGTGGTGCTGGAAAAACACAGCAGGCCAGGCAGCATCCGAGGAGCAGGAGAATCAATGTTTTGAGCATAAGCCCTTCTTCAGGAATGAGGAATTAGCTATGTTTTAGCTATGTACTATGGCTACAAGAGCAAGTCAGAGCAGATCCTACAGCAAGGAACTCACCTTGTATACTCCCAGAACCTGTCCATCACCTCCAAGGCACAAGTGTGATGGGATACTCAATAAAAACCAAAAGAACTGCAGATGCTGTAAATCAGAAAGAAAAGCAGAAATTGCTGGAAAAGCTCAGCAGGTCTGGCAGCACCTGTGGAGAGAAATCAGAGTTAACGTTTCGGGTCTGGTGACCCTTCCTCAGAACTGATGGTAACTAAGTAAATGTTGGTTTATATGCAGAAGATAAGGTGGGGGTGGGGGTAAGGAGTAAATGATAAGTGGGGATGGAATCTAAACAGAGAGAAGAACAGTTGGACAGACAAAGGAGGTGATAATGATCTGGCTGGGAGAGTGAATCGCTGTGATGGATTACTCCCCACTTGCCTGGATGAGTGCAGCTCCAATAGCATTCAAGAAGTTTGACACCATGCAGAGAAAAGCAGCCTGCTTGATTGGCATCACATTCACAAGCATCCACTCCCCCCACCAACAAAAAGAATGTGTGCTACCTACAAGATGTACTGCAGAAATTCACCAAAGCTCCTTAGTCAGCACCTTCCAAACTTACAACCACTTCTGTCGAGAAGGGAGAAGGCAGCAGATACATGGGTAAACCAACAATCTGCAATTTTCCCTCTAAGGGCCTCATTACAGAGTCATACAGCACAGCAACTGACCCTTTGGTCCAACCAGTCCACGCCGATTACGTTCCCAAACTAAAGTAGTCCCTCTTACCTGCGCTTGGCCCATATCCCTCCAAACTTTTATTATTCTTGACCTCATCTTGAATTGGAAACATATTGTCATTCCTTCAATGTCATTGGGTAAAATTTTTCCTCCCCAAATACTTTGCAGATGTATCGACACCAAATGGACATCAGCAGTTCAGCACCTTTTTGAGAGTAACTAACGATAACAATAAAATGCTGGCCCAGTCAGTGAGGACCACATCCTGCAAATGATTAAAAGAAAGCAGAAACCAGGACTGAACTCCACCCCCAATCCCAAAACTGTGTTTCTCATTCATTTATTTATCCCAACCTCACCATCAAGCCAGCAGATAAAGGGGGCACAGTGGTAGTCTGGCGCAGTGACCTCTACACCGCCGAAGCCAAACGCCAACTCAAGGACACCTCTTCCTACTTCCCCCACGACCATGACCCCACCCCCCATCACCAAACCATCATCTCCCAGACCATACTGAACCTCATCACCTCAGGAGATCTCCCACCCACAGCTTCCAACCTCATACTCCGGGAACCCTGCACTGCCCGGTTCTACCTCCTTCCCAAGATCCACAAGCCTGACCACCCTGGCCGACCCATTGTCTCAGCATGCTCCTGCCTCACTGAACTCATCTCTACCTACCTCAACACTGTCCTATTCCCCCTAGTCCAGGAACTCCCCACATACATTTGAGACACCACCCACGCCCTCCACCTCCTCCAAGACTTCCGTTTCCCCGGCCCCCAACACCTCATCTTCACCACGGATATCCAATCCCTCTACACCTCCATCCGCCATGACCAGGGCCTCCAAGCCCTCTGTTTTTTCCTCTCCAGACGTCCCCAACAGTACCCTTTCACCGACACATTCGTTTGGCCGAACTGGTCCTCACCCTTAACAATTTCTCCTTTGAATCCTCCCACTTCCTCCAGACCAAAGGGGTAGCCATGGGCACACGTATGGGCCCCAGCTATGCATGTCTCTTTGTTGGCTACGTAGAGCAGTTGATCTTCAGTAATTACACCGGCACCACTCCCCACCTCTTCCTCCGCTACATTGATGACTGCATTGGCGCCACCTCGTGCTCCCGTGAGGAGGTTGAGCAATTCATCAACTTCACCAACACATTCCACCCTGACCTTAAATTTACCTGGACCATCTCTGACACCTCCCTCCCCTTCCTGGACCTCTCCATCTCTATTAATGACGACCGACTTGACACTGATATTTTTTACAAACCCACCGACTCCCACAGCTACCTGGATTACACCTCTTCCCACCCTACCTCTTGCAAAAATGCCTTCCCGTATTCCCAATTCCTCCGCCTCCGCCGGATCTGCTCCCAGGAGGACCAGTTCCACCACAGAACACACCAGATGGCCTCCTTCTTGAGAGACCACAATTTCCCTTCCCACATGGTTAAAGATGCCCTCCAACACATCTCATCTACATCCCACACCTCTGCCCTCAGACTCCACCCCTCCAACCGTAACAAGGACAGAACGCCCCTGGTGCTCACCTTCCACCCTACCAACCTTCGCATAAACCAAATCATCCACCGACATTTCCGCCACCTCCAAACAGACCCCACTACCAGGGATATGTTTCCCTCCCCACCCCTTTCCGCCTTCCGCAAAGACCATTCCCTCCGCGACTACCTGGTCAGGTCCACGCTCCCCTACAACCCACCCTCCAATCCTGGCACTTTCACCTGCCACCGCAGGAACTGTAAAACCTGCGCCCATACCTCCTCCCTCACCTCTATCCAAGGCCCTAAAGGAGCCTTCCACATCCATCAAAGTTTTACTTGCACATCCACCAATATCATTTATTGTATCCGTTGCTCCCGATGCGGTCTCCTCTACACTGGGGAGACTAGGCGCCTCCTAGCAGAGTGCTTTAGGGAACATCTCCGGGACACCCACACCAATCAACCACACCACCCCGTGGCCCAACATTTCAACTCCCCCTCCCACTCTGCTGAGGACATGGAGGTCCTGGGCCTCCTTCACCGCCGCTCCCTCACCACCAGACGCCTGGAGGAAGAACGCCTCATCTTCCGCCTCGGAACACTTCAACCCCAGGGCATCAATGTGGACTTCAACAGTTTCCTCATTTCCCCTTCCCCCACCTCACCCTAGTTCTGAACTTCCAGCTCAGCACTGTCCCCATGACTTGTCCGGACTTGTCCTACCTGCCTATCTTCTTTTCCACCTATCCACTCCACCCTCTGCTCCTTGACCTGTCACCATCACCCCCTCCCCCTCTCACCCATTGTACTCTATGCTACTTTCTCCCCACCCCCACCCTCCTCTAGCTTATCTCTCCACGCTTCAATTTCACTGCATTTATTCCTGATGAAGGGCTTTTGCCCAAAACGTCGATTTCGAAGCTACTTGGTTGCTGCCTGAACTGCTGTGCTCTTCCAGCACCACTAATCCAGAATCTGGTTTCCAGCATCTGCAGTCATTGTTTTTACCCAGAAAGGAATAATAGTCAATTGCTCCCTTACACCCAAAAGGCCCTGTGCTAGAATTTGCCCATCTGTTAAGTTCAGGTATTTAGATTAGATTACTTAGTGTGGAAACAGGCCCTTCGGCCCAACAAGTCCACATCGACCCTCCGAAGAGCAACCCACCCAGACCCATTCCCCTACATTTACCTCTTCACCTAACACTATGGGCAATTTAGCACGGCCAATTCAAACCTGCACATTTTTGTACTTTGGGAGGAAACCGGAGCACCTGGAAGGAACCCACGCAGATACAGGGAGAATGTGCAAACTCCACACAGTCAGTCGCCTGAGGCGGGAATTGAACCTAACCATTGTGCCACCGTGCCGCCCAAAGATTAGACCAGTCTTTTTACAAATTGACTCAACAACCAATGTTCCCACACTAAAAACAGATTCCACAACACTAGAATCTTCTAAAAGTGGAAAATGTAACTGCAGCACTCAGATTATTAATTTCATTTCACAGCCTGTTACATACAAAACAGGGAGGAGAAAGTACGGACGGCAGACACTGGAAATCAGAGTTGAGAGTGTGGTGCTGGAAAAGCACAGCAGGTCAGGCAGCATCCAAGGAGCAGGAGAGTCAACATCTTATCTGCATCTACCCTGTCCATCTTAAAGCATTTTGTAAATTTCAATGAGATCTGCTCTCATTATTCATAACTCTGGAGAATACAGACCCAGCTTCCCCAATGCCTGTTCATAGCACAATCCCACTGTGTTTGGCAACAAGTCTGGTGGCTCTCTGTTGCACTCCCTCTATGGCTGTAATATCTTCCCTGCGATAGGAAAATAAAATTGCGCGCAGTATTCCAGGCATTGTCTAACCAGGCTCGAGCCTAGCTGAAGTAAGACTCTCAACTTCTGTTCTCAAAGCTTCTTGCAATTAGGGTTAGCATTGCATTAGCCTTCTAATTAGCTTGTTCCACCTACATGTTAACCTTCAGCACTTTATCGATAAGGACACCCAGGTCCTTTTGTACATCTAGACTTTCTAACCTCCCATTATATCTGATTCTTGTACTAAAATGGATATCCTCACATTTTTCCACATTGTATTCTCTTTACCATATTTTTAATCATTCACTGAGGTGATCCAAATCCTCCTGAAACCACTTGACATCTTCCTCACAACATACATTCCCGAAACAAGATGAGTAAGTTAATGCTAAGAGCAAGTTGGAATATTAATTCGAGCAGATTAAATCGTGTCCACTCACTCACAGCAACGACATTCAAATCCAACCAACTGTGCAATTTTCTCTTCTTGTATTGCTTATAAAATCCCTTCACAACTCTGCCGACATATTGCTGAAACTAGGGGCCGTAAATAAAAGGTCGTTACAAAAACGTTTAGCAGAAACTTCTTAATCAAGGAAGTGGTGAGAGCTACATAGGACTAATTGAGGAAAATAGCATAAAAGCATTTACAGCAAAGCTAGATGAACAACTGAGGGAACAAGAAACTGATGTTATGTTCATAGGATAAAATGAAGAGTGCAAAGAAGCTTATTTAAAGCATTAACACCGGTGTAGGAATGCTGGGCTGAATGGCCTGTTACTGTGTTGCAAGGCTTGTGTTATTCGATGGAATTTCTCTGTCCAACATTTTTAAACTTGAGGATAAGGTGCTACATAAATGTAGATTAATTATTTCTTTTCGGGGTCCTGCATTGAACAATATCCTTCATCATCACTTCTTGGTTTAAAGAAAATAAATGGGATTGAGGATTCTGAATCTATTTCACAATAATCGGAAATACAACTGATGGTCAATTATGTCAAATTCCATAAAACATCATCAAACACAAACATATCCAACTGATTGTCAATTACGTCAAATTCTATACAATATCTTCAACAAACACAACTTATCGATCAAAACTTTCCTGTCTTGTTCTATTCTGTTATTGTCATTGCGCAATAAAATTGCTTCTCTTTTTAGCTTCTCTTTTCTGATTCTATTTCACTTCATGCACTTTTTCTCTAGTTTCTGTTGTCTTCATTTCCGTTGCATCTCCCTTCCTATGTTATGCTGTTCTGCTGCTTCACTTCTTCCCCTTCTGATATGCTGTCTCCCTTCACCAGGCATTCCCTCCTTTGCTTTCCCAACATCCTTCCAAAACTCCTCCCCCCCAATGCTATTTCACCCCTCCTCTTCCTCCCCCAACCACCATTTCGGTCTCTAATTGCCCACACATTGAAAGGTAAGTGTAAGTGCAGGCGTTACAAGTACTCAGTGCCATGCCAAGTTCAAGTTCATTACATCTACTTAATAAATTAATCTGGAGGCACACCATTAGGAGTTGCCAGAGTAAGAGAGAATTGATTGCAGAACTCTGAACACAACACACAATTAGCACCATAAACATTCCATTAAATTATCCAACCGCGGGATCTTAAGTGGTTCCTTTTGTCCATGATGGGGCAGAAGGGGCTGTTTGTAAATGAGAGATAATCAGGGTTAATTAGGCTTCATAATGTATCTTAATTGCAACAATCAGTTTCTGCTTCATTCCCAGTTCAGTCAGCACATCTGGGGGCCCTTGGCACCCACACATGTTCGTTCACATTCACCCTGCTAAAAACATGAAAATACATTGGTCAAGAGCTTGCCGACATGTGGCGTGCTCCATCATTTCAACTTTTTCCTTTACCCATCAACTTGAAAAAGATTTGTATTACAAGTTTTTGAAAGTGTGAGCTGGGAATAGAGATCCCGCCTCAGGCGACTGACTGTGTGGAGTTTGCACGTTCTCACCGTGTCTGCGTGGGTTTCCTCTGGGTGCTCCGGTTTCCTCCCACAGTCGCAAAGATGTGCAGGTCAGGTGAATTGGCCATGCTAAATTGCCCATAGTGTTAGGTAAGGAGTAAATGTAGGGGTATGGGTGGGTTGCGCTTCGGCAGGGCGGTGTGGACTCGTTGGGCCGAAGGGCCTGTTTCCACACTGTAAGTAATCTAATCTAATCTGGGACTCCGATGAGCAAGTGTCATCAACACTACTCAATATAATGCTGGCATGTGGACTTCTGGGCAGAAGCTTTCAGGGACTCAGAGAAGTAAGACCCAGCATTAAGATCCTCCTCATGGTTCCAGTGATTCTGTATCAGGGTAATGTCTAACTGATTGCTAACTAGTTCAATATAAGAGCCTTTTCTAGCCATAGCAGCATGATTTTCCACTAAAACGCAAAAAAAAAGCTGATCCTGCTATGTCAAGAGGTACATGGTGATGTGCAGCCTCAGTTTAGCAACACATATGATATGGTAAACAGAGGAAGTGGATTTCGGTTTGCTGCCCAATGCAATTTGGTGGCAGCGGCAGAGAGCCAAAGGATTTTCAGCGTCTTCAGACTCAGCTTTAAATCAGCTGGTTCTTCAAGCACTTAGAAACCGAGAAGAGCTGAACTTTTTACAAAACTTCACAGAACAAAAACAAAACCCTTTCAGCAAAATTCGACAAGGAAGAACCTGCAATCAATAGGAAAAGCATTTCAGACCTGGTAAGAGATGTGTCACAGCAAAAGATAGGCAAGAACTGCATAGAGATGGGAAATGAATTACTCCAAGTCAGGCACTGACTCCAATATGTGACACTATTCGGTAGGAGGAGTTGGGGTTCAGCTGGAGAGTGAATGGACATCAGAACTTTGTGAGTAAAGCTAAAATCTCTGGAGTGTAAGGTCAAACATTGAAAATCAGATGCTGGGAAATAAAAAAGTAAGGAAAGTTCAGACAGCTCAGCTCTAGTGAATGGATTCCTCATTGCACAGTCAAAGTTGGATAATTCAAGAGCCACAAAACCAGTTTAAACCAAGATTGAAAACCCTGGGATTTAGTGAAAGCAGAGTTAAAAAGACAAACTGGTAAGTTAGAAACCTACATTGCCCTGATTTAATGGAATAATGTTAGGATGCTTTATTAAGACTCCGGAGCCCTCATTAAAAGTGAGTTAAAGGTGAGAGGTATGGGGAGTAGAAGACACCAGTGAAAACTGTTAAAGAAGTGGGTATCATTATTAATGCTGCAGTCAGCCAGGTTCATTCAGTAAATCTGTTAAGGAAACAGGAATCATTTATTAAGCCCACAATTGTTGGGAATCCTCTATTTTAACTACAGAAAGAATGGCATCAGCTTTTTGGCTGTAAAATGCAGGAAAGCCCTCCAGTGAAGCAGCACAGAGCAGCAGAATGACTGTTACTTGAAAGTGACTTGCTTCAAAAGAAAAGAAAATATAGAAGCATATTCAGAAGACATGGCATCAGAATTATAAACTTCAGCAAACTTTTGAAATTAGTTCAAATAGAGCACAGAACTGGATATCTTGGAGAAAATAATTCTTATGATACAGAATAGTTTCCAAACCAGGTGCTAAATCAGAAGCTGAACAAATAAATCTATATTTATAAATGCAGTGATTATGCATTTATATAACATTTTAACTGATAAAGTATTTCTCATGAAGTGGTAAAAGAAATAATAGATATTTTTCAAGAAGTATTAAAAAACTTTGATAATTATTTTAAAATCAAAACACATGAGATTCTTGAAAGAGCAAGATTTAATAGAAGAGGAATCCCAAAGTAATTTAATTAATAATCTATACAGATTAGTTCAGGAATGCAACGATGGTGATTTCTAGTTTGAATTCTTAAATACAGTTTGTAGGAATCACTGATGAATCTTTACCAGATATATTGCAACCTAAAGAAGATTTTACTTTCAAGAAAACTATTTAGGAAGTGAGTGAAAGTGAATTCCATGCGCAACATAAAGAAATCTTAAGAGGATGAGATCAACATTGACACAGGAAAACAGCAGAATCGATTCCATTCTTAATGTACAAAGCCACCTGAGAAGTCAAAATGTAAATAGAATAGACA
This sequence comes from Chiloscyllium punctatum, assembly GCF_047496795.1. Lineage (NCBI taxonomy): Eukaryota > Metazoa > Chordata > Chondrichthyes > Orectolobiformes > Hemiscylliidae > Chiloscyllium > Chiloscyllium punctatum. The sequence continues at coordinate 52,813,853 of NC_092762.1, read as the reverse complement.
CCAGGCTCTAAAATTCCTTGTCAGCATTGTGGATAAGGAAGATTCACCGTTACAGTGAGGATGCAGTTACTGAAAGCGAATGTTTTACTTGCCATGAAAAGTTACTTTCAGAGCAGATAATGATCTCGGGCACAGTCAAAGAAAAGCAGCAAACTCGTAAAGCGGTTAGTGGCATTTTTGCATCATTTGATGATTACTATAGATGTTTTAGATAACTTCCCAAGATCATACAAAAGTGGTGTTGAATTGGCAGGAAAAGAATGTTTTGAAGAGCATTCAGCAAAAGTTCACATCCAAAAGTTCCCATCCAATTATAATCCACCATTTCCAAGCATCAAATGAGCTGATGCTTCCGGTACAAGCTAGGGAACAGTTGTCTTCCAGGAGAAATCAGGCAAGTGTTGTAATCTGATCTACTACACATTACTAACATTATTGGGCACAGAATGGCATAATTGACAAGGAGGATGTCTTAGCTATACAGCCTTGCAAGAATACATCCTTGGTCTGAAAGTAGTTAGAGAAAAGGATCACAAACCTTTAGTCTATCTGATAGGTGAGAAATAAAACGAGAAAGGATGCCTGCAAGAATATAGAGATCTCCTGAGGGTCACCTATAAAGCAATGCATTTTAAGGAAAACTGCAAATGACAGTGGACACAGTGAACAACCTTAGCAAGCATGGCATTGAGTTTGAGCAGGAAACTGAGTCATATACTCAGTCCACAGTGGTAAATGACCAGAAGCAGGATGAAATATGCCACGAAATATGTGAAATATTCGCATTGAGCCAGAGATTGACTGGACCAAAAATTTCTGAGTTTGGCCGTGAAAAGATATTTTGAGTATTGAAAGAACTTCTTGTTTGTGTAGGACTTTCTAGTGTATGACAAACAATTCGTCATACCACATTCACTTCAGGAAGATGTTCACAAAGACATTGGTGAGCCCACATCTAGAGCACTGTGCATAGTTTTGGTTCCCTTACTTGAGGAAATATGTTAATGCATTGAGGACAGTTCAGAGAAGGTTCACCAGTTTGACTTCATAGATGGAAGACATGTCTTATGAGGGGTGATTGAACAGTTTAGGTCTATACTTACTCAATTTTAGAAGCATCAGCCAAGATCTCATTGAGGTTTATAAGGGAATTCAAAGCAGAAAGACTGTTTTCCCTTGTGAGGATGACTAGAACAATAGGTCATAATTTTAGGCTAAGGAATGGCAGGTTTAAAATAACAATGAAGAAGAATTAATTCTCGCATAGGGAGAATTCAGTACTCCAGAGTGCAGTGGATACTGGAAACTGAATAAATTTAAGGAAGTGATAGGCAATTTCTTTGAGATTTCCCATCAAAACTGAATATATTTTCACAAACAAATGGAGAATGTGATGGGTGTCAGTACTCTTGTTTCTCCAGTCTATGAATGCAAGGTTCACACAGATGGGTATGGAGTCTCTCCACTAATTCCAGCTGGTGATCCCAATATAACCCTGGTATAGTTCCTCAAGCATTTAAAAACTTTGGAGCATAACTAGTAGTGGGAGTAGGCAATTTGGCCTACAGGTCGTTCTGCATAACGGAAGCTTCGTCAGAGCAAATTGGCTATAACTTGACTATCAAATTGTGGACATTGTTTGGCAAATGGAAACTTTCTACTGAATTGGTCTGGTGATTTTCCACAGCATGATTTTATATAGCAGCTTTGCATCATGTGATTTTCTATCACATAAGGTTGCTGAGGAACACAACTGTTGCATTATTGCAGAACGACCTGTATTCCTATCTAACTTCTCCAATTAGTATAACCTTAACTAATCTCATCTTGGCCCCAACTCCAGTTTCTTGCCCATTCATTGTAATCATTTACCCATTGCTAATTAAAACAAAGAGGTTTATAAAATTATGAGGGGCATAGATATGGTAAATAGGAAAAGTTTTTTCTCTGGGGTCGAGGACTCCAGAACTAGATGGCATAGGTTTAGGGTGAGAGGGGAAAGATGTAAAAGAGACCTAAGGGGCAACTTTTTCACACAGAGGGTGGTACGTGTATGGAATGAGCTGCAAGAGGAAGTGGTGGAGGCTGGTACAATTGCAACATTTAAGAGGCATTTGGATGGGTATATGAATAGGAAGGGTTTGGAGGGTTATGGGCCAGGTGCTGGCAGATGGGACTAGATTGGGTTAGGATATCTGGTCGGCGTGGTCAGGTTGGACCGAAGGGTCTGGTTCCATGCTATACATCTCTATGGCTCTATGACTCTATCTGCATTGATTGCTGAACAGTCAATTCAAAGCACATCTTGGTAATCCCATGGATGAAAATGTTCAGAAAATATTTTTGTTAGATAGAGATCTTCATCTTCAGTGGCAATTCAGATGGTACTACAGCACATTGGAGCACAGTAGATCTATCATTTAGCAGTTCAGTAGAGAGGTTAGCTTTCTTCGTCAAGAGTTACCTGACTCTCCTGGCCCTATGCTCAGCTTCCCCAATTAATTGTGAGTATCTTGATTAGTTTATGCCACGTTCAAATCTCGATAAGGTCACCCCTCAATCTCCGACGCTCCAGGGAAAACAGCCCCAGCCTGTTCAGCCTCTCCCTATAGCTCAAATCCTCCAACCCTAGCAACATCCTTGCAAATCTTTTCTGAACCCTTTCAAGTTTCACAACATCTTTCCATAGAAAGGAGACAAGAATTGCACACAATATTCCAACAGTGGCCTAACCAATGTCCTGTCTTCAATTTTTCATCTTTCCTCTTCATTAGGACCATGGAGAGGGGTGTAGAGGGGTGTAAGAAACAGATGACTTTCAGCTGTTAGCTCACTTAGAGATTTCTGCAAGTAGCCTCGGACTTCCTCCCAATGATTGGGTGGGATCGGGTGGTAAGGAATCATTACTGGACAGTAATCATCAGGCACAGTCCTGTGGCTAACCAGGTCACAATGCCTAATGTCATCATCACCTTTGCTGAAGGTTTTGCTGTACTCGGTAAGAGTAAAGCCAAGCTGCCTTTGTCTGGGTCCCTTCCACTCGTCAATGCCTTTGAAATGAGGAGAGAGCCATTTCCTCCAGTCATTCCTTATAAATTGAGCCTCATCCTGAAGGAATCACACCACCACTCATACCTTTCTCCACCATGTCTGGACCCCACGTTCAATCTAGCTCTCAATGGAAAGCCTAATGGTCTTAATATCTGGTGAGCATCGGAGACTATTGTACTGCTTGGGGTCTCTGTGCCTTACAGCAATGATAATTGCGGTTGTTGAGGGCAGTGTTGTTTGACGTGCCCAGCTCTTCATCCAACAAATAGTGCCAGAAGACTGGAGAATAACAAATGTTGTTCCTTTGTTCAAGAAGGAGAGTAGAGACCATCCTGGAAATTATCTACCTGTGAGCCTTACTTCAGTTGTGGATGAAGTGTTGGAAAGTGTTACAAGAGGTAGGATTTATAATCATCCAGATAGGAATACGTTGATAAGGGATAGTCAACACGGTTTTGTGAAGGTTAGGTTGTGCCTCACAAACCTTATTGAGTTCTTTGAGAAGGTGACCACACAGCTGGATGAGGGTAAAGCAGTTGAAGTGGTTTAATGGATTTCAGTAAGGCATTTGATAAAGTTTCCCATGGTAGGCTTTTGCACAAAATACAGAGACATGGGATTGAGGGTGACTTAGCGGTTTGGATCAGAAATTTGCTGCTGAAAGAAGACAGAGGGTTGTGGTTGATTGAGAATATTCGTCCTGGAGTTCAGTTACTCGTTGGATCCCGCAAGGATCTGTTTTTGGTCCACTGTTTTTTGTCATTTTTATAAATGACTTGGATGAGGGCATAGAAGGATGGATTAGTAAATTAGCGGATGACACTAATTTTGGTAGTGTTATGGACAGCGATGAATGATGTTGAAGGTTACAGAGAGACATAGATAAACTGCAGAGCTGGGCTGAGAGGTGGAAAATGGAGCTTAATGTTGAAAAGTGTGAGGTGATTCACTTTGGAAGGAGTAACAGGATTGCATAGTACTGGGCTAATGATAAGATTCTTGGTAGTGTAGATGAGCAGAGAGTTATCAGTGTCCAGATACATAGATCCTTGAAAGTTGCCACCCAGGTTGACAGGGTTGTTAAGATGGCATACGGTATGTTAGCTTTTATTGGTAAAGGGACTGAGTTTTGGAACCATGAGATCATGTTGCAGCTGTACAAAACTCTGGTGTGGCCACATTTGGAGTACTGCATGCAGTTCTGGTCGCTGCATTATAGGGAGGATGTGGAAGCTTGAAAGAGTTCAGAGTTGACTTACTAGGAAGTTGCCTGATGTGGAGGGAAGGTCTTAAAAGGAAAAGCTGAGGGACTTGAGGCTGTTTTCGTCAGAGAAGAAGGTTGAGAGGTGACTTACTTGAGACATAAGGATAATCAGAGAGTTAGATAGGTTGGACAGTGAGAGCTTTTTTCCTCAGATGCCGCTGGCTCGCATGAGGGGACATAGCTTTAAATTGAGTGGTTATAGTTATAGGAGAGATGTCAGAGGTACTTCCTTTACTCAGAGAGTAGTAGAGATGTGGAACGCACTGTCTACAACAATAGTAGACTCGCCAACTTTAAGGGCATTTAAATGGTCATTGGATAGGCATATGGATGAGAATGGAATAGTGTATGTTAGATGGGTTTTAGATTGGTTCCACAGTTCAACACAACATCGAGGACCAAAGGGCCTGTACTGCACTGTAATGTTCTATGTTCTATGATCAACCTCTTTGTCACATTCCTCATGCAGTATTGGCCGCGAGGTGGAATGTAGAGATAGGACAATATAGACTAGTCTGGTGTTCATTGTGCAGCAGCCTATTCATCCACCTCTTCAACCTGTATTTACATCCCTGACTACACAAAAAAATCACCTCCCATTTAGTAACCTTTTCCTAGTCATAGAGCTATAAAGCCCTATAGCACAGAAAAACACCCTTCGGCCCATCAAATCAAAAGCAACCTCCCAACTATTCTAATCCCACTTTCTAGCATTTAGCCCATCACCTTGTTTTTGACAGCACAAGTGCACATCTCAATATTTTTTCAAATGTTATGAGGATTTCTGCATGTATCACTCTTTCAGCCAGTGAGTTCACCCTCTGTGTGAAAATATGTTTTCTCAAATCCTCTCTAACCCTCCTGCTACTTACCTTAAATCAATATCCCTAATCATTTATCTATCCACCAAAGGAAACATTTCTTCCTGTCTGCCCTGTCTATACCCTTCATAATTTTATATTTCTCAGTCATGTTTCCTCTCCACCACCTCCCCCCGACCCCCTCACCGCCATCTCCTCTTTTTCAAGAAAAAAAACAACCCCAATCTGTCCAATCTCATAATTAAAACTCTCCAGCCCAGGCACCATCCTGGTAGTTTTTCTTTGCATCCTCTCCAGTGCAATCACATCTCTCCTTTCATGTGGAGTCCAGAACTGCAGGCAATACCCTGGCTGTGGCCTAGCCAAACTTTTATACAGTTCCAGCATAATCTCCCAGCTCTTAAACTCTATTCTTCAGCTAATAAAGGTAATTATCGCAAATGTCTCCTTCACTATTTTATCTACCTGACGTATTATCCTATCTTACACAATCTTTGGCTTATGTGATGCCACGGTTCAAAGAAAGATAAGGATAAAGTCACCATAATCTTACCAAACCATGGGGCTACTCTCACATTAGAGAGAGATGACCAGTTTATACTGAGGGTCACCATGCCTGAGGCAAGGAGAGAGGTTGAGAAGGAGAACCCTGCATGGTAGCCTCAGTTGGCATGGGAATTGAACATGTGCTGTTGGCATTACTCTGCATCACAAACCAGCTGTCCAGCCAACTGAGTTAACCAAGTCCCCATAAAAAAAAACATTGAGCTTTGGCACCATTAAGCCTCCTCAATTCCATCTGGGTGTTCCCATCCTTCACTGTTCTTGCTGGGTGGTCCTTCAGCTGCCTGTTCCTGGTGGACTTTAAGGGTGAATCAGGAGAATAATGTGTTTGAACAACTTCATCTTCAGGAATATGAAACCAGGTCCTCCCCTTTGGCTTGCATGTACCCATTAAACTTCTGCAATAGCTGTGACAGGCCACTACTGTCCCTAAGCGCCCCTGTCCGTACCTCAAACAACTGCTGCAAACTTCTTTCAACATCTGCATTCCTTCCCAGTATTTCCCAAACTATCTGCTGTTACACAAGGATGTTCCATTCCTGTACACTTGCCTTTAGGTTCTGAGCTGCCATAACTAGCTATACATCCTCAATCCAGTCTTCAGTCATCAGATTATTGGGCATTTCCAGTCACCTTCCTCGTCATCTCAGCCAGGCAAATTCCCTATGTTGTGAACTTCTGTTGCAAAGACAAGAGATATAACTGGAGGTCTGAGCATACAGATGGCCCAAAGATCATGTGGCAAGGATCCTTCATTCCACTGCTGTCAGGTCATTATAAACATGGAGGAAAACTAAGGTTAAACAAGGAAATATATATGATATGTACATGGAATAAAGCCTTTACATTGAGTTGAGAAATCCCCTGTCTGCTGCTTCTTCCCATGAGCCCTCCTTTGCCCAAAGATGCTGTTTATTTTCCTGACAGATTAGATTCAACCGCTGCAGCTGCCCTCCATTACGATCACTGCTGCTGAAGGGCATGGTACGACTGCCTGAGCTTCCCCTGCTCTGTCTCCTCTCTTCCTGTCACCACCTCCTGCTGGAGGCTTGCTGACATGGCTTTTTGCTTCTTACCTCGCTTCAACCCTAAACTTCAATCATTTTGAGTTGAATTCAAACCTCTCATTAACTCAGAGGCCAGAGTCATACTAGTGAACCATATTTTAACCTGTGAGTATGACTCTGACTAGAGACCACATTTCTGATTCTATAACTCTACCTTTCTCTTATGCCTCCTTTGTCTTGTATTTTTTTGGACGGAATCTGTATATTCTCCATTTCTGAGGAAAAGACAACATCCAAAGGGTTAATCTGTCTTATCAATAATTTCTGGACATTGTGCTATAACTTTTAATAATTTTCAATGCGTTCTTCTCCTCAAGGCTTCCTCTATTCTGTTGGAATACTGTGGTTCCACTGTATTTTTCCCTTGACTAAAATAAGAGGAACTGTAGGTAAATTGTGGTTCATAGTGTTTTCTGTGAAAGCTAGTATCAAACTGAACAAAACAAAGTTGCCCCAGTTGATTGTGAAACAAAACAGAAAGATCAGATTAACTCATATTCCCGCACAAGACATGGTGGAACAAAAGCATAGCCTTAGGAGGGAGCAGTAGCTGTGCCAAAGAAGTTTTGAACAAGCTTTCAGTTGTTGCTGTGATATTGCCACTGAGAATATTGATTTCCTGACTCATATTGAGTGTTCTCACAGCCAATATTTAAATTCATGCTACTATGTGGTGCATATTCTCAGCCATGTTACACAGGCACTTAGAAATTTATAATTATCAAATCATTTCCACAGGAATATTTTCGGCTAACGGGCTGGAGGCTCGAATGGAGTGGGAATGGGGATCAATCCCGGAGTCAATGGCTTCTGAGCCCAGTCAGACCACTTATGGAAGCCCCCTGCACTGATCTACAGCAGGTCATTACAGAAAGACTGTGATGCTTATCTTTTTAACTTTATTTCTCATTATTTTAACTTAGACTGTGAATAACTGTAAGTAATTAACTTCTTTCCTTTATTTCTCTAATTTGCACCTATGATCTGTAACTAGGTACTTTATACTTCGCGTGGCACCTTGTGGGGTGACATTGTGAACATTTCACTGTCCTTCTGTGCTTCCGTACTTGAGTACATGTGATAATGAAGGATATTCTACTCTATTTTATTCTCTTCTAGAGGAATCCTAAAATTGTGCAGGATGGATAATGAAATTCCCAAGCCTCTTTGCCCGCATCCCTTCTTCTGTCTCTGTCTGTCTCTCTCTCTCTCTCTCTCTGTCTGTCTCTCTCTCTCTCATCCATTCTCCTCTTCGTTCTTAATTTCTCCAGTAGCATCCCACAGCTAATGTGCGCTAATTGTTGTTATGAAGGCAAAAGTCACAGCAAATTTCTGTTTTTTTTTGCTTTGGTGTAGAATAGGAGACCCAGAGACTTCTCTGTTTTTATTTCCCAAATAGTGCAATGGATTTTTGAGCGATGAGTTTGTTTACATAATCCAGTTTTATTTTAAAACAGCTTCTAAAGCAGCTGCCTTAGTCAATGCTGCACCAATTCAGAAGTGAAATGTACTGAAGTGTTAGTCCAGATCATGTGCCAAAAAGTGGGAATTGAGCTCCCAACCTTCATCATTTCAAATGCTACTTTTTGAGTCAAGCTGACTTTGTGGCCATCCTATGTTGTTAAGGGAAGTGTCAAAGGAACTACGCTCTGACAGGAAGTCGGCTGAATTCTGAAATGAACGGTTATTGTCCAAAACAGAAAATGTTCCAGTCCTCAACAGCAACATTCCACACTTTGAAAAGTACAAGGAATGGAAGCAAGAAATTCAGCAATTCTTAAACAATAAGGACACTAAAACATAGGGACATGTGTTGGATCTTAAGCGTACTCCATCACTGAATTGGAGAGGGAGAGAAAGATTTTTATTTTCCAGTGCCCTTCACATGCTCAGGTCATTCCAAAGGTCTTTGTAACTCTTTTGAAGGATATTACTGATACAGTATAGGAAATACAGCTCCCTATTTACACCCAAACAGTGCTGTGATAAGTAACAGATAATTTGTTTTTGCTGATGTCCTCTGAGGAATGACATTAGCCAAAGTATTGGGAAGAACGTCTCTTGATTTTTATTTGTTCATATTATGTCACTGCTGAGGCTGACAATTATTACCCTTCCATCATTGATGTTGAGAATGTGTGATGAGCTATCTTCTTCAACTGGCGAGCCATTAGGGAGGGAGTTCCAGGATTTTGGACCAAGTGACATTGAAAGAATGGTGATATAGTTCCAAGTCAGGATAGTGTTGGGATTAGAGAGGAACTTGCAATGGTGGTGGTGTTCCCAGGTGCCTGCTGTCCTTGAGGTTGTGGATTTGGAAGATGCTGTTGAATGATCCAATGTGAGTTAGAATTGGGAATCATGTAGATGGTCCACAATGCTGTTAGAGTTCATCAGTAGTAGGAGGAATGAATGTTTAACATTGTCGATTAGGTGGCATAGCCTGCTTTCACCTGAATGGTGCCTTTTTAAAAAACATTATGGGAGCTGCACCGATTCAATTTTATCTCACTCCTGAATTGTACTTTCTATACACAGTGATAAAGATTTGGATGAGATGGAAGCGATTACTTGTCACAGATTACACAGCCTCTGACCTGCTGTTGGAGTTGTGGTATTTATGGCTCACAGAATGGGTTTCTTGTGAATGGACACCCCGAGATGTTAATATTGTAGAGTCAGCAATGGCAATCCAGGTGAAAGGCAAGCCTTCTTGGTTACAATGCTCTGGGATCTTTGATATCCACCAATCGTATTGAACCATGCAAGATTCTAATGGGGCTTGACTGGATAGATATTGAACCGATAATTCCATTAGTGAGGGAATCTCAGACTAGGGATCATAGTTACAGAATAAGCAGACACTTATTTCAAAGGGAGATGCAAAGGAAATTTTTCTCTCAGAAGATAGTGGATCTGTTGAAATTTCTAGCCCAGGGAATTATGGAGGCTAGGTCACTGAAAGTGTTGAAAGAGGAGCTAGATAGAACTTTGAAAAGTAGATGACTTGAGACTAATGCGGAGCCTGCATAAAAGAGGAGTTGAGCCTGGCAGCAAATCAACCATGATCTAATAAAATGGCAGGGCAGGCTTGAGGCCTACTCCTGCTCCTATTTCTTATTTCCTATGTTTTGAAATGGTTGATCCATCCATGGTTCAAGCCTCATCTGAAAACATTACGCTGACAATAATGCAGTGCTCCCTCTATACTGTTGGCCTAGACTATGTGATGAAGTGTCTGAAGTGAGGTTTGAACTTGCAGTCTCCTGTCTCAGAGGTGAAGCATGATTGGCAAGATTTGCAGCTCAACCTCATCAGCTCACCTCCTCCAAAAGCCTATGTTCCTATGTACCCTACATGTGACAAAAGGGGGCTATTGATTGTGAGGTGGGTGATCTGTGTTATAGACAGGAAATACACTAATACATAGGTCAATACCCTCTTGCCATATGCTGTTACCTCACACAATGTTTGATGCAATGATGAAGTCAGTATTTTATTCAGCACCTAATGCAGAGAGCTTTTTATATACAGCAGGTGCTATTGGCAATCCAACACTTTCACAATATCAGGATTCATCAGGCTCCCAGCACTGTTCATTCAGTGTGAGTTTAACAGATGGAACTAGAATTTGAAAAATAACCAACCTTTAAATTTAGCACTGCACTAATAAGGATTTTCATGATTCATGCCAGTGGATCCATCACTTCAAATTGCCTTGATATAACATCATATCCTATAAATAGAGGCTGATGGAGTAGAGGCACTAAGTTTGTTCCCTGCTCTCCCCTGAGTTAGCTTAGTTCAACCTGGGCTGCAGCTGAATTACACAATTAGCTTCATATGCCCATTGATTCAGGACAGGAAAGGCTGTCAATGTTCCTGCTCTGACCGACTATCCAGCGATTTGTTGGTTGGAAAATGTCAGACTGTAGATATAAGGAGATAGCTAGATTCTGTTTGAGGTTGGGAGTGCACAACAGCAATGCATCAAAATGTCCTGTATTTTTCACAAGAGTTTTGTAGGTTTTGTTGTTCGATTGGTTGGTTTGGTTGCATCCAAGTAGAAACGTTGTTGTATACAAGGAGTACCATGGACTGTGACGGTTGACAAATTAGTTCATGCCAGTTCACGATTGTCAAAAACAAGGACTAAGCTGAAAATGTGTTGCTGGAAAAGTGCAGCAGGTCAGGCAGCATCCAAGGAACAGGAGAATCGACGTTTCTGGCATCAGCCCTTCTTCAGGAATCCGTAGAGGGACGAAGAGAGCTTCTTCAAAGAAGGCATCCGTGTAAGAGGATTCGCAGTAGGTTAAAATCTTCGAGGAGAAAATGAGGACTGCAGATGCTGGAGATCAGAGCTGAAAATGTGTTGCTGGAAAAGCACAGCAGGTCAGGCAGCATCCAAGGAACAGGAGAAGTAGAGGGAGGAAGAGAGCTTCTTCAAGGAAGGCATCCTTCTAAGAGGATTTGCATTCCTGAAGAAGGGCTGATGCCCAAAACATCGATTCTCCTGTTCCTTGGATGCTGCCTGACCTGCTGCGCTTTTCCAGCAACACATTTTCAGCTCTGATCTCCAGCATCTGCAGTCCTCACTTTCTCCAAAAACAAGGACTACTGGTGAAAGTATAATTGGAGTTCTATTTCGGAGCTCTGATGAAGGGTTACTCAACCCAAAACGTTAACTCTGATTTCTCTCCACAGATGCTGCCAGACCTGCTGAGCTTTTCCAGCAATTTCTGTTTTTGATTCTATTTCAGGTGCACATAACTAGTTCAGACTATTACCAGTCATTTACTAGTTTAATTGATCACACCTTATAGTCAGATTCCTGCCTGTTTTCAATCACTGTTCAGTATGCATTTCTTGGGGGTTACATTAACATCAGACTGATGAATTCTATCTTCAATATTGTCCCAGTCTTCCCACATAGGAATTAGAGAGGGCAGCATCATCTCTGATGTAGCTGTAGAACTTCTGATGAGACTCTCATTGATTTTAACAAGTGAACATCACCTACGCTCCATAATTGGTTCGGTGGTAAAGATGAGAATTTGTTCCAATTCAATCTGGAAGAGCATAATAGATTCCTCAAAATTCTCCTAGTCCAAACAATGTCAGCTCACTCCTAGTGGCCTGCTGTAGCTCCAAGCTCTGGAGTAAAGTTTCCAGTCTGAAAACTTGACATTACTAGCAAGTTCCAATCCAAGCCACTCTCCATCCTGCTTTGGAAATAGATCACCATTCCTTCACTGCCGCGGGGTCAACATCCTGGAATTCCCTCTCTAACGGCATTGTGGGTGTATCTCCAACACATTCGTCAACGCATCAAGAAAGGTAGCTCACCACCATCTTTTCAAGTGCAACTAGGGACAGGCAATAAACATAGGCTCGGCCAGTAATGTCCACTTCCCGTGAGAGAATATAATTTTTAAAAAATAAGTTATTGTTAGATAGGCTTCAGCTCCGTAAAATGCACAAGCAATGGCCACGCACAGAAATATAGTGCAAATACATTAGCAGACCTCACAGAGCAGACGTTCAGCCCTATAACGTCTAGAAAAATATATAGTTAAACATCACACAATAGCAAGTTTTAGTCTAACAGGCTTATTTGGAAACATTAGCTTTTGGAGCGCTGCTCTTTCATCAGGTGATTGTGGAGAATAAGATTGTAAGACACAGAATTTATAGCAAAAATTTACAGTGAGATGTAAATGAAATTATATATTGAAAAAGACCCGGATTGTTTGTTAAGTCTCTCATCTTTTAAAATGACCATTTTGCTTTCAGTTCTTTCATATGTATATTGCAAAACTTTTTTAAAAAGTTACATTCTCAAGTGCACTTTAACAATTGGTGTCATGTTAGCCAAGATAAGGTATTGAAGGTGTTAACTCCCTGTGCGGTTGTCTGTGCCACAATGGTCAGACTGATTCTAATCTAAAAAATGGATTTACAGAATCTTACATGGATTCATGCAGGTTTTGAGCAAAGTAAAATGTAATTCTGCAAGTACAAATTCACCCCACAAACTTAAATGCGGATGTGTGCATGCATATGTTTTGCTATAAATTCTGTGTCTTACAGTCTTACTCTCTCTCCACAATTTCCTGATGAAGGAGCAGCGCTCAAAAAGCTAGTGCTTCCAAATAAACCTGTTGGACTATAACCTGGTGTTGCGTGATTTTTAACTTTGTGCACCCCAGGCCAACACCGGCGTCTCCAAATCAGAAAAATATATCTTGCCTTAAAATTTCTGGCTTAACATACAAAAATGGATGAGGACAATGCTCTATATTAAGATAATGTAGACCACAACAAGTTAATTCACCTTGTCCAGAACAGCAGGTTAGAGATGAACAAAAAATGTAGACCTCAATAGCCACATTGCATGTAAAAGAAAATGACTCTGAGTTCATAGTCTGTATGTGAAGGGTGAGAAATTTATAAACAAAAACATTCCAATGAGTGACTGGTCAGTCCATCAATCAGGGTTCTGATGGAGACAGTGCATCATGAGAACAGACAGCAGTGAATCATTCAAATTTAAACTGGATAGATGCTTTCTCTCAATAAATATCACTCTCTGATTTAGTAAACGCGTAATTTAAGGTAAAGCATGTGAAGACTATATAGCATGCTTGAGAGAAATAGGTAACTGTGGACTTTTGGGAAAGTCCCAAAGCTCTCAAAGTTCTCCAGCACTCGGAATGTTCTGTCTGAAAATGTTGCAATCAAATTGATACTGTGCAGATTGTTATATTAGTTAACAACACCATTATTACTCCATCATGTGACTGTTAGGATTGTAGAATGCCAAATAGGTACACCTTAGCCTAGCAATCTCTCTTTCCATGTCAGATGCAAATGAATCAATGCACCACATCCAATGTTAGGCAGAAAGCATGGAAACTATCACTGCACTACAGCCAATACTGGGGAGAAAGTATGGAATGGATCAATGCAGTACATCAAACACAGGTCAAACATCTTTCAATACATCCTGATGCAAACATGAATCCATAAGCACAAGTAACTTATTCCTGATTGAACATGACATTAGATATAGAAGCATGAGTAGGCCATTCAGCCCCTCATGTCTGCCCCTCTATTATACAAGAACACAGCTCCAAACATCAATTCCTCATTCATGCCAATTCCTTATTGCCCTTAACTCCTTGATATTTCCTAAAATCCATCTATATCCTCATTTAAGACTTCAGTGATCAAGCCTGCACAATTCTTGAAGGTTTTAATTAGACTTGAGGCAATGTCTCACAAGGAAATTCGATACCATGTGGTCACACTCAGAGGCAATCGTTGCATCATAGCAGAGAAATATAGAACCTTACTGCGATACTGTAAGAAAATAACAAAGAAAATTACGGCACAGGAACAGACCCTTTGCCACCTCCACCCACCCCCCCTCCACCCCTCCCAACCTGCACGGATCCAGATCTAAACCTGCTGCCTAGTTTCTGAGGATCTGTGTCCCTCTGCTCCCTGCCCATTCATGTAATTGTCTAGATACATCTTAAATGACCCTATTGTTCCTGCCCCTACCACCTCCACTGACAACGTGTTCCAGGCACCCACCACCCTCTGTGTGAAGACCTTTCCACACATATCTCCCCTAAATTTTTCCTTCTTACTTTGAACTTGTGAGCTCTAGTTATTGAGTCCTCCACTGGGGGAAAAAATATTTTTGCTATCCATCCTGTCTACACCTCTCATGATTTTGTAGACCTCAATTAGGTTCCCCCCTCATCCTCTATCTTTCCAATGAAAATAATTGTAATCTACTCAACCTATCCTGGTGAACCTCCTCTGCACACTCTCCAAAGCATCCACATCCTTTTGGTAATGTGGTGACCAGAATTGTATGCAGGATTCCAAATGTGGCCAAACCAAAGTCTTATACAACAGTAACATGACCTGCCAACTCTTGTACTCAGTACCCTGTCCAATGAAGGAAAGCATGCCGTATGCTGCGTTGGCATTCCCACAAGGTCACCTGCACTATTCAGAATTCTATTGAATTCTGGGATAATTCTTTTATATCTATTGTTGTTGTCTTTATGTTTGAAAATCTCTCGTACATAAGTTAATGTAAATAAACTTGTAGGAGACAGTAAATAGAATTTACAAGGAGGCTTTTTTTTAATGAATTCACACTTTGTGCTTTTTCCATCAACCTGCCATAGAAATTCAGGGCATATCTGCAAGAAGCCTGGGACCGAGTGACTTTAATTGTTTTCCTTTCACAAATCCTCTTAACACTTAACCCAGTCCAAAAATACATGTCCTTGACAATTGGTACTTAGCGATTATCTCATGGTCATTGGAAGCAACAAATTAGTTATATCTGTCTCAAAAATATCTTTTCCCTTCAACTCTGTTGTCTGTTGCAATTATGCGTAGTATCTTAAATGTGAGATGGAAATTATACGTTACATCTTAGATTATCTAGTTTGCAGTGTCAAGCATTGTTACAGTGCAGTCCGATCCAGTCTCTCCAGCTAGATCAACATCAAGTTATATTCATGAACCATTGTCCTTTTGATTTTAATGCTTTTGCTTTGAATCTGTTGTGCACTTTTATTGCAAATCCTTTTGCAAAACTAGCTGTCAGACCCATACTGTTTTCCAGGTGTCAGTTTGTAAGATTCACTATAGTGCGCAACTTCTTGGCAATGATCACAGCCTTAGTATTGAATGAAGAGAAGTCCAACCGTGAACCATATTCATCCTTATTTTGAATGCCTCTGCTCAGTGGATTTTGAGTTTAACAAGGTAATGGCTCTCGGGGGACAGTACGGTAACGTATGACATGATTGGATGCACAGTAAATCTACTTATGCTCTATTCCATCAATATAGCTTGGACCCAAACTAAAAAAGACTATTTGTGAAGTGTTTTTCAAAGTCCTGCATAGCCACTGAGGTGCTCTTGAAGTGCATGGTCTCTTTTCTGCAGGTAAATGTGGCAGTCAAATTGCACAGAAATGAGGTGGGCAAGCATTAGGAGTGAGAATTGAGAGATTAAGTGCTGAACAGGATGCTGGGAGCACTTCTCTCTTCCAAGTTGCACCAAGAAATCTTTCGTATCCCCCAGGACATACAAACAAGACTATGGATTAATGGTTCAACCAAAAGATATCACCTCCCACAATGCAGCCATCACACCCTGTTTCCACCCCCCCATATCAAACACTGCCTTTGAAATGTCAATCTAAATCTCCATTCCTGATGAAAAGCTTTTGCACGAAACGTCGATTTTCCTGCTCCTCGGATGCTGCCTGACCTGCTGTGCTTTTCCAGCACCACTCTGATCTAGATTCTGGTTTTCAGCATCTGCAGTCCCTGTTTTTACCTAAATGAAGTGCTGAAATTCTGTAGTGGGACTTGAACTTAGAATTCTCTGACACATAGAAACACACAACAGTACAGCACCATGAAGACAGTTTGGCTATTGAGTTTGTTGTAGAGCTTATAGACAACAATCCAGTTATACTCACTCTCCTGCTCTTTTTGCACTGTTCGATATTTCTTTTCCTTCAAAGGTTCATCGAATTCCCTTTTTCAATCAAGTACTATATTCGGATGGGTCCACCGTGCTATTAGGCAGTGCAATAGGATAAGGCTGTCACTGTTATCAGTGAACATTAAAAGGCTTCCTTTAAACATTGTTATATGCAAGAATAAGTTAAAAAAAAATAGTTGACAGCTCCAGGTTCAGCATGCAGATCCACATGATCTGACAAAGCTCCTTATGCAGTAACCATTTTTATAATTAACTCTTTATTCCACAGGAGGTGAATTCCAACCACTTCTGTCAAAAAATTGTTCCTTTTGTCACCTATGGTTCTTTTGTCAGCTGCCTTAAAACAAGCCACCTGATTAAGAACCCTGCAGACATTGGAACACTGTTCCTCCACATTTATTCGATGTTTTCTCACCATGATTTTAAACACCTCAATCAAATCTCTTCAATGCTTTCAAAGATATGAATGCTATTACTGAGCCATGCTGACGCTATCTACAGTGATATTTTTTCTATTTGCTTTTCCAAATGGCCCTGTGGATTCCTTGAGTGAGATTGTTGGAGTTGGGAATCCTTACGCCCTGGGTCAATAGAAGCGTGGTTGTGACAAACTAAGCTCATTTTGAGTGGGCTAGAGTGGACAATTGGCAGGAGTAACTTTAATCCAATCCCTTTTGCCGGGTTGAAAGGTCAATAGCAAAATGAATGTACAGTCTATCACCTGCCTGTCACCAGGTTATGTTTCTGCCTTGGTTAATTAGTAAATAAAACTCCCTTAGCTTTCTGGTATATACAAGATCACAGCAACAAACTGATAGAATTTGAGACATGCCCTTCCATCAGTAACATGCAAACTAAAATCTCAGCTGTTTGACTGTAACTATACAAAGGTTAAGCCAAATACCAGGACCATTTATTCTTCTGTGTTGTTATTAGTCCATAATGGCAGCTAATTGATTGGCTATTAATTCAAATATCATAGACACCTAATTAAATTCAGAAGTGAATTACTAATTAAACACTTGGAAAAGTGTGCTCTTTAACATGTTTAACTAAGTAGTTTCCCGAGTGTATTAGATCCATTCCATTTTGCGTTAGATCCATTCCTTCTTATCATACTACGCCACATTAACCATGAATTCTGTAGGTTCAGTCATAGGTCTATGCTGCATTCAGGAAAATAACAACATTGGCGCTTTTATGTGGAGCATACTTTGATTCTATGCGTAGTGTTGACAGGGACTCTGTGTGAATGGGGCTATCTAGTAGTGCTGTCCGATCAAATGGAAAGATAACCTGGGTCTATAGGCCTATGAGTAGGATGTCCTATCACCTTCGCTGTATAATTATATTTAATAAACTCTATTACTCTTCACACACGAGAATGTCGATCTCACATTATTACAAGTTAGAGCCAGAGGGCTTAATCATACCATATTGTGGGAAGGGCCATTTTAGTCAAGTTTCGTGGAGGGTTTCTCTCCACAAGGGTTAATAAGTTTTCTCACATGATCATCCCAAATCCACTTCATTAACTACCCAGCACACCACTGTGCTGCATGTCTTATAGAGTGATAGAGTCTTACAGCACAGAAAACAGACCCTTTGGCCCATGCTGAACATAATCCCACATTAACCGAGCCCCACTTGCCTGCTCCTAGCCCTTATGCCTCCAAACATTTCCTGTTTATGTATTTATCTAGGTTTTTTTTTAAACATTGCAACTGTACCTGCATCCAACACTTAGTAAGGAAGTTCATTCCACACACAAACTACCCTTTGTGTAAAATATTTGTCGCTCATGTCTTTTTTAAATCTCTCTCCTCTCACATTACAAATATGACTCCCTAGTCTTAAAATCCCCCATGCTAGAGAAAAGACACCTGCCATTAATCCAATTTATACCCCCTCATGGTTTTTCTCTTAAAGTCAAAGAGTCATAGAGACATACAGCATGAAAACAGGCCCTTCTGTCCAACTCATCCATGCCGATCAGATATCCCAACCTAATCTAGTCCCAATTGTCAGCACTTGGCACATATCCCTCCAAACCCCTCATATTCATATACCCATCCAGATGCCTTTTAAATGTTGTATACCAACCTCCACATTCCCCTGGCAGCTCATTCCATTCACGCACTGCTGTCTGCATGAAGAAGTTGCCTCTGAGATCCCTTTTATATCTTTCCCTCTCACCCTAAACCTATGATTTCTAGTTCTGGACTCCCCAACCCAGGAAAACGACTTTGTCTATTTATCCACACCCCTTATGATTTTATAAAGCTCTATGACATCATCCCTCAGCCTCTGACGCTTCAGGGAAAACAGCTCTAGCCTGTTCAACCTCTCCCTGTAGTGCAAAATCCCTAACCCTGGCAACATCCTTGTAAATCTTTTCTGAACCCTTTCAAGTTTCACAACATCCTTCTGATAGGAAGGAGACCAGAATTGCATGCACTACTCCAAGAGTGACCTAACTAATGTCCTGTGCAGCCACATCATGACCTCCCAACTCCGATACTCAATAGTCTGACCAATAAGGGGAAGCATATCAAACACCTTCTTCATTATCCTATCTACCTGTGACTCTGCCTTCAAGGAGCTATGAATCTGCTCTCCAAGGTCCCTTTGTTTAGCAACACCTCCTAGGACCTTATCATTAAGTGTATAAGTCCTACTCTGATTTACTTTTCTAAAATGCAGCCGCTCACATTTATCAAAATTAAACTCCATCTGCCACTCCTCAGCCCATTGGCCCATCTGATCAAGATCCCGTTGTACTCTGAGGTAACCTTCTTCACTATCCACAACACCTCCAATTTTGGTGTCATCTGCAAACTTGCTAACGATACCTCCTTTGTTCACATCTAAATCATTTATTTAAATGATGAAAAGTTGTGGACCCAGCACCGATCCTTGTGACACTCCACTGGTCACAGGCCTCCAGTCTGAAAAGCAATCCTCCACCACCACCCACCTTTGAGACTGTTCCGCATCAAAATGGTTAATTCTCTTTATATTCTTCTAGATCTAACCTTGCTGGCAGTCTACCATAGAGAACCTTATCAAATGCCTTACTGACATCCATATAGATCACGTCCATTGCTCTGCCCTCATCAATCTTCTTTGTTACTTCTTCAAAAAACAAAATCAAGTTCGTGAGACATGATTTCCCATGCACAAAACCATGATGACTATCCCTAATCAGTCCTTGCCTTTTCGAATACATGTACATCCTGTCCTTAAGATTCCCTCCAACAACTTGCCCACCACCGATGTCAGGCTCACTGGTCTATACTTCCAGGCTTTTCCTTATCAAACTTCTTAAAAACCATATTAACCAGCCTCCAGTCTTCTGGCACCTCATCTGTGACTATCGATGATACAAATATCTCAGCAAGGGGCCCATCAATCACTTGTCTAGCTTCCCAAAGAGTTCTCAGGTACACCTGATCAGGTCCTAGGGATTTATCAACTTTCATGCATTTCAAGATGTCCAGCACTTCCTCCTCTGTAATATGAGCATTTTTCAAGACATTATCATGTATTTTCCTACATTCTATATCTTCCATGTCCTTTTCCACTGTAAACACTAATGCAAAATACTCGTTGAGTATCTCCTACGGCTCGACACACAGGCTGCCTCGTTGATTTTTGAGGGTTCCTATTCTCTCTAGTACCCTTTTGTCGTTAATGCATTTGTAAAAACCTTCTGGATTCTCCTTAATTCTATTTTCCAAAGCTATCTCATGTCCCCTTTTATTCCCTCCTGATTTCCCTCTTAAGTATACTCTTACTGCCTTTATACTCTTCTAAGGATTCACTCGATCTATCCTGTCTATATCTTACATATGCTTCCTTCTTTTTCTTAACCAAAACCTCAATTTCTTTAGTCATCCAGCATTCCCTATACCTACCAGCCTTCCCTTTCCCCCTGACAGGAATATACCCTCTCTTTCTGAAGGCTTCCCATTTTCCAGCTGCGAACATCTGCCCCCAATCAGTTTTTGAAAGTTCTTGCCTAATAACATCAAAATTAACCTTCCTCCAATTTAGAACTTCAACTTTTTGATCTGGTCTATCCTTTTCCATCACTATTTTAAAACTAATAAAATTATAGTCACTGGTCCCAAAGTTCATCCCCACTGACACCTCAGTCACCTGCCCTGCCTTATTTCCCAAGAGTAGATCAAGTTTTTCACGTTCTCTAGTAGGTACATCCACATACTGAATCAGAAAATTGTCTTGTACACACTTAACAAACTCCTCTCCATCTAAACCCTTAACACTATGGCAGTCCCAGTCTACGTTCGGAAAGTTAAAATCCTCTACAATAACCACCCTATTATTCTTAAAGATAACTGAAATCTCCTTTCAAATTTGTTTCTCAATTTCCGCCTGACTATTAGGGGTCTATAATACAGTCCCAATAAGGTGATCATCTCTTTCTTGTTTCTCAGTTCTACCCAAATAACTTCCCTGGATGTATTTCCAAGAATATCCTCCCTCACCTCAGCTTACCAAAAACACCACTCCCCCTCCTCTCTTGCCTCCCTTTCTATCCTTCCTAGAGCATTTATATCCTGGAACATTAAGCTGCCAGTCCTGCCCATTCCTGAGCCATGTTTCGGTAATTGCTATGATATCCCAGTCCCATGTTTCTAACCAGGCCCAGAGTTCATCTGCCTTCCCTGTTAAGCCTCTTGCATTGAAGTAAATGCAGTTTAATTTATCAGTCCTACCTTATTCTCTGCTTTGTCCCTGCCTGCCCTGACTGTTTGACTCGCTCCTTTTGCCAGCTGTACCAGCTTCAGAATGATCTCTTTCCTCACTATCTCCCTGGGTCCCACCCCCCCACCTTAATAGTTTAAATCCTCCTGAGCAGCTCTAGCAAATCTCCCTGCCGGTATATTAGTCCCCTTCCAATTTAGGTGCAATCCATCGTTCTTGTTCAAGTCACTTCTACCCCAAAGGAGATTCCAATGATCCAAAAATGTGGATCCTTCTCCCATGCAGTAGCTCTTCAGCCACACATTCCTTTGCTCCATCCTCCTATTCCTATCCTCTCCAGCCATAGTACCGGGAGTAATCCAGATAATACTACCCTCGAGGACCTCCTTTTTAAATTTCTGCCTATCTTCCTTTATTCTCCCTTCAGAATCTCATTCTTTTCTTTCCCTGTGTTGTTGGTTCCAATGTGGACAATGACCTCCTGCTGGTCCCTCTCCCCTTTGAGAACATTCTGCACCCTCTCTGAGACATCCTTGATCCTGACACCAGAAAGGCAACACACTATTCTGATTTTTTGCAGATGGCCGCAGAAACGTCTGTCTGTGTCTCTGACCAGAGAATCCCCTATCACAATCAGTCACTTGGAACCTGGTGTACTCTTCATAATATTCATGCCTGTCTTGATACTGTTCATGGCTGTTCATGCTACATTTCCCTGAGAATGCATCTCCTCCAAAACAACATTCTTGTTTGAAATGGGGATAGCCACAGAAGACTCCTGTACTACCTATCTACCACTCTTACCTTTCCGGGAGTTAATCCATCTATCTAACTGTATCTGCAACTTTTCTCCCTTCCTATAACTGGGATCCATCATAACCCCTGGGTCTTGTAAGTTTCTCATTGCCTCTAACTGTCACTCTAACTGATCCATGTGATATGATGGAATTCACAACCAAAGACACTAATATGAAGTCCTGTCCCTCATAGAATGAGACACTTACTGCACCCACTCTGGCAAGTTCAATTTCTCACTTGTTATTTATAACGTGAACATGTAATCCTTACAGTGTAGAAGCAGGCCATTCAGCCCTTTGAATCCACACTGACCCTTCCAAAGAGTATCCCACTCAGACCCACCCCTATGCTATCCTGTATTTCCCATGGCTAATCCACCTAATTTACACATCTCTGAACACTATGATTAATTTAACATGACCAATCCACCTCACCTGCACATCTTTGGACTGTGGGAGAAAACTGGAGCACCTGGAGGAAACACACGCAGACACAGGGAGAATGTTCAATCTCCACATAGTCAGTGACCTGAGGGTGGAATTGAACCCAGGTTGCTGGCACAGTGAGGCAGCAGTGTTAAGCATTGAGCCACCATATGATCCTATGATGGAAGACAACAGCAGCCACTCCTCAGACAGAGTTTCATGCTCCACTTCACTCACCTTCTCACTCAGTTGTCCCAAACGTCTCACTGTAGCCCACATTGTTCAGGGTTTAGGAAGATTCTACTCATTGTATCTTATTGCAGTGGAACAGACCATCGACTCTCTGAAGGGACTAACAGTTCAATTTACACCCTGAATCCTTTCAGTTTATTTCAAGATATGTGCACATTCTGTGGAAATTTATTATTTAATCTGTTTCCACCACCATTTCAGACTGTGCATTCTGTGTAAGATCTTAGGAACATAAGAAATAGGAGCAAAGAAATCTCGAGCCTAACCTGCCATTTCATAAGATCATGCTTCAGCTGATAATGGCAAATGGAACTGGGTCAGATTGGGATGTCTGAGTTCTACTGAGGTCATTTCTGGCTCAATGACTCTATGGCCATAACACCACTTTCCTGTCTCTTCCCCATATTATTTGACTTCACTGTAGATCTGTTCAACTCAGCTTCAAATATATTCAAAGCCACAGCCTCGGCACAGTGGCACAGTGGTTAGCACTGCTGCCTCACAGCGCCAGAGACCCGGGTTCAATTCCTGGGCGACTCTCTGTGTGGAGTTTGTGCATTCTCCCAGTGTCTGCGTGGGTTTCCTCCGGGTGCTCCGGTTTCCTCCCACAGTCCAAAAGATGTGCAGGTTAGGTGAATTGGCCATGCTAAATTGCCCGTAGTGTTAGATAAGGGGTAGATGTAGGGGTGTGGGTGGGTTGCGCTTCGGCGGGGCGGTGTGGACTTGTTGGGCCGAAGGGCATGTTTCCACACTGTAAGTAATCTAATCTAATCTAAAAAAAAGCCTCCAATACACTCCGGCAAAGAAAATGTTTTTAAGATCTTAAATCTAAGAGAGAAGACATTCCTCTTCCTCTCCTCCATCTTAAATGGCTGACCCTTGATTTTTTTTTATTCATTCTCAGGATGTGGGTGTTATTTTCTCAATCAGCATTTACTGCCCATTGTTAATTGCCCTGACAGTGACCTGTCCTCTTGAATTGCTGCAGTCCTTCAGATGCAGAAATCTTCAGAGCTGTTAGGAAGGCACTTCCATGATTTTGACCCAGTGACAATGTAGTACTAGTAATCTAGTTCCAAGGCTGGATGGTATGTCAGCATATGTCTGCATCTTTGTCCTTGTAGATGGTAAACTTCAGTATTGGAAAGGTGCTGTCAAAGCATGAGTTACTTACAAATGATATCAAGGTTTTCAGTAATTTCTCTTCCATCTTATTGAAAAACAGCAAACATCTGGCTTTGTACCTTCAGTCAGACAACGTCTGGGCCATGAAATCAAAAGATGGATGATTGGAGAAACTCAGGCTTCAACCAAAACGTGGTTTCAATGAGAAATAGAGATGCCTTCCCCTGTGTCCAATCTGAAATGTGTCTTACGGTTATGAACATAATATCACCAGCATATAACCCTTTGGGTTATTATACATTCTATAAAACAATAGTTTGTATTCACAATTGTTCCCTTGTGCATTAGAAGCTGTCATTGGCAGCCATGTGTGGTAATTCTCCGGGTTGAAGCTGAAAGCTAACTGCTTGGAAAAGTTCCCTCTCGTGGTAGGCAGTGGCACTGTGCATCAAGGGCTGGATGGATGAGGTGATGAGGTGGCACTGTGCTGTTTTCCTGTCACAGTGGAGACATTGATTAAAGGAATTGATTGCACCTTCCAGGCCTGCTTTGTTATCGGTGTTCTGAGGGACCTCACATCTCCATGTTTAACTTGTGTTTGAATGAGAGAAATGCCATAGGAATAAGTAACTGCTGCACAAGTCCTGGATGTCCATGTCAAGCTGTTCCCTGTCTATGATGAGACTTCCACTGAAATAGGAAATCAGTTAAAGCTTTCAGTGACCTCTCTATATTTAAGAGCTTCTTGATCAAACTGTCTATGTTTTCTTAAATATAATCAAACGTGCAGTGCAAGCCCAGTGGCATTTCACTTTCCCTCCTTTTTCAGAGTCCACGAGAGTCCTCAATAAAGTTGTTCAGTCCTCTGCCACCATGTTAAATTATCTGACATCATTTTGTCACCCCAGATCACCCCAGTTATTAACATGACAGCTATTAACTTTTTCTGCAATAGATATAAAAGGGCCATAGTTCATAGATGAACTGATGGCTTAGTGTTATTATTGCTGGACTGTTAATCCAGAAACCCAGGAATTGTTTTGGGGACTCAGGTTTGAATTCTGTCATAGCAGATGGTGAAGTTTGAATTCAATAATGAAAAATCTAGAATGAAGAGTTTAGTGATGGCCATAAAACCATTGTTGAAAATGCCCATCTGGCTCATTAATGTCCTTTAGGGAAGGAAAGTGCTCTCCTAACCTGTCAAGATCAGAGTGGTGCTGGAAATGCACAGCAGGTCAGGCAGTATCCGAGGAGCAGGAAAGTAGACATTTCGGGCAGGAGCCCTTCATCAGGAATCTTGCTCCTTGGATGCTACCTGACCTGCTGTGCTTTTCCAGCACCACTTTAATCTTGACTCTGATCTCCAGCATCTGCCGTCCTCACTTTTGCCTCTGTCCTTACCTGGTCTGGTCGACATGTGACTCACATCCGCAGCAATGTGGTCAACTCTTAACTTCCCTCTGGTTATTTAGGAATGGGCAATAACTGTTGGCCTAGTCAGTGATGCCCACAGCCCATGAATGAATTGAAAAAGTCCTTCAAAACTATAGTTAGAAGAAAGGATAGCTGTTTTTCATTTCTATCGAGAGGATCATTGATCTGAAATGTTGACTAGGATTCGTTCCCTATAGGTACTGACAAACATGGCAGGTATTTCCTACATTTTGTGTTTTACTTTAGTTTATATCTCTGCAGCCTTTTACTCTTTATTCCCCAGGTTGTAAAGCGTGTATGCAGGAGGGTGCTAGTTAAAGAGAAGGCCGGATTAGAGTGCTGTCTCTTCAGAAGCTCAATTGCCTGTCAACATGGAGAATGGTTGTCTGGCTGTAATACTGTAGGCCTGGGCAGTGTTGGTGCACAACCTGGAGCTCAAGGTGAGATAGCGAGGGGGAGTTGGTGGGAGATAGGGTGTTAGGGTGAATGGAGATGGGATAAATGCTAGATTTTCTAGTTCTCTTGAACAGTGACGATATCACTGGACTTCTGATCCAGAGGCTCAGAATAATGCTTTGGGGTCATTGGTTTAAATCCCATCATGACAGGGGGTGGAATCTGAATCGAATTAATGAAAATGGGGATTGAAAGCAAGTCTCAATAATAGTAGCCATGCAACTCATTGCTTTTGGTTCACTAATTGCCTTTTGGGAAGGAAGTCTGCCTTCCTTACCCAGTCTGATCTACATGTGACTCCAGTACACAGCAATGCAGTTGACTCTTAGTTCCCCTCTGAAGTGGTTGAATCATTTAATTCAAGGGAAATAGGGGATGGACAATAAATGCAGGCCTTGCCAGTGATGTCACCAATCTTCAAATAAAGGGGAGGTGCAGGATGGTGACTATAAACAGGAAATACAGTATATGAGGCAAAGGCAACAAAGAAATTAAAAGTAAAAGATTAAAAGAATCCTTCACATAAAATGGAAAAAAACAAATCCTGTTGACAGAAACCTGAAAGAACACAAAAAAAGCTAGAAATACGCAGTGAGTCCCAATGATTAGTGAATCAAGGTACATTAAGTCTCCACTGAGCTCTCTGTGTGTTCTATTAATATTTGAAATATATGGAATGAAAACATTTGGGAATGAAAATAGGTTGAACTTGCAGAAAAGTCAGGGTTGCAACAAGTCATATCCATGAAAGTTGTTCGCACAGAATTAGCAATAGAATGAAATCACCTGAAGACTTGAGATGTATGAGTTCTGGCAAAATCTGTTTTAAGAATTAGTGATGAGATATTTTTCAGTGCCTCAATTTGGACACATTATGGAATGTCCTGTATTAGTCTCTATCCTAGTTTTAATATGAATTTAAATTTTAATAGTCACTTTACATTATAGCACTGTAAATTATTTATTAAGTTCGCTTATATGCTCAAATAAGAAGTGAATACTCTACAATATAAGGGCCATATGATATTAAAAGATGATGTCATTGTGTTATCGTCTTCCTATCTCATATATTAATCAATCAATTCTGTAATGTGTTAGCCTTGACTCAGTGGTAGCACACTCACCTCTGAGTCCGAAGGTGATAGATTCAATTCCATTCTTGGTATTTAAGCACGGACCCAATGTTAACACTCCACAATAATGTTGAAGGAATGCTGTGCTATCAGAGGTACGCTTGCCAACAGTATACAAGACAAACTAAATGGTTTACCATACACTAACTCCAAAATAGCTACTGAGCATGTGCATAAGAAAATATGTCAGATTGATGTCACATTGCATTGCATTGGAGGACAAGTCGGAAAGGATCCAGTAGATGCCCTGTCATCCTATCCCTTGTGTATAGCTGTGTTTAATAAAGCCTACCAATGTTCATTAACAAGAGTGCAGACCTCATCTTACTGCATAGTAGTAGCCATTGATTGGTCTCAAGGGCTTATGCCCAAGACATCGACTCTCCTGCTCCTCAGATGCTGTCTGACAAGCTGTACTTTTCCAGTGCCATAGTTTTCGACACTGGTCTCATGGAACCAAAGCTGGAAATGTATTATAAGGCATTGTATGTGAGTAACAGAAGGATTCTCCTATAAGTTTGTGATGAAAGAATTAGACACTGTGATGTATAAGGTCACAACCTGAAAATGTCCTTTTGTGCAAAGGGAAAAGGCATCAGCATTCTGTGCCAACCAAATCTGAAAGTAGGTTCAAGGACATATACATTACACACCTATCCTTCAATATAATGCAGTCAATGGAAACATGAAGACTTGTTCTTAAAGTTTTCTGAAAAATAGGGACTTGTTTTTATACTCACCGGCTATATAAAGTGCTGATAAATATTTACACTCATACATGGTATTGTGTCACATTGATTTCTAAAAACAACCTGTCAAATGAGGTCCTAATTGCGTAAATGAGGTAATTGTCACTTCTGCATCTCACAGCATCCGGAAAGATGTTTACTGAGATGAAGGATTCTTTGACTGGCCTTTCTGCTCATCAGGTTTCCTGCTGGAATCAGTACTTCAGAGGAGGCATTAAAATTCTGTGAGATTTTAGATTTGCTGGTTTCTTTCCTGCATCTTTATCAGAAAAGGTACTTTGTTGTGTAGTGTTAATAGTTACTTCTTTTATTGGGATAGAGCATTAAAATCTGAGCTTTGTACTCAGCAGGTTGAGTTAAATGCTGCGTTTAATATTGATGGATATCTTAAATAAACCTCAAGAACGATAATTAAACTTCCAATTCTAGAATCCTCACAGTGCAGAAAGAGGTCATTCAGCCCATCAAGTTTGCACTGACCCGACAAAAAGTATTTTCTTTCTGATGTGGAACAAGCCAATACCACCGGGGAAGGTAATTAATGTGAATGATGTCAATAGATTTCTGAAGCAAGGGGGGCATGTGTGATTATTCTAAATCAAAGTGCTCACAATACAGAATTGTATTTGCAGTGACTATAGATTGGAAATTTAGATTTATATCCATATCTGCAACCGACACTTACTTGGACTATAGGTTCTTAAAGCTGTAAAAATTCTTCAGTTCATGAATGGCATACACATATCCCTTTTTTGCTCCCTGTTTATCAGGCCAGATTCTATAAAACAGCAGCTGGAGCCCTAAATAGCACAGGAGCATACAATTCATTTGGAAGGGGAATACATTAAATTAATTGTGCTTGTGAGTGATTGAAAGAGACATAATTCACATGTGGCATTTATACCTTTATTGAATGTAAGGAATAGGCCATGACACCAAAGTGCTGACAATGTAAACCAGTTAGAGAATCAGAATCACACAAACAGCACTGAACAAGGGCCTTTAGTCTTCAATTCTGCATCGGTCAAAAGCAAGCATCTAACTATTCTAATGCCATTTCCCATCACTTGGGCTCAAACCTTAAATACCTTGATATTACAAGTACCTAAAAACTTCTTAAATGTTCTGAGGGTTTCTGCCTCCACCATCCTTATAGACAGTGAGTGAAAAATATTTTCTTCACATCCCCTTTAATCATCCCATCTCTTACTTCAAATCTATGCTCCTTCATCTCTCCACCAAGGGAAAAGCCACTTTCTTTCTACCCTTACACACCCCTCATAATTTTATGCATCTCAGTCATGTGTTTCCCCCACTCCCCAAGCCCACCAATCCCCAATATCCTCTGCTCCAAAGAAAACAGTGTCAGTCTATCCAATCTCTCTTCATATCTCAAATTTTCTAGCCCAGGCAACATCCTGGTAAATCTCCTCTGCACCCTCTCTAGTGCTATCATGTCCCTCCTACAATGTGGAGTCTACCCAGATCTTGCTGAGTGCATTGCTCTTGTCGATACATCTGGTCACCTCTTGGAAACATTTGATTGAGTTTGTCAGACATGAATTACCCTTGACAAAACCATGCTGTCTTTTACAGAGTAACAGAGTCATTGCGTTGTACAGCATGGAAATAAACCCCTTAGTCCAACATGTCCATACTGACCAGATATCATTAATTAATCGAGTTCTATTTGCCAGCATTTGGTCCATAAACCTCTCAACCCTTCCTATTTATATACCAATCCTGATGCCATTTAAATATTGATGTGGAGGAGCCAGAGATGGACTAGGCTGGACAAAGTTAAAAATCACACAGCACCAGGTTATAGTCCAATAGGTTTATTTGGAAGCGCTAGCTTTCAGAGCCCTGTTCCTTCATCAGGTAGCTGTGGAGTAGGACCATAAGGTACAGAATTTATAGCAAAAGATTACAGTGTCATGCAAGTATGATGATACATTTACCAAACCTAATTGTTGTTAAGTCTTTCATCTTTTAGAATCAGTTACAGGTTTCAGTTCATTAATGTGTAAATCCCAAAACTTCTTTTAAGTCACATTCTCAAGATAAGTTACGGTTTTATATAAAAAAGGTGACAACTCAGCTCAGACAGTGCCTTATAGGTCAGAGTCTGTCTCTATCCCAACCTTGACTCAGACTGATTCTATTTCCCAAGTGGAATTTACAAAATGTTATATGATTGACTGCCTGCATTGACTGCCTACAGGTTGTGTATTTTTTGAGCAAAATAGAATGCATCTGCAAATATAATTCTGCAAATGCAAACTCACCTATAGACTTTTATGTGTGTGTGTGTGCATGCAGGTTTGGGGGGGTTGGGGAGAGAGAGGAGACAGAGAGAGAGAGGATGCGAGTATGTGTGTCAGTGTAAGTGTATGTGAGAAAGTGTGTGTGCAAGCTTGGTAAAGTGTGTGTGTGAGTGTGATAAGGTATACGCCTATGAGACGGTGTGTGTGCATGTGTGAGTGTGGTGGGTATGTGTGTGCATGTCTGAGAGAGATTGTGTATATAACAGAAGGTTTGCGTGAGTGTGTGTGTGTGTGTTAAGTGTAGTGGGGTCACCTGTGTTGTAACATGAATCCAAGGTCCTGGTTAATGCCGTCCCCATGGGTACTGAACTTGGCTATCAGCCTCTGCTCGGCCACTTTGTGTTGCTGCCTGTCCCGAAGCCCGCCTTGGAGGATGGTCACCCGAAGGTCCGAGGCCAAATGCCCCAGACGGCAGAAATCTTCCCTGACTGGAAAGGGACACCCCTGTCTAGTGATTGTTATGCGGTATCCAAGCAGATGCTATGACAATGGATGAATGGGACTGCTTAACAATCAACAGACCATTTTCCCTCCCAGTCGGGGAACACTTCAGTGGTCCGGGACATTCGGCCTTGGACCTTCGGGTGACCATCTTCCAAGGTGGGCTTCAGGACAGGCAACAACACAAAGTGGCCGAGCAGAGGCTGATAGCCAAGTTCGGTACCCATGGGATGGCCTCAACCAGGATCTTGGATTCATGTTACAACACAGGTGACCCCACTGCACTAAACACACACACACACACTCACACACACATAGACATATTCTTAAATAGTCACACACTCACGCAGATCCTCTCTCATACACACACTCTCTCTCAAACATGCACACATATACCCACCACACTGACACACGTGCACACACCGTCTCACATGGTTATACCCCATCACACTCACACGCACACTTTAACAAGCTTGCACACACACAAACACACACTCTCTCATGTGCACTCACACTCACACGCGCACACTCTCTCCCCATCTCTCTTCCTTCTGCATGCGCACACATATATAAGAGTATAGGGTGAATTTGTATTTGCAGAATTATACTTGCAGATGTATTCTATTTTGCTCAAAAAATACACAACCTGTAGACAGTCCATATAATATTTTGTTAGTTCCACTTTGGAAGTAGAATCAGTCTGACTCAAGATTGGAATACAGACAGAGACTAACCTCACAACTTTAAGGCATTGTCTGACCTGAAATGTCATCTTTTTTGATAAAACCTTATCTTGAGAATTTGACTTAAAAGAAGTTTGGGGATTTCAATATTAATGAACCAAAACCTGTAACTCATTCTAAAAGATGAAAGACTTAACAACAATCAAGGTTTGGGAAATATATCATTTTACTTGCATGACACTGTAATATTTTGGTGTAAACTCTGTGTCTTATGGTCCTACTCCACAAGCAGCTGATGAAGGAGCAGCACTCCGAAAGCTAGTGCTTCCCAATAAACCTGTTGGACTATAATCTGGTGTTGTGTGATTTTTAAGTTTTAAATATTGTAATTGTACCAGCCTCCACCACCTCTTCTGGCAGCTCATTCCATACAAACACCATCCTCTGCGTGAAAATTTTCTTGATGAGTTCCTGCCTCTCCAAGTGTAGGTCAATTCTGTTCCTCAGAATTGCTTCCAATAGTATCCGCTCTACTGAAGTTTGACTGACTGGACTATACTTTCCTACTTTATCTCTTGTTCCCTTCTTGAATAATGGTAGCATATAGGTTGTCCTCCAGTCCTCTGGCCCCTCCCTGTGGCTAGAGACGAATTGAAATTATTCCTAGCACCCCTGCTATTTCCTGGTTTGCCTCACTCATTTCATCTGTTCCTGGTGATGTATCTATGCTTAAGCCTGCCAAGCCACTCAGAACCTCCTGTCTGTCTGTGCTAATTTCTTTAAATATATCATAGTCCTTCTCCCTGCCTTCTATACCCATATCAATCCTTGCACTTGGCCAATCATTGAATAAACTCCTTGCTTTTTTCACAAACAATGGAAATATAATCTGCAGAAAGCAAACAGCCAGTCTTGAGTAAAAAAAGAAAAAAACTTGCATTTGTTATAAAGCTCCCACGACCCCCAATATCCCAAAATTCTTAAGTATTTTGTGCAGTCATAGTTATAATGGAGGAAATAAAACGCCCAATTTGATTACAGGAATGTCTGCAAACAGTGGGGAGATAACAAGCAGAGAATTACTGATGTTGGTTGAGATTCAAATGCTGACCAGTGTACTTGACAAGCAATACCTTGCACTTCCACAAAATAAGGCCATGGAATCTTTACGCCTGCCTGAGAGATCAGACAGGACTTTGATTTAACATCACAACAGCGCTCACAGTACCACACTCCCTCAGTACTGTCTATATTTTGCCCAAAAGCAGAAATTGAATGCACAACCTTCTGAATAATAGCTTAGACAATGACCACTGAACCACAGATGATATCTAATGGAGGACCAATGAGATACTGTTGAGTTTTGCTCAATGATTTTCTAGGAACCCAGTTCATGGAAAAGTTACTTGGCCACATAAGCAATTTTTTTAGTGCTTACAGATGGGATGTGGATAGCATTGGCTGAACCAGCATTCATTGCCCATGTCTAGTTGCCCTTGAAAAGGTGATAGTGAGCTGCACTCTTGAACCACAGCAGTTCCCATGCTGTAGGTAAACCTACAACGTGCTTAGGGAGAGAGTTTCAGGATCTTGACCCAGTGACACTGAGAAAATGATGATATATTTTCAAGTCAAGGCGGTGAGTAGCTTGAAGGGGAACTCGCAGGGAATGATGTTCCCATGTATTTTCTGCCCTCACCTTTCCAAAAATAGGGATCATGGGTTTAGAAAGTGCTGTCTAAGGAACCTTAATGAATTTCTGAAGTGCATCTTGTAGATAGTTCACATTGCTGCTGCTGAGCATCAGTGGTGGAGGGAGCGGATGTTTGTGGATTTAGGCTGCTTTGTGTTGAATGGTGTCACAGGTCTTGAGCATTGCTGGAACTGCACTTATCTCGGCAAGTGAGTATTCCATCACACTCCTGACTTGTGCCTCATAGATGGCTTTGGAGTTCAAGATTGTTGGATTCCTAGCTTCTGATCTGTTCTTATTGATAGCAATTATATGGTTAGTCCAGTTCAGTTTCTGTTCGATGGTAAACTCCAGGATGTTGATAGTTGGGGATTTGATCATATCTCAAATATTTTGCTTTCACATTATAACAGACATATTCAACTTTAACAAGACACAACCCTGAAATGGTATGCCATCTACAAAGGTGATTTTGTTTCAGATGTTGCTACATACAATACAAAATCTGGATGGTGCAAATCCTCAGTAATAGAAAACTATCAACATCTTAATAGTCACTCTGGAAAGACAGATCTATCACTGGAGTGTTAAAATATTGTTTATTTTGCTCCAAATGGCTCATAAACTGGTGCTGCCTTTAACGTAGTAAGATCTGGCCCTACAAGCCATATATTTACAACTGCTGTCAAGCTGTATGGCCTTAATTAGCCTCTGTCAAAAGCTCCATGCACATTTCGAGAGGTTTGGACCTGCAATTGGAACCAAAATTACTTAGGCAAAATGCTTTAGTGAAAAAATAGTATCTGTTGTATATTAGAGCACCAAAAGTACCACAAGTGATCATTGGAGACTCTTAATCTTGGGATGTGTTTCCACACCCAAATCAGGCAGGTTGCTGATCAAACAAACATAGTCTCAATAGGTCTTTACCATAATGATCCATAGAATATTTACTTTTCAAGGAAGTCATATAAATTATTGGTATGAATTCATCTTGGATGATGTGAAAAAAATGGGCAAAGTCACAAATGGTATATGTTATACACTGTCTCCTCTCCAGCCCCAATATCAACTCTATAGAAGGTGGTCAGTTTAGCAGCACAATGTCACTGGGGAACACTGCTGTCCAGCAGTTTGTACACCAATGAACTAAATATTGGCCCTTTATTTCTGAGACTTTTGGTTCAACCTTGTTGTTGAGCAATCAGGGAGATAGCTCCACTACCTTCCACATAAGGATTTTATGTCAAATGCATGTTAACAGTCTTAATCCGGTCCTGACTGAATTGGTCCTGGAGCCCAGCACAATTTGGCACTAATTGGTCTTTAATTGCAGTTGTGCTTGGCAAAGCCACCAGATATTTGTCCTGGGAAAAATGTGCAAGTCAATATGAAAGCTCTATTGAACGTGGGACTGTGGCTTACTGCTGGAGCAGAACAGACAGTTTTTTTAAAATAATACATCCAACTGTGTTGGGCGTGATCCAAGAGAGTATCATGGTGCCACTGGATGGTCAAAGTCATTAAAAAAAATAAACATTCACACAAAACGTGATAAAATTTTTAAAAATCCTTCCAGCCTTTCCATTTTCTTTCTAAAACCTTCCCTATAATTTTTCACAGAAAGTATATTCCTCTTATCTGTAGTTTAATGTCCTATTCAGAGTTCAGAATGGAAAACCTGCAATCTCATAAAGAAAGTGATAGGTAGACTTGAAGTGCATTCAAATATTTAGTTTCTGCTTGAGCTTAGTTGCAGGGCCAAAAGCCTCCAAACTTGAAAACACAAGCAACCCCCTGGAAACATTCATAAAGGAAATGTGTCAAGCCAGACTGTAAATTCTGGGTGAAAGATGGAAGAAAAACCGAAGAAAAAAACGTTATCCCAAACAAGAACAAACATTAACGACTTGTTCTCGAATTTCGTTGTTGTTACACTATCTGATAAATGAATACCAATCGGAATTCAGTTCCAATGTCACAGTAATAATGAACAAAGACTGTCACTCATAACATCTTCTACATCCTCCTGATCTCCCAGAGAACTTTACCACAATTGATTACCTTTCAAAGTGTCTTTTCCAATTCATCCAGAAACATGGATGTTAATTTGTCCATAATAAGCTCCTAGAAACAGAGATAGCAGCAAAGGCAATCAATGTAGAATGCCTCAGAAGGAGACTGACTGAAGCTCCAAGCCAGGGGGAAACCCACGGAGATAAAACTTTAAAATATGGTCTTTTTCCTTTCATTTTCTTTTGGATAAGGACTTTAAGATTTGAATGTGTTCCTTTTTTGTTTGGTTATGTTTCTTTTGTTTCTTCTCTTGACTTTTATTTCAATTCTGGTTTTGTATATTAAGATGGTGACTCTCCATACTCCTGTGTTCCTGCATTTGAGTACACATGACAATAAAACCTACTTCTATCTCTAAATCAGAATGGTGGACAAGACAACAGAACCTTTTGTTACTATTCTTAGGAAAACATTGTGTTGCATTTTTGTATACAGATGAACATACCTCAGTTTCGTTTTGCATTAAAAAAAATTGAATTTTCCAACATCTTAGCATCTCATCAATAGATTACAGGCTCAATTTCAGGAAAGGGCCACAACCCCACAGTGTTCATACCCACAGGGGAGATTGCAACTTATCAGTTAATTTGACGGCTATGGGCCAAAAATGAGACCCTCTGTTTATCTTTCTTCAACTGATGACCTGCTCAAAGATTTTGTCATGAGTATCAATCTTTGCTTATGTAGGTGTGTTGGAGTCATTTGTACTTTGAGATGGCGATACTTATCAGAAAGGGAGTCAGCATTGATGACTCTATTGGTGGCTGTTAAGGCCAAAGAAAAAAAGTGAAAGTCCCCTTCATGTTTCACACAGACCATTTGGATCCAACACAGCTTAGATCAAACATTCTGAACTTCTGGTATCTTCTAGGTGGCCAACATGTTCTGGCTAATGCAGACCTGAGCTATCTGTAACCTCCTCACCGCAAATGGTCTCCACTATTAACTACAATCATTCACAAGCAATCACGTGGGTTTTATTGACTAAATAAGGTCATGGCTCAAGGTTTGTGAGATTTGCAACAAAATTGTATGACAGGATTGATAGAGATTAAGCTGTCATCTTAGATTACTTACAGTGTGGAAACAGGCCTTTTGGTTCAACAAGTCCACACCAACCCTCCAAAGAGCAACCCACCCAGACCCATTTCCCTACATTTACCCCTTCACCTAACACTACGGGCAATTCAGTATGGCCAATTCACCTACCCTGCACATTTTTGGACTGTGGGAGGAAACCCACACAGACACAGGGAGAATATGCAAACTCCATACAGACAGTTGTCTGAGGTGGTAACTGAACCCAGGTCTCTTGTGCTGTGAAGGGCAGTGCTAACCACTGTGCTACCCATCAGCATGATGCCAGGAATGACAGTGGTGAGGTAAAGTTTCTAATGCAAATTTCAAGTAAAAAAAAAACTTATGTAAAGATAGTGTGCTCTATTTTATGAGGATTGAAATTATTATATAGGCCCTGATTTTAATCATTTTTTTTCAAATGATTGTCTCCAGTTAAGTATGAAAACAAATAAGAAGCAGAGGAGAAATAATTGTGTTTGGTAATGCCTATTTTTCAGGCATAATCACCCTTTGACAGCAAACAATGTTTGTGAGACCTGCAAGCACTTCTGATGTGAGGTATACTGACTGTCACCTTCGTAGGAATACTGAAAGAATGCTGAGTTTGCAATTTTCATACATGGGGTCTGACTGGCATTGACTTGTCCAACAAGTGTTGCCCATTCGTAACTGCCCTGGAACAGGAACTATACCACAATTTCTTTACTGTTACTGTCAAATCCCAGAAACTCCCCACTTAACAGCAATGTCGGTGGATCTGTCAGTCATGGACTTCAGTGGCTCAGAGGCAGCTCACTGTCATCTTCTGAAAGGATTTAAAGATCCCAGACTGAAATTTGGTTGACATATCATATTTTGGCTTTTTGTAAAGTAACCAGCGCAACGCATTAGACTTTCAGATAAAAGAAACTGAAATTTTCTCTTGGGCTTATGGGAAACACTCATAGCTTGAGAAAAGTTTTTTTTTAGTTTCAGTTTAACAGTTTTTCATAAGTTTTTATGCAACATAAATGTAGTATAAAGTATGGAAGGCCTCAACCATATCAGTGGACATCAGATGATACCTCTCCAGGCAGGGTTGGGTCTATTAAAGGGTGGTAGACAATCCCCTTATTTGACCATGTCTGGACCTGCAAATGGCTACCTTGGCTAGGACAAAAGGAGGCCTAAGAGGCCTAAGAGGTAAGAGGCCTTAGCTTCACTGAAGCTAAGTGTGTCAAATAATTGCTCTTGAGAAATCAAGGTGGTTAAGAACTGTTAAGGAGGAGGTTGCCTCAGTTTAGGGTGTTTATTTTAAAAGTTCCAAATTAGATATGCTTCATTTAAACCCTGAAGGGATTATGTGAAGCTGAGAAAAAAATAAGCTGAGTAATATGACAAATCGATGAAGAGGTTATCAGATTCTCATGTCTGAGAATTACAACAACCACTAAGTCAAGTGACATTTTTTTCTGGTGTTTGAGTACTGTAACGGGCTGTTGCTGGGATTAATGGGGTTGTAGTTTTACCATGTATAACTAGTTGGTTTTATTCTGTTTTACGTTAATTTCCTTTGTGCAATATATTCCTGTTTTATTGCTAAAACTAGATGGACAGCATTCTGTTTCAGTGGAAGAATACCTCGATCAAACAATAAAAAACAAAATATGATCTATCAAGCTAGATTTGAGTCTGGAGTCTAACTTGTCCAGTAATAATGTAAGCCAGGATCACAACAATGTTAATGATACAGAAACGTGCAGAAAATCACGTGGAGTAAACTGACTAGCATTAGGCAGTAGAGTTTGTGGAATAGTTTAACAGTATGGTTGAAGCCTAATTATGTCTCTGAATACCATGTGCTGTGGTATTAAGCTTCAATATATAATGGTGTTATAAAGATGACCAAGCCTGAAGTTACCTCTTAATATTGCCGTTCCCTTGACTTGATCCCAATTTCCTGAATGTAGCTGTAAAACCATGAGTTTCCATGACCATGATCATTATGAGAGGTTGCAACATTTTTCCCAGTACTTGTGTGTGTTGGGGACAAGGAACAGATGGGGATGGCTACTCCTCAAGTTTTGTTTGAATTTCACTCTCACATTCCTTCTCTTTGACTGTCAGGTGCAGAAGGATGGGGCAGGCTGAAGAATTTCCTCTTAGGCCTCCTTTTGTCCTAGCCAAGGTAGCCATTTGCAGGTCCAGACATGGTCAATTAAGGGGATTGTCTACCACCCTTTAATAGACCCAACCCTGCCTGGAGAGGTATCGTCTGATGTCCATTGATATGGTTGAGGCCTTCCATACTTTATACTACATTTATGTTGCATAAAGATCATATATATGGGAGAGATATTAAATGAATATCTGGCATCAGTTTTTACTGTGGAAAAAAAAAGTGAAGGCTACAGAACTGAAGGAAATAAATTTGGTGTTTTGAAAACACTCCATATTACAGAAGAGGAAGTGCTGGAGGTCTTAGAAAATATAAAGGTGGATATATCTCTGGGACCTGACTAAGTGCATTCCTGGATGTTGTGGGAAGTTAGGGAGGAAGTTGCTGGGCCTTTGAGGTGAGGTGTCAGGGGACTAGAGGATGGCTATTGTTGTACCTTTATTCAAGAAAGGCTGGGAGGAGAATTCTGGGAACTATAGACTGTGAGTGTGACATCAGTGGTGGGTAGGTTGTGGGAGGTGATTCTGAAAGATAGGATTTAAATGCATTTGGAGAGACAAGGAATGATTAGGGATAGTCAGCATGGCTTTGTGCATGAGAAATCAGGTCTCGCAAACTTAATTGAGTTTTTTGAGGACATAACTAAAAGGATTGATGAGAGCAGAGCCATTGATGTTGTTTACTTGGACTTTAGCAAAGCCTTTGATAGATTCTGCATGGTAGATTAATTAGTAAAGTTAGATCACATGGGATTCAGGGTAAGCTTGCCAATGGGACACAAAATTGGTTTTATAGTCGGAGACAGAGGGTGTGTTGGGGGTTGTTTTTCAGACTGGAGGTGTGTGCCCACTGGTATTCCACAGGGATCAGTGCTGGGTCCACGTTTGTTTGTCATTTATATAAACCATTTGGATGAGAATATAGGAGGCATGATTAGTAAATTTGCAGATGAAATTGATGGTATTGTGGACAGTGAAGAAGGTTGTCTAAGATTACAAAGGGTTCTTGATCAACTGGGTCAATGAGCTGAGGAG
This sequence comes from Chiloscyllium punctatum, assembly GCF_047496795.1. NCBI lineage: Eukaryota > Metazoa > Chordata > Chondrichthyes > Orectolobiformes > Hemiscylliidae > Chiloscyllium > Chiloscyllium punctatum. Next base: position 52,774,942 of record NC_092762.1, on the reverse strand, counting down.
TAGCAGATGGAGTTTAATGTGAATAATTGCGAGATATCTCATTTTTGTAAAATAAACAAAGGCAGGACTTAAATAGTTAATAGTAGGACTTAAATAGTTAATAGTAGGGCTCTGGATAGTGTTGTAGAACAAAGACCGAGGGATTCAGGTATAGAATTCTTCGACATTTGTGTTACAGGCAGATAGGGGAGTTAAGAAGACATTTAGCATCATTGCCTTCATTGCTCAGACCTTTGAGTATCGGTGTTGGGAGGTCATATTGAGGTTGTATTGGATGCTGGAGTGGCCTCTTCTGTAATATTGTCCGTGGTTCTGGTCACCCTGTTATAGGAAGGATATTATTAAAAACTGGAGAGGGTTCGGAAAAGACTTATCAGAATGTTGTAGTAATGAAGGGCTTGAGTTATCTGGATAGGCTGGATAGGCTGGGACTTTTTTCACTGAAGTATAGGAGGTTGAGGAGTGATCTGAGAGAGGTTTATAAAATCACAAGGAGTATCGTTAAGGTTAATTGCAAGGATCTTTTCCATGGGGTGGGAGAGTTCAAAACTAGGGAACATAATTTTAAAATGTGAGGAGAAACTTTTAAAAAGGACATGAGGAGCAATTTTTTTGTATAGAGTGGCTCGCGTGTGGAATGAACTTCCAGAGGAAATGGTGAATGTGGATATAGTTGCAAAGTTGAAAAGATATTTGGTTAAGTTAATGTATAGGAAATGTTCGGAAAGATATGGGTCAAATGCAGGCAGGCAGGAGTTTTGTCTGGGAACATGGTTGATGTGCGCTGAAAAATGTGTTGCTGGAAAAGCGCAGCAGGTTAGGCAGAATCAAAGGAGCAGGAAAATCGACGTTTCGGGCATAAGCCCTTCTTCAGGAAAGGATTCCTGAAGTCTTCAGCCAATTTGATTCACTCCACATAATATCAAGAAACAGGAGAGACATTGGATACGACAAAGGCTATGGGCCCTGACAATATTCCAGCAATCACACTGAAGACTTGTGCTCCAGAAATTGTGATGCCCTTAGCCAAGCAGTTCCAGCACAGTTACGACACTAATGTGTGCCCAAGAAAGTGGAAGGTTGTCCTGGTATGTCCTGTATGCAGAAAGGTGGACAAATCCAACACAGCCAATTATAGCCATATCAGTTTACTCTTGATCATCCAGAAAGTGATGGAAAATGTCTTCAACAGAGACATTAAGTAGCACCTGCTCAGCAATACCTGCTCATTGACACCCAGTTTGGATTTCTCCAGGGCCACTCAGCTCCTGACCTCATTACAATCCTAAACAAAGCTTTGACAAAAATGTTGAATTCCAGAGTTGAGATGAGAATGGGTCCCCTTGGTATCAGGTCTGGATTTGATGTAGTGTGGCATCAAGCAGCCAGAGTAAAACTGGAGTCAATGGAAATCAGGGTGTAAAATTGTTTGGATTCACACCTAGCTCACAGGAAAATGGTTGAAGGGCTTGCAGATTAGTCATCTCAGCTCCAGGGCATCACTGCGTAAGTTTCTCAGGATAGTGTCTTTGACCCAACCATTTTCAGCTGCTTCATCAATAACCGTCCCTCTGTCATAAGGTCAGAAGTGGAGATGGTTACTGATGATCGCAGAACACTCAGCACCATTTGCAACTGCTCAGATACTGAAGCAGCCCATGGCAATATTCAGCAAGGCATCAACGATATCTAGGCTTGGACTGAGAAGCAACAAGTACCATTTATGTCACAAAAGCGCCAAGCAAATGATCATCTTGAACAGGAGAGAATCTAACCATTGTCCCTTTACATTTGGTAGCATTGCCATTACTGAATATCCCAATATCAATACCTTGGTGGTTACCACTGGCCAGAAACTGAATTGGACTAGCCATATAAGTATTGTAGCCATAAGGGTTGGTCAGTGATTGGGAATCTTACAGCAAGTAACTCATTTCCTGACTCCCCAAAATCTTACACCATTTAAAAAGCACAAGTGAGGTGTGTTATGGAATACTCCCCACTTGCCTGGATGGTGCAGCTCCAACAACACTCAAGAAGTTTGACACCATCCAGGACAAAACAGCCTGATTGATTGGCCCCACATCCACTCAGTCCATCACTGATTTTTAGAATTAGAATCCTTACAGTGTGGATACAGGCCCTTCAGCCCAACAAGTCCACACTGACCCTCTGAAGAGTATCCCACACGAGCTCATTATCCTACCTTATTCCTGTACATCTCCCCTGACTTATTCGGGATAGTAAACATGGCTTTGTGTGTGGGAAATCATGTCTCACAAACTTGATTGAGTTTTTTGAAGAAGTAACAAAGAAAATTGATGAGGGCAGAGCAGTAGATGTAATCTACATGGACTTCAGTAAGGCGATCGACAAGGTTCCCCATGCGAGACTGGTTAGCAAGGTTAGATCTCATGGAATATAGGGAGAACTAGCCATTTGGATACAGAACTGGCTCAAAGGTAGAAAACAGAGGGTGGTAGTGAAGGGTTGTTTTTCAGACTGGAGGCCTGTGACCAGTGGAGTGCCACAAGGATCGGTGCTGGGCCCTTTACTTTTTGTCATTTACATAAATGATTTGGATGCGAGCGTAAGAGGTACAGTTAGTAAGTTTGCAGATGACACCAAAATTAGAGGTATAGTGGACAGCGAAGAGGGTTACCTCAGATTACAACAGGATCTGGACCAGATGGGTCAATGGGCTGAGAAGTGGCAGATGGAGTTTAATTCAGATAAATGCGAGGTGTTGCATTTTGGGAAAGCAAATCTTAGCAGGACTTTTTCACTTAATGGTAAGGTCCTAGGGAGTGTTGCTGAACAAAGAGACCTTGGAGTGCAGGTTCATAGCTCCTTGAAAGTGGAGTCGCAGGTAGATAGGATAGTGAAGAAGGTGTTTGGTATGCTTTCCTTTATTGGTCAGAGTATTGAGTACAAGAGTTGGGAGGTCATGTTGCGGCTGTACAGGACATTGGTTAGGCCACTGTTGGAATATTGCGTGCAATTCTGGTCTCCTTCCTATCGGAAAGATGTTGTGAAACTTGAAAGGGTTCAGAAAAGATTTACAAGGATGTTGCCAGGGTTGGTGGATCTGAGCTATAGGAAGAGGCGGAATAGGCTGGGGCTGTTTTCCCTGGAGCGTCGGAGGCTGAGGAGTGACCATATAGAGGTTTACAAAATTATGAGGGGCATGGATAGGATAAATAGACAAAGTCTTTTCCCTGGGATCGGGGAGTCCAGAACTAGAGGGCATAGGTTTAGGGTGAGAGGGGAAAGATATAAAAGAGACTTAAGGGGCAACTTTTTCACGCAGAGGGTGGTACATGTATGGAATGAGCTGCCAGAGGATGTGGTGGGGACTGGTACAATTGCAACATTTAAGAGGCATCTGGATGGGTATATGAGTCGGAAAGGTTTGGAGGGATATGGGCCGGGTGCTGGCAGGTGGGACTAGATTGGGTTGGGATATCTGGTCAGCGTGGACAGGTTGGACCGAAGGGTCTGTTTCCATGCTGTACATCTCTATGACTCTCTGACTCTATCTAACCTACACATCCCTGAACACTACAGGCAATTTAGAATGGCCAATTCACCTAACTGCACATCTTTGGACTGTGGGAGGAAACCAGAGCACCTGGAGGAAACCCACACAGTCATGGGGAGAATGTACAAATTCTACACAGTCGCCTGAGGCTGGATTCAAACTCAGGCCCCTGGCGCTGTGAGGCAACAGTGTTAACCACTGAACCACTGTGCCAGCGATGTACCAACTGCAAGATGCACAACAGAAATTTACTAAGATATCTCAGACAGAGCCTTCCAAACAAACAACCACTGCACGTGCAGTATGCACCTGGGACACCACCACCAGTGAGTTTCCGTCCAAACCCTTCATCATCCCAACTTGCAATAATATTGTTATTTCTTCATTGTTGTGTCAAACACCTAGAACTCCCTTTCAGTTGCATTGTGGGTCAACGTACAGCACATGGACTGCAGTGGTTCAAGAAGGCAACTCACCAACACCCTCTCAAGGATAACTAGGGATGGGCAATAAACATTGGCCCAGCCAGTGTTGCACATATCCTGTGAGTGAATTTTTCAAATAATTGACGTTCGTTAGGTTTCACTTTACCAAAAGTATTCTGAATCGAATTGTGATGTTTACGCAGGATTAAGAGCTACATCCATAATGGAATAAAGATTGACATCTGGTCACCTTCTTTCATCATCTGGCTTTAAGAATTTTGTTCTGTCAACATCTATTTTTCAGTGCCCTTTGATTTGGCCTGTTAGGGATTCTGATTCCAACACTGCATTGGGGTGAAGGAGTTGGCAGTGTTGGAATACTCAGAGGTACATTGTGAATGCTGGTGAAAGAGTGCAATTATGGCCTGATAAATTCACACAGGCAGTTAACGTCATATAAGAATTCATAACAACAAAGTTGGCACAAAATCATGTCAACAGGAACTAAGCTTTTGGAGATAGGAAGCATCTGTCAGTTCAAGTTTCTTTTTCATAAACATAGATTTGTAATCAGAATGTTTGGGCACTTCTTTTCTGTTTAGGAACAGAGTTTGTATCTAAATGCTCAGTAGAGTTTCAAATGTGCAAATCCTTAATCAACGCTGCACTTATGAGAAAGTTTAGGCCTATCATCCTGTCTCAGAGAATAGGGATTTAGATGAGTACCTAGCTGTTAATAAGGTTCCCTTATTAAATGTTATCCATTTTTGATAAACACAACTTTTCTTTCATGTATAATATTCCCCTCTCAAGCCCAGTGATTAAATAATTTATTATTCATCCTGACCATCTTAAGCCCTGAATTAAGAGCTTAACAAAAACAATAATCATTTGAAGCCCACAGACACTGGATGAATGTCTGGCAGTTGCTAAGCAACAATGCAACCTGAAACCAATAACATGGAAGAGGCTTATTCCCTCTATTACAAATATGGGGAGCGCAGCCAATTTCTCTGACATGAGACCTGCATCTTGCACTGCCAACCAGCACTTCAGTTTGGTCAAGAGTAATGTCGGAATTAATTATATTTCCCATTTGATAACAATCTCATTAACAAAAGTTGTAACTCCTGGCTGACTAAACAATGGCTGTAACCATAGCAATGGGCTGTTTCGGCTGGATGTAGTGGATTAATTTGCATATAACTCTTCATCTTTCCATTGGACTCATAATGAAGCAATTATGATTTCACTTTTAATGCGCTACAATAACTCTAACTCTTAATTGCCACGTCTCACAACTAGTCATTGTTGTCATGCCAGTAGGATTTTACTGTATTAATATTCTGCTATTTAAGTTTGAGAATTTCGAATCGAACTTCAAACAAATAAATCTGGAAATAGAAATGTTGGTATGGTAAAAGTGACCATGAAGTTATCAGACTGTTACAAAAACCCAGCTGGTTCACAAGGAGCAGGAAATCTACCATTCTTACCTGAGCTGACGGAGACATGACCCCTACCCCACACCACTTCTCACCAGCTTCTCAAATAACCCAACAAACTATTTGGCCACAGTAAAGTAGTTGATAAGAAGTTGGCGCATTGCTCATCAGGCTGATGAATTCACTTTTGCCAATGACACCCCGTCATCTGAATAGGTCATCACTAAAAGCATGGAAAGCTCGCCTGTTCAATCAACTGTGCCCAAAGACCACAGTCACATGTGGACTAAACTTACTGTACATTAGGATTGGCAAGATGGGCCGCAGTGAGGCTGTATGATGTCATGTTGAGTAAAGTCTTCACAGTTAGATCTGCCAAAAAGGTTTTGTGGAAGTGATTCAATAACAGAGGGTATAATGAGTCATCAGTGAGAAACTGCCTGCTTTGAAAGAAACATTTTATCTCCATTTCTTCCTTTCTTCATGGGGTTATCATTCTTGAGTAACAGCTGTCAGACATTATGGAATTAATTTTATGATTGACTGCTCCCAATTCAATGATTTACAGCTGCCATATTAAGGCTTTGGACGCAAGTCAAAATGACTTGCCATGGAGTGGTCTTTAATCAAATAATATTGGCACTTAGATAGGACTTGTATTTATACGGCAACCTCTGAACATCCAACAAATCAAGTATTTTTTGAAACAACAGGCCATATCTTTTCAGCCCCAAAGAGACATGGACATTGGCAAGTCAGTTTGGCAAATAGGGCGGGATTAGTAAAAAAAACATTTGATTCTCAAACCAGCAAGATGGGAATCTTGTTATATTCATGTGCATATATATTAACATGTAACTATTGCTTAATCTCACCTCATTAACATGAAAGTTTCCATTCTCCCATCCACAAGGTAGAAACAAGACAATGACAGTTCCTGATGTGACAGAGCAGGTAGCAGATGACTCCAGCTGGAATATTCCTCCTCTGGGCCTCCATCTTGGATAGTGCTCCCTAACAGCAGTCCTGGGGTCTTTAGCTGGGGTGGAGGGAGCCTGCCCTGCAGTGGACTTTTGTTGGAGACATCCCCAGGAGCATTTGTGGCTAGAACGCCAGGTGCACTTAGGGTTCCATACCCAGAGATAGTTCCACCTCTTCATCTTGAACGCCCACTGAGTTGAGAGAAGACTTCAAGAGGGCATCGACCTCAATCTGGGTGTCAGTTTAGCACCGCCTTAGCTCCACATGCAGAAGAGAAAGTGAAGTCAACATAACACATTCTCATGTTGCTGCGCTGATAGAGATCCAGTGTCAGCACCTATCAATAGACAATAGACAACAGGTGCAGGAGTAGGCCATTCTGCCCTTCGAGCCTGCACCACCATTAAATAATCATCCTGATCATCCTTAATCAGTATCCTGTTCCTGCCTTATCTCTATAACCCTTGATTCCACTATCCTTGAGAGCTCTATCCAACTCTTTTTTAAATGAATCCAGAGAATGGGCCTCCACTGCCCTCTGGGGAAGAGCATTCCACACAGCCACCACTCTCTGGGTGAAGAAGTTTCTCCTCATCTCTGTCCTAAATGGTCTACCCCGTATTTTTAAGTTGTGTCCTCTGGTTCGGCACTCACCCATCAGTGGAAACATGTTTCTTGCCTCCAGACTGTCTGATCCTTTAATAATCTTATATGTCTCAATCAGATCCCCTCTCAGTCTTCTAAACTCAAGGGTATACAAGCCCAGTCGCTCCAGTCTTTCAGTGTAAGATAATCCCGCCATTCCAGGAATTGACCTCATGAACCTATGCTGCACTCCCTCAATAGCCAGAATGTCTTTCATCAAATTTGGAGATCGGAACTGCACACAGTACTCCAGGTGTGGTCTCACCAGAGCCCTGTACAGCTGCAGAAGAACCTCTTTGCTTCTATGCTCAATTCCTCTTGTTATGAAGGCCAGCATGCTATTAGCCTTCTTCACTACCTGCTGTACCTGCATGCTTGCCTTCATTGACTGGTGTACAAGAACACCCAGATCTCTCTGTACTGCCCCTTTACCTAAATTGATTCCATTGAGGTAGTAATCTGCCTTCCTGCTCTTGTCACCAAAGTGGATAACCATACATTTATCCACATTAAACTGCATCTGCCTTGCATCTGACCACTCACCTAACTTGTCCAGGTCACCCTGTAATCTCCTAACATCCTCGTCACATTTTACCCTGCCACCCAGCTTAGTATCATCAGCAAATTTGCTAATGTTATTGCTGATACCATCTTCTATATCATTAACATATATTATAAAAAGCTGCGTTCCCAGCACTGATCCCTGCGGTACCCCACTGGTCACTGCCTGCCATTCCAAAATGGAGCCGTTTATCACTACTCTTTGTTCCCTGTCAGCCAACCAACTTTCAATCCACGTTAGTACTTTGCCCCCCAATACCATGCGCCCTAATTTTGCTCACTAACCTCCTATATGGGACTTTATCAAAAGCTTTCTGAAAGTCCAGATACAGCTATCCAACAGATACTGAAGTGTGCTGGGACCTGGTTCCACTGTGGCAGATGTCAATCTGTCCATGAGGCAGCCAGGCACTCACATGCCAAAGGGCAGCGTGGCACAAACAGTGTTGATGGAGTCCTTCGGCTTTTGTGTCAGTGTGCCTCCCTCGTGCCTGTATTGAACCTATCGGCTGCCCCTGTGTCTGCTTGTGCTTTTCAATGAAGTTGATCTTTGCTTGACACCATGGGGTTCCTCTCCTACCTGGGGCAGAGCTGGTGCCATATCTCTGCCAGTCCTCTCAGTATCAGCGACCTGGGATATTTCTTCCTTGTCCAGCTGTGGAAATATGGCACGATGTGCTCATCAGTATGTTCTCCCAACTCTGATCTAGTTAAAATGCCCAGCAAGGTTCCAGTACCTGAGATGCTGGAGAGCCACGGAGCAGCTATGCCAGTGCATTGTCTGAGAGCTCTTCAGAGATCTGCAAGATCTCAGGATTGCAAACTTACAGCAATAGCACAGAAGCAATTATGGAACGATTCTCCCACTCACACATAGCCACAGTACTCAGCACTGCCAAGACATCCCGGGATGTCTAAGAATTCATGGTGCCACTGATATAATTAAGAGGCTATAGTGCACCCAGTCAAGCATTGCTGGTTTGGAGCTTTCCTGCGCAGTTTGTGACATTTGCTCCAGACTTGGCAGTTAGGGGGCACTTGGTGCCCAGCTTGAGGACCTGCAGATCTTGCAGACAGAATGGAATGGAGGAGAGCTAACATCTTCCTGAGGACTAGCAAAGGAGGATAAAACACCAGCTCCTGATAGCCTGGTCCAAAGTTGCCACCTGGGTAAGTGCAGTTTCACCTCTCTGGAGGAACAGCCAGCAGTGTACAAAGGTTAACAAACTTCGATGCTCTGCCAGGGTAAGTATCAACATTTTCTCTCTGGTTACCTCACACACATTCCATCTCTGCCCCTGTCCCACCTCCCAACATGCTTCGTGCTCCCCCATTCTCATTATTGTAAGCAACATTTACTAACGGAACATGCCCTTGTACTGTTAGGAGAGCTGCCCTTGGCTTCCTATGCCATATCCCCTGTCTGAAGGGTGGCTCCCTTGACATGATTTAGAATTTAAAGCATTTTTGCTTGCTTGAAGGACATGCAGTGCATTTGCTGCATTTGTGGTTCACAAAGTGCAGTTGTTTAATTAAAAAGGTGCAGGTATGAAATTGACAAGGTGCAGGTGTGAATGTGACATGTTGCAGGTGTGAAATTAACAAGGTGCAGGTGTGAAATTAACAGGGTACTGATGTGAAATTAACAAAATGCAGATGTGAAGTTATTAAAGTGCAGATGTGAAATTAACAAGGTACAGGTGTGAAAATAACAAAATGTAGGTGTGAAGTTATTAAAGTGCAGGTGTGAAATTTACAAGATGTAGGTGTGAAATTAACATGGTGCAGGTTTGAAATTAACACGGTGCTGGTGTGAAATTAACAAGGTGTAGGTGTGAAATTAACATGGTGAAGGTGTGAAATTGACAAGGTGCAGGTGTGAAATTGACAAGGTGCAGGTGAGAAATTAACATGGTGCAGGTATGAAATTGACATAGTAAAGTGCTGCCCGGGAACATGTCTACAAGAGCAAAGGCAAAATGCAAAGCAGAGATGCTTTGAACATCTGAATAGGCTCAAAATGAGGGAAGACTAAGAGAGCAAGCAAGAAGCTTGACGTCCACCCTAATCCAATCCAGCAGCTGGATGCTTGCGTCACTGCGCAGAAGGTGTCCTGATAGTAGCAATGCAGTGAGAGGTGCCAATGTGCTCCAAAGTGCAGTATTGCAATGCAGGACCATCTTTTGATCGAATTGCAGATGTGCCATGAGGGTGCTGTGGGATTGTTGCATATCAATTGCCAATGCCTGTGGATGACTGGGGGGTGGAGGAGGTGACATGTGGTTGCTGACATGCCTATACCTACCCTGAGATATTATAATGCCTGGTGACCAAAATGGAATTCCAGAGGAGGAAGCACTGAACTGGAGTGACCTCTGACTTTCATGTTGGGATAGCTTGTTTCTATCAAGCAGGTGCGAGAGTGGGAATCTGCTTTTTAATGAGGCATTAATTAATAATGAGGGTGCCAATGAATGTTAATGATGCTAATAGGCCTCTCTTCACTCAATGGCAAGAGTCTCGTCTCACCATTCCACACTTGATTGTAAAATTTTTGTTGTCAGCTCTCTTACTGTTGATCTCACATGGTTTTTTTTTCCAACTCACTTACCCATAACCATGTCATTGTGTAGCCAGGACGTTTCAAGTCTTGTGACAGTTGCCAGTGAAAGGGAAAGGGTTAAAACGCATTTCTTTTGCTTCAGGATTGTCAATAGAATAAAATGAGGTGCTTTATCAATCATATTTTGCAACACAAATTGACCCATCCCATCAAATGCTTGATGTGCAACTGTATTCTGTTGAAATTTGTGTCATTTTAAATATCCATAACCAGAGCCTACGTATGAGGATTTATCTTCCTTCCGATGTCAATGCACACAATTAAATCACTTGGTCTGCCACATTTCAGGGTGGGATTTGATACCCTCGTCGGACCCAGTTTTCAAGAAGGAGGGCACATATTTGTGAAAGTGGGTGAGCAAGTGGTTTGGTGTGGATTTAATCTTCAATACAATGTGAAAATGTTGGAGAAGCTCAGTAAGTCTGGCATCATCTGATGGAAACAGTGTCCAATAGGACTCTTTTTCAGAACCAGAGGCTGATGAGGTGGAAAATCAGGACAAGGGAACCCTGTCCTGCCTGTCTTCCCATCTCTGCCTAAATTTAATCAGTGGCAAGAAGGCTCCTGAAGAAATGTCCAGCCCCAACAGCAATTAAATCCCCTTAGGAAACAATTAAGGTCCCCCTCAGAATTTCATCCAACCACTGCTTATACTCACTCAGAGATTCGGGCCTAAAAATGCAGAACTTTTTCCTGTGACATCTGCCTCTGAAAGGTACTTGATGATTAACCAAGTATCCTGGCATCAGGCAGTGAAGGAGCTGGCCTTGAGCCCTCACCTCCAATCCCCTTCACCCCAATCCTGTGGCCACTTTTGTGGTTTCCCATCCACATTTATCCAGGCAGTTTTCAGAAGAAGTTAAGGAATTACTCAGTACGCCATATTCAGGAGGTTAATGAGAAGATCTCTCATTGGGACATTCACAGATTACTAAGAGGGTCAGAAAATATTTTCGAACTTTCCAAAGCCCTAAAGGCCATGATTATTTCACATGGTAATGTCTCTCTCCATGGGTTTTGTTGTGACCATTCCCCAAGCAAGCTCCTCAAATCGTTACAGTTACAGACAAGACTCACCAAATTGACAAGTGCCCGGGTATGGACGGGAGGACCAACTGCCCATCTTTATTCACCTAGCTGTCAGCTGGTTACAGTAATATTCCTTTAAAAAGGATCCCTTCTCTACTGGATGACTGTCTCCCAGACTGAGTGAATGCATGTTCTAAAAGGAACTAATTTAGACAGGTTGTCTTGAGTTAACAAAAGACTAAGTTTTGATTATTAAATGTAAGAAAGAATGATAATGTAGCACGCATGCATGCAGATTAGAAGTGAGAGGTGAATCCAAAATGGTAAAAATATAAATCTGTATCATATATATATTGTATATATATATAGATAGATAGATAGATCAGTGAATGCTGGATGATGGGATGTTGCAGCTGATATTTTTAGGTGGCACCAATAATACAGATAGGGCTACATGAGAGCTTTATTTTGATATACTTGGCTTTGCGGGTCAGCTGAAAGTCTTTCATTTTGTTTCCTTTCAAATGAGATGTTATTTGCTCTCTGCAAAGAGAGAAAGACCTTTACCTTTACCTGCAATGCAGTGACAATCAGGGATTTTCATAGCTGTGGCCGTCATAGCCCACATCTTTCCCCAGTAAGCACACACAGACCAGGACTAAAGATGACCTTTAACCCCAGTTATGGCATCATCTTGAAGGGAGAAATCAGTAAGATGTCTCTTACCCAGACTGCTGCATTTCCTGTGTTCACAATTTCAGTTAGCTTGCATGAAATTGCATCTGTGTTTGCAGTATATTCTTCAGGGAAAGCCCATCACTTAGAAATTTCTTTGATACTCATCAGGATGGACATTCCAAGGTCTCCCTCCCAGGTTAGAGTCAATCCAAATCTGCCTTGCAGATAGTCACAGAATTGCTTCGAATTCACATTCTCACTCATCATTGTGCCTTCTGGCCTATGACCTTTGTATGACAAGAAAGAAAACACACATGTTGTGGTTAAAAGTTGAATACGTCTGTAGCTTTAAATTAAGGGGGGGTAGATATAGGACTGATGTTAGGGGTAGGTTCTTCACTCAGCGTGTCGTAAGATCATGGAATGCCCTGCCAGTAGCAGTAGTGGACTCTCCCTCTTTATGGGTATTTAAGCGGGCATTGGATAGGTATATGGAGGATAGTGGGTTAGTGTAGGTTAGGTGGGCTTTGATCGGCGCAACATCGAGGGCCGAAGGGCCTGTACTGCGCTGTATTGTTCTATGTTCTATGTTCTATGAATAGCCACTGAGGTTTCTATCCCCATATGATATGAAGCAGCTGCAGTAGTTAACCCCAAATGGCCAGTTGACATTTGTACCTCTCCAGTAGATTACAAAACAATACCGTCATATCAAATCAGAGCAAGTAACATTTGACGTGGATAGTCCCTTTAAAATTAAATCCTTCCCTTTATAAGTCATCCAAACAGCGATAATTGTTCCAAAAAAGCTGACAATCTGTTCTTTACATTAAATCTTCTTAATACATCTTTTGTCATGTCTTCTCCATTATGTTTTGATTTCTAAATCAGACTCTTTGCATTTCAGCAGAGCTGCAGAGCTGTCTAAATAATTTGCCTGCAAGAATATATTCCATCTGTCATTTTCATTATTTTTACTGTGTTATATAATAGTCAGCTTCCCAGACTTTCACTTGGCATTATGTTAAAGCATGTCATGGAATATTTCAGATGGCTCTGACAAAATCAATCTATCTTTGCGGGATATTGCAATTCAATTCAGGCAAATAGTTGGATGTGGGTTTGGCATGTTGAGTTGTCCAACTTTTATCTAGATGTCACATTACCATGATAGAGCAGTTAATAACCCCAAGAAATGGATGTGGGGATCACGTTAATTGTAGTGTAGACAGTTCTTCTATTTTATACCACCTTCTCGTTTCAATAATTTTGAAGTCCAGTTGACACTAACCTGGCCAGATGTTTCAACAGGAAGCCAATACCATGACTTGTAGGGACCAGTCAAAACCAGCCTACACTGAGCAAAATTAGCTAACATCTCTTGAATTGGAGTTCCATGGAATCACTCAGATAGGCAATCTGGCCTGTGCAAAACTGAACAATGAACAGACATGGGTGACAGGAGTTTTTTTAAGGCTTTCAGACATTGTGCAGAAGGCTGCACTGGAGGGAGTAAAATCAGGAAAAATGGTTTGTGTACATAGGCCTCCAAACGTTCCTCCACACACAGGTACAGAGGCCCAGGTAAATGTTTGTTGTGAGGAGTTGGATATAGAAGCTCAACAATTTCAACTCCCCCTCCCACTCTGCCGAGGCCATGGAGGTCCTGGGCCTCCTTCACCGCCGCTCCCTCACCACCAGACGCCTGGAGGAAGAACGCCTCATCTTTCGCCTCGGAACACTTCAACCCCAGGGCATCAATGTGGACTTCACCAGTTTCCTCATTTTCCCTTCCCCCACCTCACCCCAGTTCCAGACTTCCAGCTCAGCACTGTCCCCATGACTTGTCCTACCTGCCTATCTTCCTTTCCACCTATCCACTCCCCCCTCCCCCCCGCCCCCGACCTATCACCTTCATCCCCTCCCCCACCTATTGTACTCTATGCTACTTTCTCCCCACCCTCACCCTCCTCTAGCTTATCTCTCCATGCTTCAGGCTCTCTGCCTTTATTCCTGATGAAGGGCTTTTGCCCGAAGCGTCAATTTCGCTGCTCCTTGGATGCTACCTGAACTGCTGTGCTCTTCCAGCACCACTAATCCAGAATCTGGTTTCCAGCATCTGCACTCATTGTTTTTACCTAATTCCATAAAAGTGGTCAAGGTCAGTGCAAGCAAATTCAAATAACATATCTCACCAACGACAACATTAATCTCAGACATTACTCAATCAACCAGACTCACGTTGCTTACCTACCAACCATATCCAACAGTTAGGACTCATACCTCGCATTCAGATGTTATTTGTTTCCTCAAAGACTTAATAGAACATTGAACATGGAAAATAAAACAATACAGCACAGAACAGGCCCTTTGGCCCTCAATGTTGCGCCGACCTGTGAACTAACCTAAGCCATCTCCCTGCACTATCCCATCATCATCCATCTGCTTATCCAAGGATTGTTTAAATGCCCCTAATGTGGCTGAGTTAACTACATTGGCAGACAGGGCATTCCATGCCCTTACCAATCTCTGAGTAAAGAATCTGCCTCTGACATCTGTCTTAAATCTATCACTCCTCAATTTGCAGCTATGCCCCCTCATACAAGATGATGTCATCATGCTAGGAAAAAGGCTTTCACTGTCTACCCTATCTAATCCTCTGATCATCTTGTATGTCTCTATCAAATCCCCTCTTAGCCTTCTTTTCTCCAATGAGAACGGACCCAAGTCTCTCAGCCTTTCCTCAAAGACTTTCCCTCCAGACCAGGCAACATCCTGGTAAATCTCCTTTGCACCTTTTCTAATGCTTCCACATCCTTCCTGTAATGGGGTGACTAGAACTGTACACAATATTCCAAGTGTGGCCGCACTAGCATTTTGTATAGTTGCAGCATGACATTACGGCTCTGGAACTGAATCCCTCTACCAATAAAACCCAACAAACTGCATGCCTTCTTAAAAGCACTATAAGCCTGGGTGGCAACTTTCAGGGATCTATATACATGAACTCCAAGGTCCCTCTGCACATCCACACTACTAAGAATCTTTCCATTGACCCAGAATTCAGCCTTCCTGTTGTTCTTCCCAAAGTGCATCACCTCACACTTTTCTGCATTGAGCTCCATTTGCCACCCCTCAGCTCAATTCTGCAATTTATCCAAATCCCTCTGTAACATTCTTCCACACTGTCTACTATTCTACTAACTTTAGTGTCATCTGTAAATGTACTAAACCATCCACCTAGTCTGCATCCAAGTCATTTACAAAAACGACAAACAGCAGTGGTCCCAAACAGATCCTTGTGGCACACCACTAGTAACCGGACTCCAGGCTGAATATTTTCCATCAACCACCACTTGCTGCCTTCTTTCAGAAAGCCAGTTTCTAATCCAAACTGCTAAATCCCCTCAATCCCACACCTCTACATTTTCTCCAACAGCCTACAATGTGGAACCTTATCAAAGGTTTTACTGAAGTCTAGTCCATCATGTCAACGGCCCTACCCTCATCCACATGCTTGATCATATTCTCAAAAACCTCAATGAGATTTATCAGACATGACCTGCTCTTGACAAAACCATGTTGACTATCTGCAATCAAATTGTTGCTTGCTAGATGATCATAATTTCCATCTCTTATAAGACTTTCCAAAACTTTTCCTGCAGCAGTTGTAAGGCTCACTGGTCTAATAATTACCTGGGTCACCACTACTGCCCTTCTTAAACAAGGGCACAACATTTACAATCCTCCAGTCCTCTGGTACTAAACCTGGAGACAATGATGACTCAAAACCTCATACAGGCAGCTCACAGCTTGCACACACTGCCAGCAATTCAACTATGACAGCCATATTACCCAAACAAGCTTGACAGCACTCACTGACATACTTCTGGTTCTTTTCAAGGACAAGGAGGCAGATGGAGTTGATAGATCACCATTGGGATGATCATTACTGGGACTTTAGCCAGTGACAATCATTGAAGGTAAAGTTATCCTAAAACCAAATTTTCTGTGATAGTGGCATCCCACCTTCCCTTGTTCTGCTTTCCTTTCTGGTTTATAAGCTGAAGATAAGTGTAGATTCCTGCCTTTCTCAGCCTTGAATCTTTTTCCTTTTCTGTTTGCAAGAATTCAACTTTCTAGTGTTATGTTCCCAGATGATATTTTTACAGAGCAGAACAGTACCCAAATTCAAGTTTAGTTTGGTTTTAATGAAGTGGTTTCTAGCTGAAAGATAAGCACAGTATTATAGGTTTTGCTTTAACAATAAAACAGAAGTTTGTGAACAAAAAAAGACAAAATAGAGCAAATCAAATTATTGACTTGTCATACCAATTCAAAGATTTCTTCAACACTCAGTACAAATATATTCTCATTGATTCTCATTACAAAATTAAAATGAAAAAAAAACAATATTTTTCTAAATCCTAAAACAAATCAGTATAGTACCCAACCATACTCACTAGGGACCCTTTAACCAATAGGAAGTGGCAGACTTTACAGAGTAGGTAGCACTACCATCATGCTAAATGGGATTGACTGAACAGATCTAGCAATTCAAGGCTGTTAGCAGTCTGTTCTGTAGCAGTGATAATTAGACAGGTTCTTATACCCAGTGTAAGAAGGCGTTTGATGCTAGCGAATTACCCCAACCACAAGCCAGGAGTAGCTGGTAGACAAGTGTGACATAGGAAATGCAATGAGAACTTTAATGGCAGGGGCTATTGAAGAATCCTGACGGATGTACACATTGAAACGCATGGTGCATAGTGGAGCTACCAAGAAAGTACAGCATTCAATGGTAAGGATCATGGAGGAATACTGTGCAGTGTGGAAATGGTTTTCTTTGCACACTTGTGGATCCATCCAGTGTACAGCACCCGATAGCCAACGTTTTGGATGTGTCATGTTGTCAGTAGTCCCTCAGAATTGGGGATTGACATCTGTCAGTCTAGGTAAGTCTTCTAATGAGGTGTCAGGCCTAGCAGTCAGCAGCTTCCTCCCTTCACTCAGTGGTGTCAATGCCGCCATTATTTTGGGTGACCTTTAATATCCTTATACTTCTCTTTTGGTTCACCTTTGAGAGTTTGGCCAGCAGCAATCCATGACACAAGAACCTACGCAGGGAAGTACTCTGTGATTAGACATCTGGATGCAATTGCCCATCCATCAGAGTTGGTTCTTCAGGAGCAGGGCTCTGTTGCTGGTGAACACAGATTCATGAAGGATATTTGATTGAGTGGTCCTGTTATTTGATTCCTAGCACCATGAGTAGAAGCTTTCAAGGATCTTAATGTGATGTTGGTAGAATGTACAGATTTTATTTTAGTGAGGAAGGATACATGGCAGGATCTTACACATGATGGACAAGAGGATAATTCCCATGTAGTTTTCACAATCAGATGATGGATGCATTCTAGAAATCCCTGTGATGTCTTCACTGTCCTAGAGGCAGAGAATGAGCTGATGGTTTTGCAATATGAACTGATAACCCACTAATATGGTAGACCTGAGAGGATATACTATCTGGCCCACATGCCTTTGTTCACTTTCATCTGTTAGATGGCCATTTAAGCTCAACAATGATTGATGGATCACCAAAGGTATTCTGTGCAGCATGTTGTGGGATAGTTTGCAGAGTCTCCTCCAATACAGCAGATTCCTGTTTGAGCAAGAGTGTGAGTACTCCTTCCAGTGCTCACCAAGGAGCTGGGAACCATCCTGTTACCGGAGGAGATTTTGTTGAACATTGCCTGTAGGTGCCTGTAGGAACTTGGAAAAATCTCATCGAATCCCAATGGTGGCATTCACCAATGGTCCACACCAATCCTTTGAAGAACACTCCACCCAGACCCACCTTATCACCGTGACCTTATATTTAGCATGACCAATCCACCTAACCTGCACATCTTTGATCTGCTGTCAAGTGGCCGGTGTTGGACAAAACTGGACAAAGTCAGAAGTCACATGACACCAGGTTTTGTCCAACAGGTTTATTTGAAATTACAAGCTTTCGGAGCACTGCCCCTTTGTCAGGTGAACTGGAGGGAAGAGCATAGGCACAGAATTTATAAATGGAGATAATTCCATGTAATTAAGAGTGTCAACAGACTGAATAAAAAGTCTTAGCAGATGATCAAGCACATCATCTGTGGACTGCATGAGGAAACCCATGCAGATATATAGAGAACATATAAACTCCACACAGACAGTCACCCAAGGCTGGAATTGAACCTGGGTCCCCAGCCCTGTGAGGCAGGAGTGCTAGCCACAGAGCCACCTAATAACGAGCATGCCTATCTTACTGACCAGCATAAGCCTGCATTTTGTGAACCTTCCCTAGTCCCCAATTATTTTTCATGTACTGGTCCTAGCAGGATGTAAGGTATTGATTCACCTGATGGCCATTGAAGGAATGGAATCCTTTTTTGGTTCAAGTGCAGGGTATAGTTCAGGCACCCTGAATATGATGGTCATGCAGTCAATAGGGTCAAGCCCCATGAAGAAACCTACAATCATCATGAAGTCACATCTTCCCGACATACTCTTCCCTGGGAACAGGGAATTAAAGGTAAAACACTGTAGATGCTGACAGGTTGAAACCAAAACAGAAAATGTTAGAAAATCTCAAGAAGTTGATCTCTGTCTGATGAAAGAGTCAAAGTCAAGAGGCCTGATTTTAACCCTTTCAAAAACATCCAATTGCACAGGGTTAAAATTGGGCACCATATATCAAGTTAATGGTCTTTCATTGGAATCAGAATAATGCTACAAATTTCAAGCCTCCCTACAACTCCATTTTAATTTAGTCCTCTCCTTCTTTCCTTAGCCTTATTTGCCCATGTTTGTTTTAATTATTCTTCGAATTAACTTGATGATGAGTTCACAACAAAATAAAGAACAGAGACAGGAAAGTGGGAGAAAGAAAGTAAAGATCTATTAAAGGTACACAATCCTTTATCCAAAATTCCAAAATCCAAAAAGATCCGAAATCCAAATTTTTTTCATGGCGTGTGGAACATAATTTTGGCATGTGAACAGGTAACCCAACTCCACACCCACTTGAACCACATCGCTCAGATGTGACATGGCAGCATGGCACAGCACTGGCAGGAGTCAATTATGTCTCAGCACTCGTACTATTCACAGATGTGTCTGCTGTTAGGTTTTTTTTTAATTTCATGGTGAAAATATCATTTATTCCAAAATCTGAAAAATTCGAAATTCCAAAAAACAAACTGGCACCAAGGATTTCGGATAAAGGATTGTGTAGCTGTATAAAGTAAAAAGCAGGAGAGGTTAAAAGACAACAGGGCTGATTGGTTAAGACACAATATGGTAATATGATATGGAGCTGGGGGAACAAAGACAGCTTCAGAGAAGATGGAAATAGAATTTGCAGAACTATCACTAACAGCTGCACAGGTTATAATCTGAAATTGTGCAACACAGTATTGAATGAAGACATCTGTTAAGGGCTGAGTTGAAAATGTGGTGCAGTTTCTCATGTTTCCATAGGGCTTCACTGGAACAGTGAGGTGTCAGAGTTGGAGTGGACTGGAGAAGTTAAAAAACACATATCTGGAAGGTGGGGGTCACTCTGGTGCCTGAGTGGCAAAGAGCTCGTAAGACTGCAATCAATCTGTTCACGTTGTCATGGGTAGCATTGGGATCAGGAACAGTGCCAGAGGCACAGAGGACTGTCATTCACCAATGCTCTCCAGAAAGCCACAACCTCTGCCATCCAAATGGACCAGGGCAGCAGGTATATGGGAATACCACTACCTTGTCCTCTTTAAACATGACAGAAACTCAAGACTTTTCGTATTTAAATCCACCAAAAGAAGAAGTCAAAGGTGTCAATTTGCCAGCACGGGACACCTACTGAAAAACCCTTGTTGTACTCTTCTTGCCCTGACTCAGTGTTGGGTGCACTGTTGTGCCACAATAGATGTAAGTGCACTTTATTGAGTGTTATTTTTATATTACTAAAAATATGGTATATCCTGGGTCCTCGGTTTTTGGATGATCATTACTCAGTCAAGGTGAATATATTTCCATTTAATTATCGCTGAATTTCTAAGCATTTGACATTATTTTCTAAAATTACAATTTGTTTTATATTCAAACATCTAGAACTTGATAAAAGAATCCAGTCGACAGATTTTAAGTTCCAAATCTTCAGTCATACTGAATTCAAAACATTAACTCTGACACTCCCTCTCTCTCTCTCTCTCTCTCTCCACAGATGCTGGCAGAGCTGCTGAATTTCTCCAGAACTTACTAATTTTGTTTCAGATTTTCAGCATTTGCAGAATTTTATTTCTGTTTTAGATATTGGACTTCCTGTCTCTGGTAAAAAAACATCTTTACAAGAATTCAAAACAACAGTAGAGTTATTGAAATAGCTACCTAATAGTCTTGAAATATCTGCCTCATTTTTCAATTAATTGAATTTCAATTATATTTAATAAAATTTATTTTGCATTATTCATTTTATATTTCTTTCTTTCTTTGACCTCAAATTGCTTCCATTACAGATGAAAGCTAAAATCTCCCAGCATGTTCATTTATTTTATGATGATGCAGAATCAATCTCATCAGTGAATGTGCTTTTCGAAATATGTAAACATACAAGTTGAACCTGAATAGCTGCAAAAGCTCTCACAATGTTCTGCAATGGAGAATGTTCTGAAAATCGATGTCCCTCATAACATAATGAGTGTTAACCAAGATAAAGACAGTTTCTGGTTCACTGATTGTTCTATCTGTTACATTTCAGGTATCATTGTAACAAGAATATCTCAAATATAAGCTTCCTGTTGCCTGTGGGCTTCCCTCCAATTTACCTGATGAAGGGGCAGTGCTCCGAAAGCTTGTGATTTCAACTAAACCTGTTGGACTGTAACCTGGTGTCATATGACTTCAGAATTAAACAGGAGTGTTGGAGTTCTGCTCACCCTCACAGCCAGCTCTGTGCCAGCTGGGTCAGTGTCATGTACTATGCCTGCGTTAATAAGTGGTGACTTGGTGATGGGATACTGGCCTTCATGGAATTATTTCACAAGTAATGTGGATTCAACTTCTGCACTGGCTGAGGTAACCAAAAAGGACTCTCTGCCTCAAACTCTGCCCTCGCCTGAAGTACGGTGACCCTCAGATTAAACAAGGCTACTCCACATGTTACAAACACAGTCATTTGATGGAGACTAAAACCACAACAAGTTGTCTCTTTCTAATGAGACAAAAAGGCTGCAGATGCTGGAATCCAAGGTAGACAAGCAGGAGGCTGGAAGAACACAGCAAACCAGCCAGCATCAAGAGGTGGAGTCGTCAACATTTCGGGTGTAACATTTCTTCAGGACTCGGGGTGGGTGTAGGGGGAGCTGCAGATAAAGGGAGTGGCAGGGGCAGGATGGTGAAGTGGGGGTAGGTGAAAATGGGTAGCATCATGTGGTCAAAGAGCTGGAGGGCTGAGGAGGTCACGATGTTGTAGCAGTGAGAAAGGGATTCGCTGAGTGCTTGTCTGAGGGAGGCCGACAACTTCTTCAAAATGGGCATCCTTTGAAGAGATTTTGTAGTGGTCTCTAAATGCGTTTGGTCCATAGCGAAATCTCTACAAAGGATGCCCACTTTGAAGAAGTTCTCAGCCTCCCTCAAACGTGTACTCAGTGAACCCCTTTCTCATTGCCACAATGCCGTGACCTCCTCAGCCCTCCAGCTGTTTCACCACAAGATGCTACCCGTCTGCACCTATCCCACCTCACCATCCTACTCCCACCTATTCAGTCCTATAGAAGGGTTACATCTGAAATGTCGACTTCTCCACCTCCTGATGCTGCCTGGCTTGCTGTGTTTTTTTCAGTCTCCTGCTTGTCTTTCTAATGAGAGGAAGCCCTAAAGGTCTGGTAAGACTACTGGTGACTTTTACAGGCATGACTGGAGTCTCCAAATGAGTTAAATCTCAGTATGGGTTGGCATAAGTATCTGACCTGGTTCAGTGTGCAGCACTCTTATCTCTGAAATGAAGGCTTTGAGTTCCAGGCTATTCCACATGTTAGAGATACAATCATTTGATTGAGATATTAAACAAAGACCCCATCTGTGCTGTTGGGTATATGAAATGAACGTGAGTCATTACTCTGAAGAACCACCCAGTTCCCTTGACTTATATATCTGGTCAATACAGTTGAACCAGTTTCAAATTGACACAAAGAAGGCTTCGGGGTGCACAGTAAGGAATGAAAACTAGCCTGAAAGCTTTCCAGTCCAATGATTGGTCATATTGGCCAATTTTGAATGTGCCCAGTATGTCAGTAAGAAGGAAATATAAAGCCCCTGTCATTCCCAGTTCAGTGAGACATTGTAGAATCTTAGGGATAATCCTTCTCTATTAGCTGAAGGTCATACAAGACCAAAGAATGAAAAGAATAACTATTAAAAGATACAATCTAAACTTAATCTCTTAAACAGGATTTGGCTCCCCGGAAGACAAGTCATATTTGAGTCAGTTATGAAGCTCCTATCAGAATTATAAAATAAAATCAGAGAATAGTTACAGCACAGAAGGAGGCCAATCAGCTCATCATTTTGGTGCTATCTTTCTGAAGAAGCCATTTCCCCACCTTCAGCCCATAGCTCTGCACGTTCTTCCTTCTCAGATAGCAATCCAACTTACTCTTCAAATTTGTGATTATGCTGTCACTTTAAGAGGTTATTTTGTCCTGGCCTTTTTGAAGAGAGGTTATAAGGCTGAGGTGATAAGCTGGCCACTGAAGGCAGTTTCTGTATTCATTATTCTGTTTAAGTTTTCCATTCTGAGTCATTCTAAGTTCTGTGGTTGTCTTTTTAACAAAGGTTTAAATAAATTGTCTTTTGCTTAATGGCGAGTAGTTTGATCAGTTGCACTGCACCTGGGACAAGGCATTTCCCATTTGCCTTTAATAAGAAGAAAACCCTAGGGACTAGGCTACCTTCTTGTAATATTTTGAGGGGATCTGGTCTGGTCCATAACAAAGTCTTTGTTGAAACAATTTCCAACAAACTCTCAATCGGTACAATCCCAAACCTAACCACTTGCTTGTGTAGAAAAACAGTTTTCTTATGTCACCATTGTTTCTGTTGCCAGTTACCTTGAATCGATTCTCTCTTTCCTTGACTTGTCCATCAATGTGAACAGTTTCTTCCGATCTACCCAGGACAGTCTTAAAGTTTGAAAATCTCCATACAGTCTCATCACAATCTTCTCTTCTTCTAAGACAACAATCCGAACCTTTCCAATCTATCTAAATGTTTCTCATTTCTGGATCAACTTCCTTATATTTTGTCTGCACCTTATCTAATGTCTTCACATCCCTCTTAAAGTAGGCCATCCAAAGCAGACTCAGTATTCCAGTGAAGCCAAATCATTATTTCATACAACTTTAATATGACTGGTCTCCCTCCTATTGGAAGGATGTTGTGAAGCTTGAAAGTGCTCAGAAAAGATTTACAAGGATGTTGCCAGGGTTGGAGGATCTGAGCTATAGGGAGAGGTTGAATAGGCTGGGGCAGTTTTCCCTGGAGTGTCAGAGGCTAAGGGGTGGCCTTATAGAGGGGCATGGATAGGGTGAATGGGCAAGGTCTTTTCCCTGGGGTGGCGGAGTCCAAAACTAGAGAGTATAGTTTAGGATGAGAGGGGAGAGATATAAAAGGGACCTAAGGGACAACTTTTTCATGCAGAGAGTGGCGCATGTATGGAATGAGCTGCCAGAGGAAGTGATGGAGGCTGGTACATTTACAGCATTTAAAAGGCATCTGGATGAGTGTATGAATAGGAAGGGTTTAGAGAGATTAGATTAGGTTAGAATATCTGGTTGGCATGGATGAGTTGGACTGAAGGCTGTGTTTCCATGTTGTACTGTACATCTCTGTAACTACATTGTGCTTGTATACTATGCTTTTATTAATAAAGCCCTGGGTGTCAAATTCTTTACTAACCATTCCCTAAACTTTTCCTACCACCTGCAACCTGATCCCTCTGCTCCTGTAACCTTCTATGTTCCTCCGACCAAAATAAATGACTCCACACTTCTCTGCATTAAATACATTACCCTTGTCTGCCTATTTCACCAATCTGACTGTTATTTCAATGTTCTACACTACTTTCCTCTTGGTTCAAACTAATTCCAAATTCTGTAATTTCTGCAAATTTTGAAATTGCATCCTGTATGCTGAGGTCTATGTTGTGTTATCAGCTTTTGAGTGATGTTCTTTTAAGAGTTTAACATGCAAATAGATCAACATGATGCAAGCTGCAGCCTCTCTGAACTTTACCATTCAAGGCACAGACTGTGTGTGGAGATTTGTATATTAGTTTAGCTGAGCGCAAGCTCACAACAGATTTTCAGGTAAACAGAATCCATACACATTTTGTGTCACATTGAAAATGGGGTCAGAACAGTTAGGTGATTTTAATTACGACATATCTGGATAATAGTAACAGGATAGGTCAGAGTCAGCATGGATTTATGAAGGGGAAATCATGCTTGACTAATCTTCTGGAATTGTTTGAGGATGTAACTCTGAAGATGGACGAGGGAGATCCAGTGGATGGAGTGAACCTGGACGTTCAGAAAGCTTTTGATAAAGTCCCACATAGGAGGTTAGTGAGCAAAATTCGGGCGCATAGTATTGGGGGCAAAGTACTAACTTGGATTGAAAGTTGGTTGGCTGACAGGAAACAAAGATTAGTGATAAGCGGCTTCATTTCGGAAGGGCAGGAGTGACCAGTGGGATACCGCAGGGATCAGTACTGGGACCGCAGCTTTTTCCAATATATATTAATGATATAGAAGATGGTATTAGTAATAACATTAGCAAATTTGCTGATGATACTAAGCTGGGTGGCAGGGTGAAATGTGATGAGAATGTTAGGAGACTACAGGGTGACCTGGACAAGTTAGATGAGTGGTCAGATGCATGGCAGATCCAGTTTAATGTGAATAAATGTATGGTTATCCACTTTGGTGGCAAGAACAGGAAGGCAGATTACTACCTAAATGGAACAATTTAAGTAAAGGGGCAGTACAAAGAGATCTGGGTGTTCTTGTGCACCAGTCAATGAAGGTAAGCATGCAGGTACAGCAGGTAGTGAAGAAGGCTAATAGCATGCTGGCCTTCATAACAAGAGGGATTGAGTATAGAAACAAAGAGGTTCTTCTGCAGCTGTACAGGGCTCTGGTGAGACCATACCTGGAGTACTGTGTGCAGTTCTGGTCTCCAAATTTGAGGAAAGACATTCTGGCTATTGAGGGAGTGCAGCGTAGGTTCACGAGGTCAATTCCTGGAATGGCGGGACTACCTTATGCTGAAAGACTGGAGTGACTGGGCTTGTATACCCTTGAGTTTAGAAGACTGAGAGGGGATCTGATTGAGACATATAAGATTATGAAAGGATTGGACACTCTGGAGGCAGGAAACATGTTTCTGCCGAACCAGAGGACACAGCTTAAAAATACGGAGTAGACCATTTAGGACAGAGATGAGGAGAAACGTTTTCACCCAGAGAGTGGTGGCTGTGTGGAATGCTCTGCCCCAGAGGGCAGTGGAGGCCCACTCTCTTGACTTATTTAAGAAAGAGTTGGATAGAGCTCTCAAGGATAGTGGAATCAAGGGTTATGGAGGTAAGGCAAGAACTGGATACTGATTAAGGATGATCAGCCATGATCATAATGAATGGTGGTGCAGGCTCGAAGGGCAGAATGGCCTACTCCTGCACCTATTGTCTATTGTCTATTTTTTCTTACTGTTATAGACTCAATGGAGTGAATGGCCTTTTTTATGCTGTAGACCTCTATGACTTTATTTAATCAACACAAGAATATTATTTCATGGTGTCTAACTGAGATTAATGTTCTAAGCCAAAATAAAAGTAAGGAAAATTGAGAATTCTGCAGAAAGCAAAGATGGAATACAAAAAGTTAAATATAAATGAAAGGATAAAAGAACACCAGAAGGAAGGATGTCAAATACTCCCCACCCCACCCCACTTCCCACTTCCCACTTCCCACTCCCAGCAATGAATTGGACAGCCTTGGATATTCTACATGAGTGCAATCTATTTAAATAAAAGATGCAGCTTCATTTCATCAACCAATCATTGCAAAACCTATTAGATAAGCTCGGAAGATACTGATTGCAGTTAGTAATGAGGGGCTTACAATGAAGGATTCTCTTCTCAACTTCTTCTGTGCCTTCGATGTGGTGAACCAATACCTCCAGTTTATCTGGAGGACCAGAAAGATCCTGCAAAGATATGGATAACCAGCTTAGAATTGATACGTTAAGGGCAAAAGCCACAGAAATCAACAGATTAATTTTTCAGTGAAAGATGAGGTCACCATAGCACTAATTAAAAAGTGATAACTGGTGATGCTTTAACCTAAGGTTCACCACACACCTGAGGCACAGGAGAGTCCTTCATCGGAACCTCAGCTGGTGCCGGGATTGA
Source organism: Chiloscyllium punctatum (assembly GCF_047496795.1). Lineage (NCBI taxonomy): Eukaryota > Metazoa > Chordata > Chondrichthyes > Orectolobiformes > Hemiscylliidae > Chiloscyllium > Chiloscyllium punctatum. Next base: position 52,748,523 of record NC_092762.1, on the reverse strand, counting down.
GCCTATCATGTTGATGTGACTCTGAGTTGCAAACCAGCCATCCAGCCATCCACCCAACGGAGCTAACGCACCAGTCTAAGTCGAGATTATAACAATAACAGTAAATGCGATTTTGAAGGCTGATCTGTTGGAACAAATAATGGAGTTGGCGATGGCCTCAGCAGCTGTCAACATGTTTCAGAAAAGCTCTTTGAAAAAAAAGAAAGGTCATAGCATTGATTCAGAGCCAGTAAATGGCAGAAATGATGTAGTCATTGCAGTCGGAATATAATACATGTAACACCGTACAGCAAACTGTTTTGACATTACAGGCAGGATGCAAGTCGGGAAGCTGTGTGGCAACCACAATAAGTGATATATTCTTTATCGTAAAAGAAATAAAACAATTTTGCATGAGCTATGATTTGTAGTTACCAATGTAGAGGGTCAATGAAGAAAATTACCATTGATGGATAAAACAGTATATTGGAAATATTGAAATATTAGAATAAGAATGGGAGTAGGACTCTCAGCACTTCTAGCCTGCTCCATTATTCAATATGATCATGGCTGACCACTCAACTCAATGCCCTGTTCCTGCTTTCACAGTCTGATCCTCTTAGCTCTAAGAACTATATCCATCTTTTTCTTAAAAACATTCAATATTTTGGCCTGAGCTGCTTTCTGTGCTGGAGAATTATATTAATATTAATTCTAGTTTGTCCCACTGTCAACAGTCTCCATTCATACATTTCATCTGTATTCTCTTCTGGTGATTCAATGACATATTTACAAGTTGTCACTAATTATTTAACTTGAGTGAAAATTGCTCTTTTTTGCTGGGCCCCAAAAGCACTGCACATCTTTTGCAGTGAGCTTGGGTAGAGGTTCACAATCTGACAAAGTAGGAAAGAATTCAGTCATTCATAAGGCCAACAGATTGCTACCTATTTCGTATCTTTTAGTCATTGCTTTGCTGTTATATTTCTCGCCTTGTTGAAGTCCCTTCTTTGATAGTACATATCCTATCCTCCAGCAAACCTTGCTTTAACCAGCACCCTATGAACTGGCAGTCACAATAAACCGGCAAAAACTATCTACCTGAAATACCGCAAAATTTACTGTGTTATTCTAACCAGCTATTATATTTTTTAGACTAATTCACCTAAATATAAATACGTTTGTTGTTGAATTGAATGACAACACAAAAGATCAACAGTTGATTCAAATTCTACTCAATTTCTCCTCAAATACATCGATCTACTGCAATGTCTGAGTAGTCAGTTGAGGGAGTAAGTGGGAATGCCTCTTTTGGTATGTTTCATTTAAGGCAAAGTTGCATTATTATTAAAGTGATTTATGCTGTAAATAAGGTGTAACAGTGTATACTCCCTGCATTATGTTTCTATCACTTAATGTGTGTTTTTACAATGATGATGCGGACCTTATATCCTGAATATTTGATCAATCGACACACTCTGTATCTCCTAGGTGCCAGATAATAAGAAGTTTACTAACCAGAAAACTGTCATTGCATATTTTTCTTGTTCAATTTCATGTTTATCTAGTAGTTCTCTCTATCTGTTATGCAAGGTTCTGATTATGATCTATGATGGCTTCTTCCATTGTAACTCCACATCTGTAGACCAGCACATCATCCACTATGAATTCCTATAGTCCCATTCTTGTGTAACTTGAGTATAATGTAAATAAACCTAATTCTAATTCTAATTCTAAGATCGTTGATTATCCTTTGCTCTACACATTGATACACTTCCAGATCTGTGCAAATGCCAAATGATGTCAGAATGTCGTTCAAAACTGCAGCTTTCATCCGTTTTCATTTTCCAGTAACCATCCTTCCTCTCCAAGATAGTAAAGATCTCTGCCTAATTAGCAATTTGTTTCTTCAATGGTTGAAATGAGGAAGAGACACCTCTTTTAAGCTTTATTGAGATCCTTTAAGTCAATGAACACTCTCGGCTTTCCAGATTGTACTCTTGCTACAGGTATCTGTGTCCCTTGCTTGCAAGAGTCACTTAGCATAACACCAGGCTGTACATCACAATCGGAAATTATCTGTAACGGTGTGGCAGGGATGCCTGGGCCTAAGTGGAATCATGGAAGAGGTGATATGTCACTTGGAGAATACTTGACTGTGTGTATCAGGGAAACAAGTAATCGTAGGATTGGAGTTTTCTGGTCTGTAAGTTGAAATTAAATTCTGAGTCGAGGAACATGCACCTCGATTCTGACTGTGAAATCTTTAAGCTCAGGTCTTTAAAACAACTAGATGAGATAAGCCAGCAAAATTAAACAAACCTGCTACTTGAATTATCGTTGTTCATAAGTAATTGCACATTCCACACTCAAGAAAGGACCAGATCCAACATTTCATCTAATGTGTTTACAGAGCACTGTGAAAATGCACTCATCTGATTCCAATGGATATTTGGGAAGCTGTATATGACTGGAAAATAGAGTGTAGAGTTATGACTGAACAATAATTTAATCAGCTTTGCACTAAATCTTCACTGTTACTTTAAATATTTTCCCCAGATTAATACCACTAAAAAGAATTCACATTAACACAAGCATACAATGAATTGTTTGATTCCAGGGCCTAGAAATCAGGCAATTTTATTTTATATTAACAGCAACGGGCAACACTAATTCAGTTCTGGAATTGCTGATACAGACAGACATCTCAGTGCAATTTCAAATTTCAAGCAGGGACAGAGGTGGACAACAAGTAACAAGTGAAATAGAAGAGAGGCAAATACCAGGGTTACGATTCATGAAATAGATTTTTCAAAGGGAATGGTTGATAAGGAGAGGTTTGAGAAAGTCAGAGAAATAAACAGGGTGAGCTAAGGAACAAATACTTATATAGAATGTTCAGAAGGATTGAACGAAAGGGATTAAGACCCAAAACCAATGACGAGAATCAATAGAGTTTGACAATAAATAAGTCATGATGGAATGTACTTCAAACAAATATAAAGGGATGTAAGCAAGAATCGGGTATAACAGCCGAATTGAGAAATGTGAGCTTGGTATCAATTAGGAATATATTTTGGCCAAATAGCCTTTACTTGATCCTCACATCTCTCACAGCTGCTAATGTGACAGCCTGGAAAAAGGCCTGTGGGTAATTTGCAGTGTAAAATGATTACGTTGTTAACTTGACAGGTACTGTATAACACATCTTAGTATCAACCTTTGCTAGCATTTTGGAAAAGGCAGAGGTGTTATGTCAGTAGAATGGCTGAAGAGGAAAGAGTAGTCTTCATAGCGGGCCTCTCTCAAACAAATATTTCTGTCTGAATTCAGTGAGAATGTAGAGAAGGGAAGTGACATAAACCTGAACATTCTGATGTGAACAGTAAGTATGGTTTTCACAATTTTTCTTTCCTTCCACATCACATTTAGTCAAAGTCAAGTCTTAGTTATTCAGTTACTTGAGCGCAGGGCCACAAATACATGCAATCAATCCTGACCTGCTTTACTCATTTATTCACTTTCGAAAACTGAACAAAATAAACACAAGCAGAATTTAATGAGATTGATCAGTCCAAAATACATCACCAAAACTGATGACACCTTGCCAATCAGATCTCTAAAGCCTCCACTGGAGGGTGGATACCTTGCCTGTGGGCTCCTGTTTCCATGGGGTCATTTAATAGCTACACCTTCCTCAATAAGGAGGAAGTTGCACCCCTGAGAGCTACCAGCCAATCGATCAATAAAGGGCACAGCTCTTCAAGGGTGGTAGTCACTGCTGGTATTACATTTAGTGCTTACCATTTGGCATCTGGAGTAAAGGAAACGTGATAAAGTTCCAGGGAGTGTTTGCCACTGAGGGTGAGGAGGGACCGTGAAGGGGGTTTGGTAGTAGGAGGAAAGGCAGGAAGGACAGGGATTGGCTCTCAGTGGCTGACCATCTCCATCTATCCAGATGCCCAGCTCTTCAATCAGCAATTGCAAATGAGAGCCAACTCATCAAGATGACTAAGGATTTGCTTGCTGGTGCTTTTACATGGGGTGGCTCTCACCCATTGGTTGAAAGCCAGTAGTAATGAGATAAAACTTTAAAGTGGGCATTAATTCCCCTCACATCTGACCTGAGACAACCCTGGGTATCAGACAATCAACTGATTGTCAGACCTAGTTCAATAAACACGTGGAATGAACGCTCTTTAATAATAGTAGAACAGTACATTGCTAGAGGAGATTAAAATCCTGTGGGAGCGAAAATCAATGTCATATGCTTGCTGGATAAGAGACATTCTAGGGTAAGTCTTACAAAATGGTGTAGATGCTAGGATAAGGAAAATGTAGGAGGAGGTTTTAGGAGATCAGGAAGAAGAAACAGGCAAGCCAGGAGTAGGTCACATGGCTCTTTGCCACAATGTCAAAACGAGATATTGACGAGTCTTCACACTCACCTCCACTGTCCCACCTTGCCTACACATCCCTCAATTCCTCTGGAGTCCAAACACTAACAACCAGTCTTCAATTATTTTACCTTGGTGGTTTGAGTTTGGGTTTAAGATGGATTGGTCAAGGAGGAGGCAAGGCAAAAACCATCTTCAAGCATAGACTTCAAAGTGACACTATTTATTGTACAGCTGTGTAAGACTGCTATACGTGATAATCAGAAGTACCAGGATCTGCTTTATGGTTACATTACGTAAGGACTGATCTGCCTTCTTTATGTGTTCAGGCATATGTACTGAGGAAAGCCTCAGAGTCGAGGTTAATGCAGTCCGTTAGTATTCATCAAAATTATGCATTGTGTTCTAACTCTGCCAATACTGTGCTATTTATACTCACTGATCTGCAGTTCTGAGGCATCACTGCAAGTTTGCTCCAGGTTCCTGAAGCCTTTACACAATACTAAATACTAATATTAAATTGAATAACTGTAGCTCTCTGGGGTAGACAATTCACCAAACCTTATGAAGAACTTCTCCCAAATGGTTAATACCAAAAAAAGAAAATAAATTGACAGGAGCAATAGCCTGAGTCGCTTGATAAAATAAACAGATGTGAGAAAGAAATTATGAGCGTGAAAGAAGTCAACTATTGGCTGACAGTTATGGGGCCAGGACTGGACTAAATTCCTGCAATTCCGTCCCTGATAGCACTGAAGTAGTGCCTGGATAACGTGGACTATAATGGTTCTGGAAGGGGGATTATCTCCATCTCGTCAGCAGCAATTAGGGATGGGCAATAAATGCTGGTCACATCCTATGAAAAAGATTTCTTGTAGATTTGTCAAGAGTGTCTAGGTGATGAAAGTCCCATGGTTTCTTAACTTCTGATGAGGATTTTCACTGGGTAGGTCATCCAAGCACATGAGAGTGCATGTATCAGGAAATCTCATATCTCCTGTCCTTGACCACTATCCCTTTAATTCAGATGATGAAAACATCATTTCCTGCAAGTATATTATACGCTGACGTATGCTCCCGGGGAAATATTATGCTCCAAAATGATTATTTTAATTACTCACTTCCCCTTTACTGAGACAGGACTCAGTGTCTTCAGGCTGATACTAATTCAGCCATTGATAAAGAGAATGGTCACATTACACTGGAGAAAACTAACAAGCTAATATAAAATTTAAAAGTATAGATTGTTTGTTGGAGACTAATGTTTTTGAATTCCAATTTTTGACACTAATGTCTTACACAAGTTATGAAATTAATTCAGAAACAAAGTAGAACTTATGTCTAGTTATTGCCGCAGACTGGCAGATGGTGAGAAAGATGGAATGCCAAAGGCAAATTACAGTGACCATTTTTCAGAGAGCTAGCGTTAATTCAGTGCATCTGGCCCATATTCTACACCAGGGACTATTGCCTGCAAAACCTCATACGTAGACTTCCACAGAACAGGCAGGGCCAGAGCTAGCAAGTCAACTTTCATAGCAGCACGTCCTCATATGATTTCAAATCAGCTCCTCATCAAAAGAGTTTTATTCATCGCTGCAATCTATATCAGGGTTATTCCTTAATATGTCAATAGATGTTGCCCTTTGTTCATGAAAGGACAAATTTGTCACCAAGCAGAAATCCACTGTGTTGGTTAGTCTTGCCTAAAGGCCTTTCAAATGATGTCCCATAACATTCTCCTTTGAAAGTAGTGAGATCTATGACTTAGAAGCAGCTTGGCAGTTGATTTGGAGTCTTTAGTGCAGAGTAAGGCATTCCTCTGGGGAAAAAAAAGCATTCTGTTTGAATCCTTGTGAAACTAATTAAAAGAAAATCCTGCAAAATCTGTCACACAAAGTATTTTGAGAATGTGGAGCATATTACCCCAGAAGGTCATTGTCCCAGAATCAATTGAAGTTTTTATCAAGGCGATAGATACTAAATAGGCAAAAGATGAGCGTAGAGAGATGTTCCAAGACTGCATGACTACAAACATGATTATTGAGAAGGTTATGCACCTTATATAGCAGATGTCATGGATAATGTGGGAGTGGACGTGAGTTTAAATAACGATTGCTTTTTGTCTCTTAAGCCAGAGATGACAATGTATTGTTTAATTTACTCATTTCCCTTTTGACTCCTATCCCTTACTGAGGTAGGCCAAAGCCTGGTTTTTGGTTTCCAATATTTGAAATAAACCCATGGCAATAGCATTTAATTTGAAATTGAAAATAGAGTTTATTATCTAAAAGCTTAAAATGCAAAGGTTAATTTCCGACTTCATTCACACACATGATCATGCAGGAAATTAAGCAAGACAAGACAGGAAAGAAGGAAGGTTATCAATTCCAAGTTTTGGTAAACCTAAAGGCATTTTAAAAATCAGTTCACATAAATGTTATCTTCCCTAGCATCCACGCCCGATCATGGTGTCCTCAGTGAGCCAGGTCTAGCCGGCTATAGCTTCCCTCCAAAACAAATAAAAGACAGTAAAACTGGAAAGGAAAACATATTGATCTGACCATTTTAAATATTTCAGAACAGAGCTCCATGCACCCAATCCATTCATCCATAAGTATTGCTGATTTTTAAAATTTTGGGCTTCTATCCTGCACGTAAAGACAGAGGTAGAGCAGTCTGCCAACTCAACCTACCATCTCTCCGGTAGTCAAACAACTGACATGGAATCCCAAAATTCTATAGTTAAACAATTCAATAATCTCAGATTTCAGTCATGTGACAAGGATAGAAATATCAGGTTTTGGTGGCTGAACTTGCTGGGATAACTGAATGTCAGTCATTGAGCTTTACCTCCCCAGAGTTGCTGATATCATAGAGTCCCTATAGTGTGGAAACAGGCCACCTGGCCCAACAAGTCCACACCAACCCTCCGCAGGGTAACCCACCCAAGCCCATTTCCACACCCTATTACTCTACATTTACCCCTGAGTAATACACCTAACATGCACATCCCTGAACACTATGGGCAATTTAGCATGGCTGATTCACCTAACCTGTACATCTTTGGATTGTGGGAGGAAACCGGAGCACCCAAAGGAACCCCACACACTCATGGTGAGAATGTGCAAACTCCACACAGATAGTGTCCTGAGGTTTGAATCAAACCTGAGTCCCTGGTGCTGTGAGGCAGCAGTGCTAACCACTGATCCACTGTGCTGTCCCTGTTATGAACTGACAATGTAAGTGCAAAAGCATTAGCATGCATTAGCATACATTAGTAAAATGGGTTTTGATATTCATCCTTTGTCCACAGCTGGCTGGAAGCAGACAGCTCATCTCTAGCCCCTTTGTGTCAACTTTAGCTGGAATTTCTGTACAATGTGGATGACACCCTTCTGCAAGTATGGTCATTTATTAGCCCTGGCCATTTTAGAGTCATTTTAGAGAGCATCCCCAAAAAGCTTTATTGGATTTTTTTGCGGCCCAAGCTTTTATTCGGCCATTATATAACAATATTTTCAGTCGACAAAGTAATGTAACTTTGAGCAAGAGACTTTGCCTCCAAATCAAAATAAGATCAGCGTTTGATTGAAGCTCTTTGCCAAACAGTGAGTTGCTCAATGTTTCTCCAAGATTTTAGAGTCATAGAGTCATATAGGATGGAAACAGATGTTTTGGTCCAACCAATCCATACTGACCATAACCCCAAACTAAACTAGTCCCACCTGCCTGCTCCTGGCCCATATCCCTGTAAATATTTCTTATTCATGTACTTGTCCAAGTGCCTTTTAAAGGTTATGACTGTATCCGCATCCACCATTTCCACTGGAAGTTCGTCCACACATGCACCATCCTCTGTATAAAAAAAAACTGATCATTATGTTTTTAAAAATCTTTTCCCTCTCACCTTAAGAATATGCCCCCGAGGTCGTGAAATTCCCCACCCTCGGGAAAAGACACCTGCCATTCACCTTATCTATATGCTTCGTGATTTTACAAACCTTTTTTAAGGTCACCACTCAACCTCCTACAGTGAGAAAAGTCCCAGCCTATCCAGCCTCTCCTTATAACTCAAACCCAACATCCTGGCAAATCTCTTCTGAGCCCTCTCCAGCTTAATATTATCCTTCCTATAACAGGGCGATCAGAACTGGGCACAGTATTCTAGAGGAGGCCTCACAAAGAACCTGTACAACCTCAAGATGACATCCCAACTCCGATACTGAATTGTTTGTGACTGTAAATTTCATTTTTCTACCCTTTCTTTTCTTTCCATGTATAATTTGCTCTCTTGCTTTGCATTCATGGTGATGTGTATTTTGTCTCCACCAGACTATCTTTATAAAATGTAGTAATGCTTTTGTTATCCTTCAGAACATATGAAATGGATATGTGGATAACATAGCTGAAAATGTGTTGCTGGAAAAGCGCAGCAGGTCAGGCAGCATCCAAGAAACAGGAGAATCGACGTTTCGGGCATGCGCCCTTCTTCAGGAATGAGGAAAGTGTGCCAAGCAGGCTAAGATAAAAGGTAGGGAGGAGGGACTTGGGGAAAGGGCATTGGAAATGCGATAGATGGAAGGAGGTTAAGGTGAGGGTGATAAGGTGAGGGTGATAGGTCGGAGTGGGGGTGGGGGGGGGGAGAGGTCAGGAAGATGATTGCAGGTTAGGAAGGTGGTGCTGAGTTCGAGAGTTGGGTTGCAAAGGACCTTGACTGTTCTTCATCCACAGAAGAATCCATACACTAAACAAACAGTTCTTCCTAGCCATATTGGAAACTCTGCAATCCTCACTTTCTCCATGTGGATAACATAGTATTGAAAGCTCCAATAGATGTTTCTTACAGCCCACTAATATTTACAAATATTTCGTTCAGGGGCACATGCGTGTCTAGCCTATTATGAAGCTGTTCAGAAACAAAGCGTGACATGCCTCCATTCACACGCCATACTTTAAGAGATCATTATGCCCTCAGGTCATACACTATGATACAGTGATGATATCACCAACACTGCTAAACAATGATGATACACAACACAGCATTCCCCCTTTTCCAAAGATAAAAAACTTATCCCAAGCAGATATATACGGCTGTACAGTGACATATGCTGTTATTTTTATAATTATAAAAACAGGTAAAAATACTATTTCAACTATTAAGAATTCTAATGTTAAAATAACATTTTGGAAATTTGATAACTTGTCCTCATCTGATGACCTGTCTTTAGAAGTACCTGTTATTCTTGGTTGCACTTGTTTGACAACGAAGTTGTCTTGGTGTTGATGCTGTCCTTCAACATCACCAGGCAATCATCCTCATCATCAGGGTTTTCTTCCCCTCTATCTTCATGCATCATTGATATGATGCATTAGTCTAATCTGGCTTCTGTTCCCTTGCAATGTAGCAGCAAGATAGTAATGGTTTTGTATAATCTGGTTTGCTGCATATTCTCAAAACATCTGTTGGTAGACAACTATTACATACATAGAACATAGAACATAGAACATAGAAGACTACAGCGCAGTACAGGCCCCTCGGCCCTCGATGTTGCGCCGATCAAAGCCCACCTAACCTACACTAACCCACTATCCTCCATATACCTATCCAATGCCCGCTTAAATACCCATAAAGAGGGAGAGTCCACTACTGCTACTGGCAGGGCATTCCATGATCTTACGACTCGCTGAGTGAAGAACCTACCCCTAACATCAGTCCTATATCTACCCCCCCTTAATTTAAAGCTATGCCCCCTTGTAATAGCTGACTCCATACGTGGAAAAAGGTTCTCACTGTCAACCCTATCTAACCCCCTAATCATCTTGTACACCTCTATCAAATCACCCCTAAACCTTCTTTTCTCCAAAGAAAACAACCCCAAGTGCCTTAGCCTTTCCTCATAGGATCTTCCTACCATACCAGGCAACATCCTGGTAAACTTCCTCTGCACCCGTTCCAGTGCCTCCACATCCTTCCGATAGTATGGCGACCAAAACTGCACACAATATTCCAGATGCGGCCGCACCAGAGTCTTATACAACTGCAGCATGACCTCAGGACTCCGGAACTCAATTCCTCTACCAATAAAAGCCAGTACGCCATATGCCTTCTTCACTGCACTATTTACCTGGGTGGCAACTTTCAGAGATCTGTGTACATGGACAAAAAGATCCCTCTGCTCTTCCACACTACCAAGTAGTCTACCATTAGCCCAGTAATCCATCTTTTTATTACTCTTACCAAAGTGAATCACTTCACACTTAGCTACATTGAACTCCATTTGCCACCTTTCTGCCCAGCTCTGCAGCTTCTCTATATCCCGCTGTAACCTGCCATATCCTTCCTCACTGTCTACAACTCCTCCGACTTTCGTATCATCCGCAAACTTGCTCACCCAACCTTCTAACCCTTCCTCCAGGTCATTTATAAAAATGACAAACAGCAATGGTCCCAAAACAGATCCTTGCGGAACACCGCTAGTGACGGCACTCCAAGATGAACCTTTGCCATCAACTACTACCCTCTGTCTTCTTCCAGCCAGCCAATTCCTAATCCAAACCTCCAACTCACCCTCAATGCCATATCTCTGTATTTTCTGCAGTAGCCTACCATGGGGGACCTTATCAAACGCCTTACTAAAATCCATATATACCACATCTACCGCTTTCCCCTCATCTACCTCCTTAGTCACCTTCTCAAAGAATTCAATAAGGTTTGTGAGGCACGACCTGCCCTTCACAAAACCATGCTGACTATCCTTGATCACATCATTCTTATCCAGATGTGCATAAATCCTATCCCTTACAATTCTCTCTAAGACTTTGCCCACAACAGAAGTGAGACTCACTGGCCTATAGTTACTAGGATTATCCCTACTCCCCTTCTTGAAGAAGGGAACCACGTTTGCTAGCCTCCAGTCCTCTGGCACTACTCCTGTCGACAAAGAGGACACAAAAATCAAGGCCAATGGCTCTGCAATCTCCTCCCTTGCTTCCCAGAGAATCCTAGGATAAATGCAATCAGGCCCAGGGGACTTATCTATTTTCACCCTTGCCAGAATTTCCAACACCTCATCTCTACATATCTCAAAGCCATCCATTCTACTTATTCGTGCCTCAGTATTCATATCAACAACAATGTCCCGTTCCTGAGTGAATACTGACGAAAAGTATTCATTCAGCGCCTCCCCAATCTCTTCAGCCTCCACACGCAACTTCCCATTACTATCCTTGATTGGACCTATTCCTTCCCTAGTCATTCTTTTATTCCTAACATACCTATAGAAAGCCTTAGGGTTTTCCCTAATCCTACCAACTAAGGACCTTTCATGTCCCCTCCTTGCTGCTCTTAGCTCTCTCTTCAGGTCCTTCCGGGCTACCTTATAACTCTCAATCGCCCCTATTGAACCTTCACGCCTCATCTTTACAAAGGCCGCCCTCTTCCATTTAACAAGGGATTCCAAATCCTTATTAAACCACGGCTCCCTCACACGACCCTTTCCTCCCTGCCTGATAGGTACGTACTTATCAAGGACACTCAATAGTTGCTCCTTGAACAAGTTCCACATATCAATTACGCTCTTGCCTTGGAATCTACTTTTCCAATCCACACATCCTAAGTCATGCCTCAACGCATCATAATTTCCCTGCCCCCAGCTATAACTCTTGCCCTGTAGTACACACTTATCCCTCTCCATCACTAGACTAAAAATCACCGAATTGTGGTCACTGTCCCCAAAGTGCTCACCTACCTCTAGTTCTAATACCTGGCCTGGTTCGTTACCCAGAACCAAATCCAGTATGGCCTCACCTCTTGTTGGCTTATCTACATATTGTGTCAGGAAACTCTCCTGCACACATTGCACAAACACTGACCCATCTAACGAACTTGAGCTATAGCTTTCCCAATCAATATCAGGAAAGTTAAAGTCTCCCATAACAATCACCCTATTACTGTCACTCTTCTCCTGAATCATCTTCGCAATCCTTTCTTCAACGATTCTAGGACTATTAGGAGGCCTGTAAAAGACTCCTAACAGGGTGACCTCACCTCTCCTATTCCTAACCTCAACCCAAACTACCTCAGATGGCAAATCTTCATCCATCTTCCTTTCCACCGCTGTAATACTATCTTTGACAAGCAAAGCCACACACCCCCCTCTTTTACCCCCACCTCTGACCCTACTAAAACATTTAAACCCTGGAACCTGCAACAACCAATCCTGTCCCTGATCTAGCCATGTCTCCGTAATAGCCACAACATCGAAGTCCCAGGTACCAACCCACGCTGCGAGTTCACCTACCTTATTTCGTATACTTCTGGCATTAAAGTATACACACTTCAAGCCACTCTTCTGTTTACAGGCACCATCCTTTAAGATTGATGCCATATTCCTACCCTCCCTACACTCCAGGTCCTGCACCCTAAAGCTACAGTCTGGGTTCCCATGCCCCTGCAGAGTTAGTTTAAACCCCCCCCAAGAGCACTAGCAAACCTCCCCCCAAGGATACTGGTGCCCCTCAGGTTCAGGTGCAGACCATCCTGTCTATAGAGGTCCCACCTTCCCCAGAAAGAACCCCAGTTATCCAAGTACCGAAATCCCTCCCTCCTGCACCATCCCTGTAGCCACGCATTTAACTCTTCTCTCGCCCTATTCCTCGACTCTCTATCACGTGGCACGGGTAACAAACCAGAGACAACAACTCTGTTCGTTCTAACTCTGAGCTTCCAACCTCGCTCCCTAAAAGCCTGTCTAACATCCTCAGCACTCCTACCTATGTCATTGGTGCCAATATGGACCACGACTTCAGGCTGCTCCCCCTCCCCCTTAAGGACCCGGAAAACACGATCAGAGACATTAGTACTTGGGTTTCCAACTCAAATACTCTGCCTAATGTACAGCTGTCATTCTCTGCCTGTTTTGTGGTCACTATCTCTTTCATTGTCTTGTCTTTTTGTAGAAGAAAACCCTGAATCTTGGAATGTTCATATAATTGGTTGCTGGGTAAAGTTGTGCTGCGGGTGGTAGCTGCAGATGGCGGCAAGGTGGCTCAGTAGTTGGCACTGCTACCTCACAGCAGCAGGGACCTGAGTTTGATTCCAGCCTCGGGCAACTGTCTATGTGGAGTTTGCATATTTTACCTCTGTCTGCGTGGGTTTCCTCCGGGTGCTCCAGTTTCCTCCCACAGTCCAAAGATGTGCAGTTAGGTGAGTTGGCCATCTATGATTCTTCTCCATTACAATAGAGCAAAGTAAAACTATTGTTTTCTTGCTCAACAGTTAATGACCACCAATATGATAGTACAATATGCCCTTCTAGTTTGTTTGAGCAAGGGTAATGATATGATAAGGGTCATTCCCCACTATTACTTATATCTTCAAATGGTTTGCATTGAATTGTAGTCCATTGTCAGATGCTAATTATTCCATTCTGCCAGATAAACCAAAAATATTGATTGTGTAAACAAGGGTTACACTCATTGTGATACTAAGTTGTCAAACAATGGAAAATCCCCGAACAAAGGTGTGATCTTCTTTGTTAGTGTGAACAGGTTTGTTGCTGCTTTCATTCAAGAAGCAGATGGATCATCATGTGGATGTGAAGGCTCCCTCTGCCTCTACTACAGTTGACAAGTTTGACTTATCTCAAATGCATTTATGACTCATTTAACATCTTGATGCAACCCTGCACAGTATTTAGTGTCTTCTGTTTTCAAGACCATTGTGTCCATGGTGTAGCGTGGACATGTCATATTGGCATAATCCTGTTGGTATTATGATTTCCTGTCCTTGAAATTGACTTGCGATGATACACCAAGTTCATTTCTGTATGGCCAAAATGAAACCCATCTTCCCAGGTACTTCCCTAATATAAATAGGCTATTCCTGGATAATGAACTTTTGTGGTTCTTTGTGATTACTCATCTTTGGTAGCTGCAAATGCAACTGTTCATATCGACTCAAATGGGATTCAATTAATGTAGAGTTTCTGGTTAGTATGGATGAGTTGAATTGTAGGGTCTGTTTCCATGCTGTACTTCTCTATGACTCCATGATTCTGGCCAACATGTAACTGATCACCCTAATAGCATCTTCAACTTCAATTGATTCAATTGGAACATGCATGGTCTGTTCCACTATAAGGAGATGGTTCCAATCTCAAGTATTGTAACTATACCTGATCTGTACATACTGGCAATCCTGCCACTGCTGGGTTGCTAGTTTGTTGCAGGTAGATGCAGGCATTGCAATACAGAAGCTTGGCTGTCTGGCAGGCAGCAGAGAGTGGGGATAAAAGGGTCCTTCTCAAGGTGGCTGCTGGTGACAAGTGGTGTTCCATAAGGCTCAGTGTTGGGACCACAACTTTTCACTTTTTACATTAATGATCTAGATGAAGAAATTGAGGGCATTCTGGCTAAGTTTGCAGACAACACAAAGATAGGTAGTGGGATAGCGAGCATTGAGGAGTCAGGGTGGCTGCAGAAGGATTTGGACAGGTTAGGAGAGTGGGCAAAGAAGTGGCAGCTGGAATACAACGTGGGAATGTGTGAGGTCATGCACTTTGGTAGGAAGAACAGAAGCATGGACCATTTTCTAAATGAGGATAAAATTCAGAAGTATGAAGTGCAAAGGGTCTTGGGAGTCTTAGTCCAGAATTCTCAAGGTAAACTTGCAGGGTGAGTCAGTAGTTAGGAAGGCAAATGCAATGATGGCATTTATTTTGAGAGGACTTGAATAAAAAAACAGGGATGTACTTCTGAGGCTCTATAAGGCCCTGGTCAGACCACATTTGGAGTATTGTGCACAGTTTTGGGCCCCATATCTCACGAAGGATGTATTGGCCATGGAGCATGTTCAGAGGAGATTCATGAGAATGGTGCCAGGAATGAACAGCTTTACATATGATGAACATTTGAAGACTCTGGGTTTATATTCGATGGAGGTTAGAAGGATGAGGGGGGATCTAATTGAACCCTACAGAATACTGAATGGTCCGTACAGAGTGGATGTTGGGAAGATGTTTCCATTGGTAGGAGAGACCAAAACTTGAGTACACAGCCTGAGAGTAAAAGGAAGATCTTTTAGAACAGATATAAGGAAAAACATCTTCAGCCAGAGAGTGGTGAATCTGTGGAATTCACTGCCACAGAAGTCTGTGGAGGCCAGGTCATTGAGTATACTTAGGATGGAGATAGATAGGTTCTTGATTGGAAAGGGAATGGGGAGGAAGTGGGAGAATGGGGTTGAGAAACTTATCAGCCATGATTGAATGGCAGAGCAGACTCGATGGGCTGAATGGCCTAATTTCTGCTGTCCTGTCTTATGGTCTCTTAAGGTCATATGTGATATGATTCTGCCAATTTATAGGATTGGCGATCTATTGTATGCTGTGAAATTGTCTCTCATAGGCTGTATTATGGAGTGTCACATGCTGAGGAACAGATCTTTCTTTATGCATCATGGTCATATGTTGCAGCTAGCTTCTGTACAGATTTTGGTTTTCATTGAGTGTTATCTGCCTTTTCAGGATGATGGACATTAAATGGCTGAAAAGCTTCTGTTCACCTTATATTGTTTACCGAGATGTGAGGCTAACAATATGTAAAGCTGGTCATCTTCCGATACTTCCTGGTACTTGCTTGACTCTGAACCTGACTGGTGTGATTCTGTGATTTATTTCCTTGTTGCCAGTCGTATGCTGTTCCACCATCCTATTCATCACCTGTACTTTGTTCTGGGATCTGGTTTGCCTTTTGAAATCAGGTTTGCTTCACAGGTGTGCACAAGATTCCTTGGTACCACATGCTTGGCAGATATGAAGAAAAGCTGGGTGGCTTTTGGGTAGCTCTGATAAACAGTATGTATCACCGATCCTGTTAGGCTGGTGTTCTCTATTGGCTCTAGCAGTAATGTTGTCTGCACCCAGAGCATAGAATTGTTATTAGCCTGTTACTATGGCTTCATACCTGTGACTATCTGCAAGAAAAGCATCAGGTCTTCTTCTTGCCCAGAAGATGATTCCTAAAGGCTTTACTTTGTATAGAGGTGGCTCTTTATATTGGACTCGATATCTTAATCATGTTTCTTTCTCTACAGATGTTGCCAGACCTGCCGAATTTGTCCAGCAGCTTCTGCTCTGATTTCAGACCTCCAGCATCCTGCCTTTATTGAGTGCAGCAAAATGAGATGACCGTACCTTAGGTGTCATTTGAATTTTCGATCCTTATACTTACTTTCAGTGATCTATACAGCCTTTCTGAATCCTTCTTCTTTCATATGTAAACCCCACTGTCCTCACACTTGCTTAATCCTTTATACCCATGGTCTCACCTTCATTCTCAATAATTGCACCTTCACCCCATTATGAACCCCAGCCTATTAGCTTTCTTTATCATCACCTTTGTAAGTTCCCTTCCTTTGTTTTAAGAGTTACCTTAGGTCCCTAATCTTGCACTTGATTTGAAGCTATTAATAGCTAATCTTCCAATTCTGATGAAAGATTCAGTGACCTTTCTTCAGACCTGAAATGTTAACTCTGCTTTCTTTCCACAGATGCTGCCAGATCTGTTGGGTTTTTCCAGCAATCTCTGCTTTTGTTTCAGATTTGAGCCTACTACTCTGCACCATGCAAACATACAAACAAGGAGCGAGAGTAGGGTGCTCAACTGTTCAAGCTGCTCTGCCACTCAATAAGGTCATGGCTGATCTGATTTTAACTTCAACTCTACATTGCTGCACACCCTGATAATGTTTCATCCACACAGTAGTTGGAACAAGGGTCAGGAGGATCTCATTGAATATGAGATCCTGAATTGGGGCTGTTAATCTGGCCCAATAAGGGAACCCTGGCTGACAGATGTAAACAGAAGATTCAGAGGAGCCCCTCATTCTAGGGCTTGGCTCTAAGCTGGCTGGTCAGAGACCATGTACTGTGCACATATATATAAAGGGCGACTTGGTGACAGGATATTGGCTTCTGTGCAGTTACTTCTATCCTTTTGGTCATTAAAAAACTCCATCTATCTCCACCTTAAAGATATTTAAAGGTTCTGCATCCATTGACATTTGAGGAAGGGAATTTAAAAGACTCACAATTCACTGAAAGAAAAAAAAACTATTTTCTCATCACTGTTTTCAATGGAAGACACTTTTTGTTCAAACTATGGTGCCTAGTTCTGGATTATCCCAAATAGTAAGGCAAGAGTTGAAAACTGGATCATTTCACAGTTTGCTATTTGCAATGGTGTCAAACCACAATTCATACAACTTTCATAAGATGGAGTCGCTCATTACCTTTCTCGTGCTCCCTCTCTTCCTAGGCAGTACCCTGAGATCAACCTGAGATGACTTGCGTCAACTCTGTGGTTGTGGGTTCTGCAGTGACTTTACTGTTATTACATTGGTTTACACACTTGGTAAAAGAACAATCAATGTTTGAACTCATCCTGACATCCACCCCAGAGACAAGGATTGAACATTATGGAACGCTAGCCTTTCATTTTGAATGCACAGTGGGCCCCATCCCTGCGCCAGAATCTGACACAGGTTCCAAGCTGGAATCAAAATTTCTTACCTTAACATCTAGTCCCATGAGCCAGTTTTGGAGTTTAGCTATCAGGTAGGTGATAACTACATAAATATAAGTGTCTAGTCACTTCAGGAAAGTCTTTTATCCTGGTAAAATGGCTCCATTTTGTTCACTGCCCTGATTTGTGTAGCTGTGATCTGTATAAGTATACATACAGAGTTATATCTTTTGAATAAATCAGTTTCATTATCCTTTGAAAACGTTGCTGCTGATTATGGGAATGAATCCATTGAGAAGAGCACAGTTTAAAGATTATCATTGAAATTCATTCTCAGTGCAAATTATGGACGATAATAGGGGAGCTACTTAGTATCTGGCAGTCCTTTTGAGCTTCGATGAATGTGGATACCTGAGAGAATTGCTTGAAATGATCTGAATAAAACATAACTTGCTCCCTACCACTGCTTTCAATATATTCCCTTTCCCTCAACCAATGATTCTCCTCTGCTGTGGTTGACTGAACTCTCAACTGTATCTATTCCATTTCATGCACTTGTGCCTGCATCCATTCCCTTCCCTCTCAGAAGCATGATGAGGGTTTTCCTTCTTCTTGCATTCTATCACAAATATTTAATGGATCATTCTCCATCAATTCTGTTATCTCTCGATGGATGTACCATGAAATACTGTTTCCCTCCCCTCTGAGGATTCCCACATGGCCGTTTACATCATGGTGTACTAATTTCAATTTAATACACTGTATTGTCTGCTCTTGATTTGCTCACGTCTATAACAAAATAAACAAATGCAGATTCTTGGACCTGTTTACATTGTCTTCATTCAGTCCACAGCATTCAGTCACCTGCTGTTTTAATTCACAATCTCAATCCCACACTGAATTCTCTATCATCAAACTCCCAACTGTTCCAATAAACCCCTCAGTCAAACACTTCACTATTGGAGTCTGTAATTTAAAACATGCTGGATTCAATATTGATACCAATAATTTCAGAACCCTAGCTTCCGCTCCCAGTTTGTCAGATGGCAACTCTTGGTGATGACTCTGGTACTCCCATTCATATCTAATCAAATCCATCTTTTTGCCTCTCACTACCAATGGCGGACAATGGTCTTGTGGTATTATCACTAGACTGTTCACCCAGAGAGCCAGCCAGCACAGAATGGTCTGAATCAACATGATTGAATTTTTTCAAGAAGTAACAAAGAGGATTGATGAGGGCAGAGTGGTAGATGTGATCTATATCGACTTCAGTAAGGTGTTCGACAAGGTTTCCCATGGGAGACTGGTTAGCAAGGTTAGATCTCATGGAATACAGGGAGAACTTGCCATTTGGATACAGAACTGGCTCAAAGGTAGAAGACAAAGGGTGATGGTGGAGAGTTGTTTTTCAGACTGGAGACCTGTGACCAATGGTGTGCCACAAGGATCGGTGCTGGGTCCACTACTTTTTGTCATTTATATAAATGATTTGGATGTGAGCTTAAGAGGTATAGTTAGTAAGTTTGCAGGTGACACCAAAATTGGAGGTGTAGTGGACAGTGAAGAAGGTTACCTTAGATTACAACAGGATCTTGATCAGATGGGTCAATGGGCTGAGGAGTGATAGATAGGGTTTAATTTAGATAAATGCAAGGTGCACCATTTTGGGAAAGCAAATCTTAGCAGGACTTATACACTTAATGGTAAGGTCCTAGGGAGTGTTGCTGAACAAAGAGACCTTGGAGTGCAGCTTTATAGTTCCTTGAAAGTAGATTCTCAGGTAGATAGGATAGTGAAGAAGGCATTTGGTATGCTTTCCTTTATTGGTCAGAGTATTGAGTTACAGGTGTTAGAGGGTCATGTTGTTGTGTGTGTATGGAATGAGCTGCCAGAGGAAGTGGTGGAGGCTAGTACAATTGCAATATTTAAAAGGCATCTGGATGGGTATATGAATAGGAAGGTTTGGAGGGTTATGGGCTGTGTGCTGACAGGTGGGACTAGATTGGGTTGGGAGATCTGGTCAGCATGGATCAGTCGGACCAAAGGGTCTGTTTCCGTGCTGTACATCTCTATGATTCTGTGTCAAGATGGTGCAGTCTGCATCTAGACTTTCCAAACTTGGAACTATTTCAGATTGAGCTTCAAGAGCATTGGTAGTGTCTTCCACTAAATATTCAGTTTTTTTATATGACATGCTATAGTAAGTAAAATAATATTGGTCAAGTACAGGCAAAGTATTCTTTTTAACCTTCATTTCTGGGATGTGGGGATTGCTGGCTAGGCTAGCATTTCTTTACCCATTTGGAAGAGTCAACCACATTACTCCTCATCTGAAGGCTAGCCCAAAAAGGGAGGCGATGGCCCAGTGGTATTATCGCTGGATGGTTAATCCTGAGGCTTAGGGAATATTTTGAGGACTTGGGTTTGAATCCTGCCACAGCCAATGGCAGAATTCGAATTCAACTAATAACCTGAAATTAAAAATCTAATGATGACCATGAATCCATTGTTGATGGTCAGAAAAAAAACCCATCTGGTTCACTAGTGTCCTTTAGGTAAGGAAACTGAAGTACTTATCTGGTCTGGCCCACATGTGACTCCAGGCAACAGCAATGTGATTGACTCCTAATTGTCTCTGGGCAATTAAGGATGAGCAATAAATGTTTTCCTAACCAGTGATACCCTTGTACTTGGAATTAATAAATGTACCGCCTCCTTTAAAGATCTGCTGTTTTGTCATCTAATCTCTCCTGCACTCTCCTGCTCTCCATGATGCTAGGCAGGATGGTCTCACATTCGCCAGGAATATCTCCCACTGTTACTGCCTACCACTGGTGTACATTGTGAGGATTTGCAGACCAATGGACCAAGGAGTGGCAGATGGAGTTTAGTTTAGATAAATGTAAGGTGTTGCATTTTGGTAAGACGAATCAGGACAGGATTTATATACCTAATGGTAGGGTTAGGGTTAGGGTTAGGGTTAGGGTTAGGGTTAGGGTTAGGGTTAGGGTTAGGGTTAGGGTTAGGGTTAGGGTTAGGGTTAGGGTTAGGGTAGGGTAGAGTAGGGTAGGGTTCTGGGGAGTGTTGCTGAACAAACAGACCCTGGGTTGCAGGTTTATAGTTCCTTGGAAGTGGAATTGCAGGTAGATAGGATAGTGAAGAAGGTGTTTGGTATGCTTTCCTTTATTGGACAGTGCATTGAAGAGTTGAGATGTCATGTTACATCTGTACAAGACATTGGTTAGGCCACTGTTTGAATACTGCATTTAACTCTGGTCTTTCTACGCCCTGTTGTTAAACTTGAGTGATGTTGTTAAATTTGAAAGGTTTCAGAGAAGATTTACAAGGATGTTGCTGGATTGGAGGGTTTGATCTGTAGGGAGAGGCTGAATAGGCTGGGGTTGTTTTCCCTGTAGTTTTGGAGGCTGAGGTTTATCAAGTCATGATGGGCATAGATAGGTTGAATGTTCAATTTCACTTTTTTCCCAGGATGGCAGAGCCCAAAACTAGCGGGCGTAGGTTTAAGGTGAGGCAGGAAAGATATAAATGGTTCCTAATATACTTTTTCACGAAAAAGGTGGTGCGTGTATGGAATGAGCTGCCAGAAGAAGTGATAGTGGTTGGTACAATTACAATATTTAAAAGACATCTTGATGGGTATATGAATAGGAAGGGTTTAGAGGGAAATTGGCCAAGTGCTGGCAAATGGGACTAGATTAGTTTAGGATATCTAGTTGGCATGGATGAGTTGGACTGAAGGGTCTATTTCCGTGCTGCACATCTCTACGACACTATGGTACTCTTATTTTCTGACCAACCACTTGAAAATTGGATGGCCAAACTCAAAAAGATTTGGATTATAAGAAATGTTGGAACATCTTCCAAAGGAGTTTCGAAGAATGAGAGGTGATCTCAATGAGGAAGTTGATAGGTTGGATTCCAGAAGCTGCTTCCTCTTGTGGAGCAGTTCAGAACTTAAAGACAAAGTTTAAAAGATGGAGAGGAGAATTATTTATCTTTCTCACAATAGGCCGTTAGCCTGTGGAAGTTTCCTTCTCAGAAAGAATGCAGACTTGGTCACTGAATGTATTCAAGTCTGAGTTAGACAGGTTTTGATAGACAAAGGAGTTAGGGTTGTGTGAGAGTGAGGAGAGTAGATTTGAGACCAGTCAGACAAGGCACAATGTTATTGAATAACACAGCAGGATCAAAGGGCCAAATGGCCTATTCACAATTAGTCCTATTTTCCTACATTCCTAAAATCTGGTGAATTTAGGTGATAGATTTTCAAATTGCAGGGGAGTGTTCTTTTAACGTACGTAAATACAAATTAAGTCACTGTTTCTTTTGAATAATTTGGCAGATTAAGACACAGAGTCCTGAAAATATATCAATATTTGCAGAGAGTCGCTTCACGGTGTATCAGTATGAGAGCATATCAAATATTTGCAGGGTGTTCTTACGAATTTGACAATTTTTGTCCAGTAATCCTCAGCAAAGTGATAGTATTTGTGGGATTCCTAGGAAATTAGGCAACATTTTCCGAGATCGATTCGAGAAGGCCAATAATTGTATATGTGAGTCCATTTGGACAAATATGAAAGCTACAGCATGGACAGGGCAAAGTGTGCTTCAAAAGGATATTATTAAACTAGGAAGAGTTCAGAAAGGGTTTACTAGACTGCTACCGAGACTGGAAGGTTGAAGTTTTAAGTAAAGGTTGGATGGGCTGGGTCTTTTTTCCCTGGATCGTAGGAGACTGAGGGTTGGCCTTATAAGGATTCATAAAATCATGAGGCATAGATAAGATAGATAACCAACAGCTTCTCCTCATCACAGGGGAGTCTCAAACCAGAGGGTTTAAGGTGAGAAGGGAGACATACAAAAGGGTCCTGTGGGGCAAATCTTTTACACAGAGGGTGGTAAGTGCCTGGAACTGGCTGCCAGAGGTAATGGTGGAAGCAGGTACAATTTTGTCATTTAAGAAACATTTAGACAACTACGTCGATGGGATAGCTAACCCGGCTAGCTTCCTCAGACTCCTGCCTCTTTCAGAAGAGTTAGTGATCTCTTAGTTATTGAAAAGGGGCATAAGAAGTAATTTCTTATGGGATATGGACCAAACACAGGCAACTGGGACTGGTTTAATTGTGAAAACTGGATGGCAGGGCCGTTTCTCTACTACAGATCCCTATGACTCAGCCTGGCTTTTCAACACATTGCATCCCACATAGGCAATTGTCTGCATCATTTTAGTTGGTCAGAAACAAAGTGTTTCTGAAGGCAATGACCTTTAAGCGTGTACATGGTGCAAAGGGTCAAGTAATGTTCAAAGACCTCCCTATAATGGCTTGTTTCTCACAGTACAGCAAGCTAGTGACATTTAGATTCCCTGTCATGGTGTCAAGGCCTGGGCTCAGCGAGCTGAATGGAAGTTAGGTTAGTCCATGAGGCAAGGGAACAGCCAGAATACCAGGCGTCCATCAACAGAGCACACACATAAACCGATCAGCCAAATGTGGGCAATGACCTTTAATGGTTGTCACTTCACTTGAAGTGATCTAAGATCTCCTGTGATTGTATGCAGTGAGTGGTATATTGATCAGGCATCTCAGCTCACAGTTCCTATTCCACACACTGGAACGTATTATGGGGAGAGGAGTTTACCTCAGGGTCAGTAACTACAAGCTGCTTCTTGTTTTACTGCAATCTGTCTTCACAGTTGGAGAAAATCAAACATTAAAGGTTTTAAGAGAACAATTTCTCAATCCTTGCTGGAGGAACTACCTTCTCTAGCCATTTCTTCCTCGTAAGTAAGGTTCTTAAAGGCTATAATTTCAAACCCTGCTCCTCATTTATTTTTCATTACCATTAATAAATTATAACCAAGGGCAGCAGATTTCACAGCCTTGAGGTTGCTTTCCATTCCTGCGAGGGTAAGCCTAATGTTTGAGATCGTTCACATCTCTCCACTCATTCTAGATGCTGGATTCTGCCATTTGGGAGCAACATTTTTCAATAACATGCAGGAGTCCTAATTTTCTTTAAGTTCATCTGTATCTCATTCTCACTGTCCTGAACTGTTTGTACTTCCAAACATGCTGCTGAATTGCACTCCATCTTCGAGCGCATTTTCATTAAGCTTGCCTTCCTGCCTTTGGGAGATGCCACACAATTAAGGCTCCCAATTTCTCGATTAACCTCCTTCAGTGTTCAGCCCGGAGCAATTGCATTTTAAGCTACACTTGCACCTCAATCTCTGATCCAGATCATCAGCTATGATTTTCACAGTTTGGCATGCCTAGTCCTGATCAAGTCTCCCTTGCAGCGCAAAAGCCTGAGATTTGAACTCTGTGCATTACAGAATACTGAAGTTTTGTAAGTAAGTCAGGTACGATTTCAACTGGTGTTTGTGAAGTCGATTGTTCAATATTCAAGTCATTCAGCCACAAGATCTTGAACGAAAATGTCCCAAGGAATTGAACAGAGAAAATATGTCGAGTAAAATATTGCATTCAATTCTTTGCATGTTGAATAATGGGTTATTGAAAGCAAGCAGAGTGTAAGAGAATGAACAGAAATCAGAGGGAGTTGTTGTTGAGACTTTTTAAGAGCAAGCTGACTATGAAATGCAAGTGACACTGGTCAGTCTAGGGACTGGCATAAAGTGGCTTTTTTTTTACAATTTTGCTTAGATATTTTAGAGGGCAGTAAAGAGTCAACCATGTTACTTTAGATTAGATTACTTACAGTGTGGAAACAGGCCCTTCGGCCCAACAAGTCCACACCGCCCCGCCGAAGCGCAACCCACCCATACCCCTACATCTACCCCTTACCTAATACTACGGGCAATTTAGCATGACCAATTCACCTGACCTGCATATCTTTGGAGTGTGGGAGGAAACCGGAGCACCCGGAGGAAACCCACGCAGACACGGGGAGAACGTGCAAACTCCACACAGTCAGTCGCCTGAGGCGGGAATTGAACCCGGGTCTCTGGCGCTGTGAGGCAGCAGTGCTAACCACTGTGCCACCGTGCCGCCCACGATCTAGAGTCACATAGTCCAGGTCAGGTAAGGACAGCAGATTTCCTTCCCTGAAAGGCGTCACTAAATCTAATAGGTTTTAATGACAAGTGATAATGGTTTCAGACCATCTTTCAATTTCTGACTTTAGCTCTTAATTAAATTCCATCAGTTTGTATGGTAGGATTTGAACCCATGACCCCAGAATGTTAATCTGGGAGCTCTGGAGTGCTGGTACCAATGACATTAGCACTACATTATTGAAACAAATGAGCAGTGTCAGTAGGTCACATAGCACCTTAATCACACTTGGACCTGTCCGTATCTAACAGCACTTTTCCTCATAGCCATTGAAGAAGCTTGGTTTCTACGTATCAATAATAACTGGTAAGAAACATTACAGAGCCAGTTTTTATCATTGAGTAATATGGTGAAAAATCAATGAATAACATTAGTTCCTTGGAGCACAATCCTTCTTGCATTTGCGAAGTATGTAAGAATGGGAGTGTGTTTATACCTTGAAGCATCCATTTTTCATTCAAAGCCAAAACCAACGGTTTATTTTTTCCAAAACATTTGTACAAAATTGTTAAATTATGATGAACAAGTATGTGCTATGCCAACTACATTTTGAAATAGATTTTGGAAGTTATGTCTATGCCTCTTTTCACTAGCCAAGCGATCACTAACTCTTCTTAAAGATGCAGGAGATGGAGAAAGCTACCTGGGATCTTTGATTTGATTTGATTGCTGTCACATGTACTTACATACAGTGAAAAGTTTTGTTTTGTGAGTCGTCCAGGCAGACCACAACATATAAGGTCATATAGGTCATCGGTGTTTAGACAGAGTGAGGCATACAATGTTACAGGTACACAGGAGGTGCACAAAAGCAAGATAATCATGAGACTGAAGTTAGAGAGTCTATTCAGCAGTCTAATAAGAGCGGGGAAGAAGCTGTTCTTGAACTTTTTGGTAGGAGTGTCCAAGCTTCTGTATCTTCTACCTGCCGGAAGTGAATGGAAGAGTATAACTGGGCTGGGAAGGGTCTTTGATGATGTTGGCAGCCTTTCCATGGCAACAGGAAAGGTAGGTGCAGTCCATGGATGAGAAACTGGCTTTCATTCTGGTCCTGGCGGTGCACGAGTTTATAAGGTACATATTAATTAATCCTCAGAAGAATTCATGCACTGAAATCCTCAGAAGAATTCATACACTGAAATACATGCTTGCAGCCATGCACCGCTACCTACACTCCCTGCAGTCAGCCCTACCCCAGCTCAGGACAACACTCTCCCAGGACCTGCAAAGAATTCATACAATGAAATCAAAGAAAGTAAGTACAAAAAACTTTCATGTACCCACCCCCACACTCCGGATTCCTCAACCGTTCCTGAACCTTCTCACGACCTCCGGAACCGCTTGGGCGCTATTGCCCAGGCGGCCTCTGCAGCCACCACCGCCATAGTGAACGGTGATGTCAATTCCGCCCCCACCGCTGCATGGACAACAGCCACCATCGACCATGCAGTCTCCGCGATCGCCACCCAGACAACCGCTTCCACGATCGCCAGGAAGACCATCGCCAACAGATACATGGCCGCCGCCGCAGGATCCACAGCCACCAGGACTAGCGCCGTTTCTGCCCGGCGCACCACTTCCGCCCCTGGAGCTGCTGTCACCGCAGCCACTTCCGCCCCCAGTGATATCACTAACCTGCTCAAGGACCACACCGCGTCGATCTCTGCCCCCCACGTTGATCTCCACCCCCACATTAATCTCCACCCCATGTCGATCTCCACCCCCACAACTAACTCCGCCCCACGACTAACTTCACCCTCATGACTAACTCCGCCCCCATGACTAACTCCGCCCCCATGACTAACTCCGCCCCCACTCCCAGCTCCAGCCCCACACCAGGTCCTAGCTCCCAGCCCTGCCGTATTTTCACCACCCCTCCAGACCTCCCCCTCTCTGAGGATGAACGATCAATCCTCAGCAGAGGCCTCACTTTCATCCCCCTACGCTCCCAGACTAATGAGTTCGACACACGGTTAGACATCGAACATTTCTTCCACCGCCTTCGCCTCCGCACCTACTTCTTCAACCAGGACTCTCGCCCACCCTCTGACGACCCCTTCTCCTGCCTCCAACACACACCCATCCACCTGGACACCCCATGCTGGCCTCTTACCTGCCCTCGATCTCTTCATTTCCAACTGCCGCCTCAACCTGTCCACCCCTCTCCCCCACTTCAACCTCTCACCCTCACAACACACAGCCCTCCACTCCCTCAGCTCCAACCCCAACCTCACCATCAAACCAGCAGATAAGGGAGGCGCGGTGGTAGTTTGGCGCACCGATCTTTACACCGCTGAAGCTAGACGCCAACTCGCGGACACCTTCTCCTACTGCCCCCTTGACCATGACCCCATCTCATACCACCAACCATCATCTCCCAGACCATCCATAACCTCATCACCTCAGGGGATCTCCCATCCACTGCCTCCAACCTCATAGTCCCACAACCCCGCACCACCCGTTTCTACCTCCTGCCCAAAATCCACAAACCTGTCTGCCCTGGCCGACCCATTGTCTCAGCCTGCTCCTGCCCCACTGAACTCATCTCTGCATACCTCAACACTGTCCTGTCCCCCTTAGTCCAAGAACTCCCCACCTACATTCAGGACACTACCCACGCCCTCCAACTCCTCCTCCATTTTTTTCGCTTCCCCGGCCCTCAACATCTTATCTTCACGATGGACATCCAGTCCCTATACACTTCCATCCCCCATCACGAAGGCCTCCAAGCCCTCTGCTTCTTCATCACCCGCCGACCCAACCAATACCCTTCCACTGACACCCTCCTCCAACTGACTGAACTGGTCCTCACTCTTAACAACTTCTCCTTCCAATCCTCCCACTTCCTCCAAACCAAAGGAGTAGCCATGGGCACCCGCATGGGCCCCAGCTATGCCTGCCTCTTCGTAAGATATGTGGAACAGTCCATCTTCCGCAGCTACACTGGCACCATCCCCCACCTTTTCCTCCGCTACATCAATGATTTTATTGGCGCTACCTCATGCTCCCACGAGGTTGGACAGTTCATCCACTTTACTAACACCTCCACCCCGACCTTAAGTTTACCTGGACCATCTCAGACTCCTCCCTCCCCTTCCTAGACCTCTCCATTTCTATCTCGGGTGACCGACTCAACACAGACATTTACTACAAACCGACCGACTCCCACAGCTACCTAGATTACACCTCCTCCCACCCTGCCCCCTGTAAAAATGCCATCCCATATTCCTAATTCCTCCACCTCCGCCACATCTGCACCCTGGAAGAACAATTCCAATATCTAACAGCCCAAATGGCCTCCTTCTTCAAAGACCGCAATTTCCTCTCCGATGTGGTCGACGATGCTCTCCACCGCATCTCCTCCACTTCCCGCACCTCGCCCTTGAACCCCACCCCTCCAATCTCCACCAAGACAGAACCCCACTGGTCCTCACCTTCCACCCCACCAACCTCCGGGTACATCGTATCATCCTCCGTCATTTCCGTCACCTCCAAACAGACCCCACCACCAGGGATATATTTCCCTCCCCACTCCTATCAGTGTTCTGGAGAGACCATTCCCTCCACGACTCCCTCATCAGGTCTTCACCCCCCACCAACCCAACCTCCACTCCCAGCACCTTCCCCTGCAACCGCAAGTGCAAAACTTGTGCCCACACCTCCCCCCCTCACCTCCCTCCAAGGCCCCAATGGATCCTTCCATATCCGTCGCAAATTCACCTGCACCTCCACACACATAATTTACTGTATCCGCTGCATCCGATATGGGCTCCTCTACATTGGGGAGACAGGCCACCTACTTGCTTGTACATTGAGCTTGTAAATGGGGAGGCTGGTAATGTTTCTGGCTGTTACTGTTGGAACTCCCAGGTTCCACCTCCATCTTCTCTCAGGCCAGAGGTGAAAAGTGTCAAATGAGCCATAATTGAAATTGAATCATCTGTGCTCGGAAAAGATTATGGAAATCTGAAATGGACATTGGATTCCATGAGTGGCCTGTGGAATGGGTTAGTTTGCTGGACTAGAAAGCTTTTTGAAGTTCAAGTTAGGCAGGCACTATTGAAGATGACCCAGCATCCCAATACAATCCAAACTTATTCCATTTTCAAATTAATCCGCAAGTGGACAAGTGAAACATTTAAGATAATAATTCATTTTCCTGAATGAAATATTTATTCGTTCCAAATTAATATTGTACCTCCTGATATCATTACAGCAGTTCATTATGGAGATAAAATATATTATTAATCATTTTATTATTCAGTTGACACAGTGATGGCCTTACTTAGTTAATCAGCATTCCGAAATTGGAAAGCAGATTAAAGGAAGAATTGTATTGTTGCAGAGCTTTATCATGTCTCTCAGCAATATTCCAAAGTACTTAACATTCAATTATTTTGAGGTACAGTGACTCTTCCTATTTAGGGTAAGACAACAACCATCTTGAATAGCACTTTAAAACCAATGTGACGATAGCATTGATGGGAACCATGTTGATCAGGGCAGGAGGAAATCCCTTTCTTAAAGTTCATCCAAGGAGCCTTCCATGTCTATACTACTGAATGGATGTTGGTTGACAATCTCATCCAAAGGTTATATGAATGACTATATAGTTACGTCAGGCTATTTCTGAGCCCTCAATGTCCCACACAGTCCTAATGAAGAAGCAGTGTTTGCCAGGTACTACTTAGTAAAGGGCTTAACTCCCTCAAATTACTTTGAATGTGGTCAGGCCAGCATTTATTGCCCATCCCTAATTGATTAGATAGCAGTTAAGAATCAACCACATTGCTGTGGGTCTGGAGTCATATGCAAGCCAGACCAGGTATGGATGGCTGTTTCCTTCCCTTATGGACATTAGTGAATCAGATAGGTTTTTCCGACAATTGACAATGGATTCATAATCATCATTAGACTCTTAATTCCAGAGTCTGATTGAATTCAAATTCCACAATCTGCCATGTCAGGCCACAAACACACAATTCCAGAATGTTGCATGGATCCCTGGATTAATAATCTAGCAATCATACCATTAGACTGTCGCTTCCCTTGTGTTCTGGTTGAATTTGAAATGTCAAAGTCTTGTGTGTGTATTTTTAATACAATTACTGCTTCAATTAAGTTGGTCGAATGATGAGTGTTGGAATTCAGTTCAGACAATACTGTCACTCAGATTGGCCAGGGGACTTTGTAGAGTGGAATGTACTTGCCAGTTTCAGATTGAAGTTCAGCTGTTACATGTGGAGCTTGCTTTGCACCTATAACAGTGTGTGATATCTGGCAAGTGGCACTTGTGGACACTGAGATATCTTTCTCATACTTCAAATATATGTAAAATATTTGGTAAGTGAACTGGGAGAAGATGAGAGGAAATGGCATTATGCATTTATTTAATAATTTTCAATGACCAGGAAATTGCTGACTGAAAGAGTTGTGGGAGCAGATGCAATAGTAACTTTCAACAGGTAAACGGAAATACATTCCAAAGGAATGACAGGGCTAAAGGAATAGAACTGGGAAGTAGAACTAATTGGATAATTCTTTCAAAGAACTTATAGGGTTATGCGGGTCTTGTTTGGTGTTGTATGCTTTCTTGGTATAGATTATCCTTCACTATATCAGATTTAATGGAACAAAATCTATCCAGTTTAGTCTATGCTCCTGCAAACTCTGGCTTTCAGAAGGTTCAATTGAACACTGGATGGAAGGTGAAGTAAGGGCTTGCCAGCAGAAGATCCTTGTGAGGAATCTGGAAGACTTACTGTGATAAGATTAATTGAAAATACTCATGGCCCACTGAGCAACAACAAATTAATTCAAGACTGTTGCCCCAGAAGAGTTTCACTTTACGGAAAAATTATTTAGTCCAATGAAGAGTTAGCTCGGGAAGACATGAAAGTCAGTAGACCAATGAGTCAATTTGAGCCTCAGGAACAACATCAGAATGAAGGAAAGATTTTTGGACAAGCCTTGGAGAAAGTGAACGGTTTCAAGTACCCAGTGGTGAAAGAAGGTAGTATGGAAATGGAAATTAAGTAACAGATTAGCTCTAGTCAGAGTAATTGGAAGAGGCGTAGTGGGGTGTTAACTGATGGAAAAGGGTCGTTAAAACTGAAAGGAAGAATCTACAAGACAATTATGAGACTGGCTTTGTTATACCATGCAGAAACATGGCATACATCAAAAAGAGGGTAGAAGTAGGAGCATTAAAGAAAATGGCCATGAGGAGATTGAAATTATATGGTCAGTTGATGTGGAAAGCGAGATGTGATGAGGGGAGTGACGCCTCAAAGAGAACTGTCAAAGAGAAGAGGACAGGGAGGGCCTAAGGCCAGGTGAGAGGATATAATAGTGAGAGGGTTAAATGAAGGTGGATCGAAAGAGGAATGGCTGACTGACAGGAGGAGATGAGGAAGGGAGATCAATCAATACTGGTTCTCCCAAGTTAAACTGGGTGAAAACAAAGAGGAGAAAGAAAAGGGATGGATGTTAGTTACCCTGGAGATACTTATTGTTGGGATGGGCACGTTTTTGAATCAGGATGAACAAATAACTTGGGACATTGGGTAATGTGCTTCCTGAGTTTGATACTTCTTTAAAATGTCAATCAATCATTAATCACATACTGCATCATGCAACCGCAGATAAATCAATAACGCTTCAACACAAAACACAACTTGGAGGAATCACTGATGTGGCCAGGAATGTACTGCGCAATCAGTGGGAGGCAGGAGGAAAACGCTGTGCTGGTTAGAATTGTACCTAGCAACAAAAAAAAACACAAAATGGCTGTAGTTGCTGGAGATCAGGCATCTCAGCTCGAGGACATAATTGCAGCAGTTGCTCGGGGCAGTGTCCTCAGTACAACCATCCTCAGCTGCTTCCCCAGTGATTCCCCCTCCATCATTAGATCAGACTGGGATTTTCACTGATTATTGCAAAATTGCAGCACAATCATGACTCCTTAGTCAATGCCCAAATGCAAAAGGATCAGGACAACATCCAGGCTTGGGTGACAATTGAATTGTAACATTTTCATTGTACAAGTACCAGGCAATGCCCATCTTCAACAAGAGACAATCTAAACATTGTCCCTTGATGTTCAATGGAATTACTATCACTGAATCCCCACTATTAATATCCCAGGGGGTTACCATTGAACAGGAACTGAACTGGACCATCCACATGAGCAGGTCAGGAGCAGGGTATTCTGCAATGAGTAACTCAACTCCTGACCCTCAAAAACTTCAAGTCAGGAGTATAATGGAATAATCCCTACTCGTCTGGATGGGTGCAGCTCCAACAACACTCAAGTTTAACACTGTCCAGAACAAAGCAGCTCATGTGATTGGAATCACATTGATAAGTAATTATTCCTTATAACAGTGGCAGCAGGGTGAACCATTTACAAGATATATGGCAAAAAATAATCAAATGTCCTCAGACAGCACCATCCAAATACACAACTATGGCCATCTAGAAGGACAAGAGCAGCAGATACATGAGAAGACCACCATTTGCGAGAACCACTTACCATCCAGACTCAGAAATGTATTGCAATAGCTTCAAAGTCACAGGGTCAAAGTCCTGGAACTCCCTCCCAATGGTACTATGAGACGAGTTACACTAAATAGACTGCAGCTCACCACCACCTTCATAAGGGCAGTTAGTGATGAGCAAAAAAATGCTGGCCCAGCCAGAGACACCCACGTCTCCTGAGTAAATTATAAAAATCAGTTCCTTCTTTCTTATTGTTAAACCAAATACATTTTCTGCTTATACTTATCTATGATTTTGATTTTTAAACTTATGTTTGTCAGGATCAAATCATCCTTTCTCTGGAGGTATTATACCTAAAGCTCTTTATTTCCTTCTCTAAATATGGATTTGCTATAAAACTAGACACATGAAATGCCTATGCTTTCACCTGATGTTGGTCGGATTTGATACTAACACTGAAGTGCCCAAAATGGGAAAAGTTCCATTTTCCGGGATGATATCCCTTACCTGCAGGAGCTCACATTTCTGAAAACTGTGAAGATGAACATGGTTTTGATGGCACTTGAGATTTCTTCCAATTCATTCTTTTACACTTATTCGCATTGAGTTGTACACAGCAACAGCCCATAAACAACTACTCAAGGAACATACAAATGTCCAATGTCATTTCAAGGACTGCTATTGTGGGTGGGGTGAGGTGTCTCTGGGAATCTTGTTGATGGAGCAACATCTGAATCCTTTTAGGATTTGATCTGTAATATGTTACCAGAGCTTCCCTATCAGATGCTGAAGCTGCTGTCACTCGGTACTGATGGGCAGAGTACATTCTGCCAATCTGTATCTGATCATCACATCAGGATCCTGCAGAGAACCCTGATTTAAATATTGTAGCAAAGCTGTAACTACTTTGAGTAGGAGCAATTACTGTCAATTTAGAGTCCCACTTGAAAAAAAATTGTGCCTTGGTGGATCAATGGGCATAAGATTGCCATAATTCTGTCATTCTTTTTTTTCAAAATTGGGAATTGATGTAAGAGCATATGATTACTCAGAGATGGTTCTCTCCAGCAGCACCCTAGTACAGGTGTAGTCTTGTCCTGTATATAGTTAGTATTTAACATGCTGAAATACAAACTAATTTTCACTGCCATCAAAAGACTCCTGCAATGTTAATCAATCATAGGAGAATAGCAGAGTAAGAAGACTCAAATCAGCTCATTAAAAGCCTATTGTTGTGCAGACAACAGGGAGTTGGTTTAAAACTTTCTCTGAAAATTTTTTTGGTTAAGGAATCGCTACCACACTTGAGTTAGCCTGGAGTTAGCTCAAAGCAGTAACCTTCTGCCTCACATGTGACTTAGCAATCATTGATCAGGTCTGGCGTACATGGTTTAAGTGAAGAAAAGCAAGTTATTGTTAGATAGCCTTTTGCACAAACCCAAATCATTTAAAAATAACAACATCTAGTCATTGTGATGGTGAAAAAAACATGGCCAATTTGTTCTTCTGCCAACTCACAGAAATAACAATGTGGTAATGATCATAATATATGGTGTTTTGCAAGGTGATACAGATTGAGGGACAAATCTTTGCCAAAAACTACAATGTGGGAACAGAGAAAATAGGAGCAGGAAGAGGCTGCTCAGCCCATCGAGCCTGCTTCACCATCCATCATGATCATGGCTGATCATCCAACTCAGTAACCTAATCCTGCTTTCTCCACATAACCTTTGATCCCATTTGCCTCAATACATCTTGAATACATTCAATGTTTTGTCATCAACTACTGCGGCAATGAATTCCACAGGTTCACCACACTGTGGCTGAAGAAATGTCTCCTCATCTCCTTCCTAAATGATCAAATCCTCAGACTGTCACCACTGGTTCTGGACACATCCCCCCCATCGGGAACATCTTCCATGTACCTAAGCTGTCTGGTCCTGTTAGAAGCAGGCTATTCAGCCCACGCCAACCAAATGAAGAGCATCCCACACAGACCCAATCCTCTACCCCATTCCTGTAACCCTGCATTTCCCATGGCTAATCCACCTAGCTTGCACATCCCTGGACCTATGGACAATTTAACATTGCCAGTGCACCTAATCTGCACACTTTTGGATTGTGGGAAGAAACCAGGGCACCCCGAAGGACGCCCACAAAGACACTGGGAGAATGTGCAAACTCCACACAGACAGTCACCTGAGAGTGGAATTGAACCCAAGTCCCTGGCGCTGTGAGGCAGCAGTGCTAACCACTGAGCCATCGTGCTGACCCCAGGGCATTGACAATAACTCCCCTGTGCCTCCTTTTTACAGTGTGTCATGGGATCTTCTATGTCTACCTAGCAAAAGCAGAGTATCCTCAGATTAACTGAAAAAGGTATATCCCACACAATGCAGCACTCTTTTAGTACAATATTAAAGTACCAACCTAAACTTTTGTACTTAAGTTTTCAGAATGGGGAAATTGCCATCCTGTTTATACAGATACAGACAGACTTACCTTTGCACACTTATTAACAGGTAATTGTTGATGTGTTATGTGAATTTTTGAGTGCTTGAGAACATATGGAAAGGAGAGTACAAGGCATTGCTATGAAGGAAATCATTTAAATGAAAGAAAACAAAGAGAGAGAGGGTATGAGAAAGGGTCTGAGATAATAAGACCAATAAGAGACAATCTAACCATTGCCCCTTGACATCCAATAGTGTTACCATCAATATATCCTCCACCATCAACATCCTCGGGGTTACCATTGACCAGTAACTCAACTGGACTTGCCACATAAACATGACATCTACAAGAGCGATTCAGAGGCGAGGAATATCTCACCTCCTGACTTGCCAAATCCTGTCCACCATCTACAAAGCACAAGTCAGGAGTGTAAAGGAACACTCTCCATTTCCTTGGATGGGTGCAGCTCCAACAACACTCAAGAAGCTTGACACCATCCAGGACAAAGCAGCCTGCTTTATTGGCACTAAATCCATAGGCATCCACTCCCTCCATCACTGACGCTTGGTAGTGGCAGTGTGTACTATTGACAAGATATACTGCAGAACTTCACCAAAGATCCTCAGACAGCACCTTCCAAACCTACGACCACTTCCACCTAGAGGGACAAGGGCAATAGGACCACCACTGCCTTCAAGTTCCCCTCCAAGTCACTCACCATCCTGACTTGAAAATATATTGCTGTTCCTTCATTGTTGTTGGGTCAAAATCATGGAATTCCCTCCCTAATGGTAGTGTGTATAAACCCACAACACATGGACGGCAGCAGTTCAAGAAGGCAGCTCGCCACCACTTTCTCAATGCATGAGCAATAAACGCTGGCCATCTCAACAATGAAGAAGACTGCCACAGAGTGAGAAAATGTTACGGGTGATTGAGTAAAACATTGAGCAG
The DNA here is from genome assembly GCF_047496795.1 of Chiloscyllium punctatum. NCBI lineage: Eukaryota > Metazoa > Chordata > Chondrichthyes > Orectolobiformes > Hemiscylliidae > Chiloscyllium > Chiloscyllium punctatum. The sequence goes on along the minus strand of NC_092762.1, from coordinate 52,712,603 downwards.
GGAGAAAGCGAAGGGGAGAGGCCAGGAAGTGCTATTCATATTTGAATCAGAGAGGAGACAAATGAGGAAGGCATTGCAGTGAGAGATAAACAGGGGAACAGGAGAGTGAGACACAAGGTTGGAATGACAGAGGTAGTACACGAGAAAGAAAGAAAGCGAATGAGTGAGAAAAATGAATGAAGCAAGAGAAAAATTAAAATAAAACTGACAGGAGTTCTTTTACAAGTCTCTATTTAACAGAATCTATCCCAGTTGGACATTTATTCTTCAGAGAATCGGGAAAGCCCTGAACTGAAGATTTTCTGGGATCATCAGCAACATACAGAGAAATTTTTTTTTAATGATAGAAGCAATACAGCTCCAAAAATGGAGTCTGCTTCACACCTACATATATTTCACAAGCATAACAAAACCAGCTTGTGTTCTCAAATCTGCAAAGTTATGCATTGTAAATGATCTTCCCAAACAGATCATATCCATTGAGAATCATCCACTGATAGTTACCAGTTATGAAATCATTGAACAGAAATGTCTCTGAGCCAAAGTATTTTTATTGCATTTCTGTAAAGACTGGGATTCCTGCCACTTTTGAAACATAGAATTTTCACATTTCCAGGACCTCATGGTTTCCATCCCAGCGTATTAAAATTAATAGGTGAGGAAATTACAAAGGCATTAGTCATAATCTTTCAAAGCCTTCTTGTTTCTGGGATTGTCATTCGACTGGAAAATTACTAATGTCACTCCATTATTTAACATTGACAAGAGAGAGAAACTAGGAAACTACAGGCTTGTCATTTTAAAGTCACTTGTAGGTAGGCTAATAAAATAGCACATTACAGATAATAACAGAGCTCTTGAATTGATCAGAAAGAGTCAATTTGGCTTCATTAGAGGATAAGGGGATAACTAATCCCATTGAATTCTTTAAAGTGGACAGTAATAAGGTAAAGATGGAAGCATTTACAGACAACATCAAAAAGAATTCTCAGAAGCTATTTGAAAGGTTCCACACAGGAAAGGCTGGGAGTGCCTATATTGAATGCAATCTTTTGACCAGATTTGGACGTGTTGGAGAGAGAGAGAGAGAGAGATTGGGGGTAAAGGGCAGATATTTTCATTGTAGAATGCACTAAAGGATGGCCCCACTTTCTGTGATTTCACTTTTCACCACGTTCATTCATATACACTATATCAAAGAGGATCAAGATTAGAATATTTGACCCCTTGCATCTGCCTTTCAATCAAACTTCAGCTGAAATTCCCTTGTCAGTCGAAGCACAAATCAAATTTTTGGAAAAGCTCAGCAGGTCTGGTAGCATCTGTGGAGAGAAATCAAAGTTAATGTTTCGAGTCCCATTTTGGTTCTTGTTAGTCGAGAATCTATCTACCTCTACCTCAAATATATTCAATGACACTACTTCCCCTGGTGTATGGGGAAGGGAATCCCTTAGACCCATGACCCTCAGAGGGAAACTAATTCACCTCATCTCCACCATAAATGGAAGGCCCCATACTTTTCCACTACATCCCCTCACTCTAGTCTCTCCAGCAACGGGGAGCATCCTTTCAGCATCCACCCTGTCACGTTCCCTCAAGATCTTGCATATTTCAATAGGATCACCTCTTGGATGAAGGATTAGAAAGCTGCAAATATAAATTCCAGGGGTCACTAACTTAGGAGACTCAGTGGGTGAAGGTGGCAGCTGAAGGTTGGACTGGGAAATAGATTGTGAATGGGCAAAATGGGATTCAGTATAGGTAAGTAAGAGGTCTTGTATTCTGGATCTAAGAGAGAATGATCAGAGCATTTTCCATACAACAAGAAACCAGGAACTATAAGAGAACAAGAGATTTGGGAATTCAAGCAGACAGAACATTAAAAGCTGGCAGTTGGATAGAAAAAGCAATTAAAAATTATAATAGAATTTTAGTCTTTATTGCATGGCAGCTGAAATGCAGACTGGTAGAAGCAATGTTCTATTTTACAGAACATTTATCGGATCCTGTGCAGATCCTGCATTTAGCTTTGAGTGCTATACCTTCAGGATGACATACTGTCTGTAGGGGGAATGTGCAACTCAGATTCACAAAGGACTAAAGGGTTTAATTGTAAGGGAAAGTTATGTAAATTTATCTTCCTTTGAGTGTGGAAAATCAAGGTGGCTAAAACTGATTAGTCATCAATGGAGAAACTAATTTATGAGAAGGGATACCCAAAGGGATACCCAAAGAGAAGGGATACCCAAAGGGAAGACAAGTGTTGGAAATACCTGGGATTCTCTCCCCAAAAATGGTTATAGGTGTCATGACAATTTGAGCTCTCAAGGTTGGGAATAAAATGGTAAAACTTTAGTCATTTGGAATTAAGATGCCATGATCTGTGATAATAGTAAAGTAGGTTACTTGGGCCAAATGGCTTATTGCTAAGTAAATATTAAGTGAGTTAATTAAGTTATTCTTTTCACAAATTGGTCACTCAATAATAACTGTTGAAAATGTGTTGCTGGAAAAGCGCAGCAGGTCAGGCAGCATCCAAGGAGCAGGAGAATCGACGTTTCGGGCATGAGCCCTTCTTCATGAAATCCTTCAGGAAATTTATTTCCTGAAGAAGGGCTCATGCCTGAAACGTCGATTCTCCTGCTCCTTGGGTGCTGCCTGACCTGCTGCGTTTTTCCAGCAACACGTTTCCAGCTCTGACCTCCAACATCTGCAGTCCTCACTTTTTCTACTCAATAATAACAGAAACATGATTTTTCAGAGCACCTATAAACTAACAAAATGCCCTAAGGTACTGTTCAGTAACAATATAAATAATAAATGGCAGTAAACTACAAAAGGATCTGATGATCAAAACCGTTATCAAAGTGGTCAGTTTTAAAGAGTGTCCTGATAAAGGGAAGCGAGTTACTGAAATGGAGAAGATTGAGACAGTGTTACTAAACTTGAGACCTAGGCAACTCAAAGCACAGCTACCAATAGTTGGAGCAATTACAATTGGTGATGAGACTAAAAACAAGGAAAGGGAGTAAGTCATTTAGCCCCTCAAGCCGCCTCCACCATTCATTGGAATCATGTATGATCTGACATCCCTCATGTCCACTTTCCTACATTTTCCTCATAACCTTTGATTCCCTAATCAATTGAGAATCTAGCTATCTCATCTTTAACTACACTCAAGAATTCTGTCCCCATGGCTCTCTGTGGCAATCCAAAGACTCTCAACCCTCTGAGAGAAGAAAATCCTCATCGTCTCTGTCTCAAATTGGTGCCTTTTTGTTCTGAGACTATGCCCACTAGTCCTAGGCTCTCTCATGAGGGGAAATATCCTCACAGCATTTACCCTGTTAAGTCCCTTAAGAATCCTATAGGTTTCAATGAGATCAACCCATATTCTTCGAAACTCCAGTGAGTAAAGTCCCATGGCTAATGAGTAGGATTCCGTTTCGGGCAAAAGCCCTTCATCACGAATAAAGGCAGTGAGCCTGAAGCATGGAGAGATAAGCTAGAGGAGGGTGGGAGTGGGGAGAGAGTAGCATAGAGTACAATGGGTGAGTGGGGGAGGAGATGAAGGTGATAGGTCAAGGAGGAGAGGGTGGAGTGGATAGGTGGAAAAGAAGATAGGCAGGTCGGACAAGTCAAGGAGACAGTAACTGAGCTGGAAGTTTGAAACTAGGATGAGGTGGGGGAAGGGGAAATGAGGAAACTGTTGAAGTCCACATTGATGCCCTGGGGTTGAAGTGTTCCGAGGCGGAAGATGAGGCGTTCTTCCTCCAGGCGTCTGGTGGTGAGAGAGCGGCGGTGAAGGAGGCCCAGGACCTCCATGTCCTCGGTAGAGTGGGAGGGGGAGTTGAAATGTTGGGCCACGGGGCGGTTTGGTTGATTGGTGCGGGTGTCTCGGAGATGTTCCCTAAAGCACTCTGCTAGTAGGCGCCCAGTCTCCCCAATGTTACCTGGACTATATCTGACACCTCGCTCCCCTTCCTGGACCTCTCCATCTCCATTAGTGACGACCGACTTGACACTGACATTTTTTACAAACCCACTGACTCCCATAGCTACCTGGATTACACCTCTTCCCACCCTATCTCTTGCAAAAATGCCATCCCGTATTCCCAATTTCTCCGCCTCCGCCGTATCTGCTCCCAGGAGGACCAGTTCCACCATAGGACACACCAGATGGCCTCCTTCTTTAGAGACCGCAATTTCCCTTCCCACGTGGTTATAGATGCCCTCCAACGCATCTCGTCCACATCCCGCACCTCCGCCTCAGACCCCACCCCTCCAACCGTAACAAGGACAGAACGCCCCTGGTGCTCATCTTCCACCCTACAAACCTTCGCATCAACCAAATAATCCACCGACATTTCCACCACCTCCAAAAAGACCCCACCACCAGGGATATATTTCCCTCCCCACCCCTTTCCGCCTTCCGCAAAGACCGTTCCCTCCGTGACTACCTGGTCAGGTCCACACCCCCCTACGACCCACCCTCCCATTCTGGCACTTTCCCCTGCCACCGCAGGAACTGTAAAACCTGTGCCCACACCTCCTCCCTCACCTCTATCCAAGGCCCTAAAGGAGCCTTCCACATCCATCAAAGTTTCACCTGCACATCCACCAATATCATTGATTGTATCCGTTGCTCCCGATGTGGTCTCCTCTACACTGGGGAGACTGGGCGCCTCCTAGCAGAGCGCTTGAGGGAACATCTCCGAGACACCCGCACCAATCAACCAAACCGCCCCGTGGCCCAACATTTCAACTCCCCCTCCCACTCTACCGAGGACATGGAGGTCCTGGGCCTCCTTCACCGCCGCTCTCTCACCACCAGACGCCTGGAGGAAGAACGCCTCATCTTCCGCCTCGGAACACTTCAACCCCAGGGCATCAACGTGGACTTCAACAGCTTCCTCATTTCCCCTTCCCCCACCTCATCCTAGTTTCAAACTTCCAGCTCAGTTACTGTCTCCTTGACTTGTCCGACCTGCCTATCTTCTTTTCCACCTATCCACTCCACCCTCTCCTCCTTGACCTATCACCTTCATCTCCTCCCCCACTCACCCATTGTACTCTATGCTACTTTCTCCCCACTCCCACCCTCCTCTAGCTTATCTCTCCACGCTTCAGGCTCACTGCCTTTATTCCTGATGAAGGGCTTTTGCCCGAAACGTTGATTTCGCTGCTCGTTGGATGCTGCCTGAACTGCTGTGCTCTTCCAGCACCACTAATTCAGTAATGAGTAGGATTGTCATGAGGCCAGAGCTCGAGGAGTGCAGATGCCTCGAAGAGTTGGGGGCTGAAGGAGATTACAGGAATTGGAAGGGGTTGGCCCATGAGACATTTGAATCAGGTGAATCGACCAAGCTAAACTGCCCATAGTGTTCAGGGAAATGCAAGTTATGTGCATTAGTCAGGGAGAAATGTAGTCAAATAGGGTGGGGTAATGAGTCTGGGTGGACTCTTCAGAGGGTCAGTATGGACTTGTTGAGCCAAATGGCCTGTTTCCACACCATAGGGCTTCCATAGTTCTATGAGAACAAGGATGAGAATATTAAAGCCAAGGTATTACTTGAACAGGACCATTATCGTCAGTAAACATAGGTCTGATGGGTAAATTAGACCAGCACCACTAATTCAGTAAATTAGACTTACTGTCAACTTGCTTTTATTAAGGATGAAGGTATCATTGGCCAGGCCAACTTTTATTGCCCATCCCTAATTGCCAAGAGGGCAGCTGAGAGTCAATGACATTGCTGCAGGTTTGAAGTCCAGACCAGGTAAGGACAGCAGTTTCTGTCCCTAAAGGACAGTAGTTAACCAGATGGGTTTTTCTCGAACAGTTGACAAAGGATTCACCATTATCACTAGACTCCCAATTTCAGAGTTTTTTCAAATTCAATTCAAATTCCACCATCTGCTGTGGTTGGATGTGAACCTGGGTCCCCAGCACATCACATGGGACTCATTGTCCTAACAGTCCAACAATAGAAACCACCATACTGGATTAGTGGTGCTGGAAGAGCACAGCAGTTCAGGCAGCATCCAACGAGCAGCGATTTCGCTGCTCGTTGGATGCTGCCTGAACTGCTGTGCTCTTCCAGCACCACTAATCCAGTATTTGGTTTTCAGCATCTGCAGTCATTGTTTTTACCTAATAGAAACCACCAGTCCATTCCTTCCTCTTGATTAAGACATGGAGGTACCAGAGTTTGGATGCAATTCAATTAATTGGGAGTAAAATTTGGGAGACCCACCAGCAGTACTTTGGAATAGTCAAGCTTAGAGGACATAAGTGAAGATTTCTCAAAGTGTGGGTAACGAGCCTTACTCAGTTACCACCCATAGATCATAACAATTCTCTAGTCCCCAACTTCCTTCTCCAAATAGGCTCTACAAACAAATACTACAGTTTATATTTATAAATCTCAACATCTATACTACTTGAAAATCAAAATACTGTAGATGCTAAAAAAAAATGTGAAATGACAACAGGAAATGCTGGAAGCATTCAGCACCTCAGGCAGCATCTTTGAAGAGGGAATAAATATTTAGGTTGATGTCTCAGTTTAAGGATCCTTTCCCTGGCAATAAAAGAGTCATAGGCCTGAAACATTAACCTTAAACTATTTCCTTTCTCCACAGATTGTCACCTCACCTGCTGTGTGTTTCCAACACCTTGTTTTTATTTTGTTTTTAATTTTACATTTACCAGCTGAGGAGTGGGATGGTGGAATGGGAGAGTTGTTACCTTAATGAAGAACGCTGACTGATTTTTATTTTCCTACTTAACAATGTGAGCTCAAGCAAGCCTCTCATGTGGAGGTCGGGCTTGAATTAAAATCAGGTCAAAATAAAGGTGACTTCAGGCCACAGTAGCCTCTACATGAGGGAGTTAATCAAATTCAGATACGACGACATGAAACAGACACAGGACACCATAGGTACCCAACAGTGCATGAGAATGCCAGTTTTCCCTTCCTGTTTTGAGATTTGTGCGTCTGTAGATGTATACATGCGTGCTAGCAGCTGCTAATTTCTCTCCCTAAAAGCTGTGCCATTCTTGTTGGCCTTCCAACTTCTGGGGCTTTAGGGTAATGGGAATCTGTTGAACAGATAGTTGATCTCTTGTGACTTGAGCTCCCCGCTGTTCTGTGATGCTTTTACTTGCTGTTCCCATCTGTCGTTGAGTATCTGACATCTGTGCCACCAAATTCAGAAAGAAAGTGATGCAGGAGAAGTCACACAATCACCAGCTCTATCTATGTATAGGTTTGAGCAGCCCATCTCTTAAATGTCATTTGCCACTCTCCCTCTTTCATGTGGTCTTTTATTCTGTTCCTCATCCATTTTGTTTTCATGATCTATCGCCCTCATGCTCTCTCTCCTTTCTCTTCCTTCTCTCACCTGCAGACTTTCTCGGTCTCGATTTATCTAACTCTGTCTTGCCTCCTAACGCTCTCACTTCCTGCCACCTCTTTCTCTTCTTCACTTGCCCTCTGTTTTTCTTTTACGTTTGAGATTTTCATTGTCTTTTTCTCATCTCTTTTATACTTCCCTCTGTCCTTTTTCCCCTCTTCTTTATCTCTGCCTTTTTTTTCTTTTCTCTGCTGCTGTCTATCTTTTCTTTCATTTGCCGTCTCCCCTCTCTCCCTCTCAGTTATATGCATTTTTCTCCTTCCTGTCCTTTGGTTTTTTTTTCAAAAATCCTGTTTTTTGACAGTGTTGCATGTTGCATTTGACCTCCCCAAATGAAAGAGTAACAGGAACATTGTTAATTTGGTAGGCTAGCATTCAGAAGCACTGAAGCCTGCTGTGAAAAATCCTGAGATCTGAGAGTGCCATTAAACAGCCAACGAGACAGATCTGATCAATTCAAGATGTGTTAAAGAGAAGGCGCCAACTCCTCATCTCCATGTTATTCTGTGGCAGTGACAGGATGTCAGTGCACGTATTCACTACAAAGTTAACAGGTTGCAAGATGACTTCGTCATGACTGTGATAGATATGTTACCCACAGACACCTGCCTCTTGTTGCATAATGCCAGAAATTTAAATGGGATTTAACTCCTGCTTGTGTGTAACTCTTAAATGCCATTTTGTGCTGGGGAAGAACCACTTCTGCTTCAGAAACACATTATTATCTGTATTTCAGCACCTCTCTCATGTTGTAAGATGCTTTTATCTGGAAAGTAAAAGTCTGACAATAGTAATAACTGCAAGCTGGTGTGGACGATGTTGGCAGGCAGTTGTTAATGGCCAACAATTCAGTCCTGTGCCATTTCGATTGAGCAAAGCTGTCCAGTCCTGGTCATGGCTTAGAACTAACCAGTTATGTACATGGTTCATTCTCTGATTCTGTCATTGGTTTTAAAAGGATCAATTTGTGAAGCCACTGCGCATTGCTGATCAGCTTCAAGTCGCGGATTGCAGTAAGTAATAGACAAAATGGAGGTATCAAACTGACAGGATACAGACACTGGGCACATCAATTGCCACCTTACACATTCATCCCTCCATGACTAATGCACAGCCACAGCAGTGTATACCAACTTCAAGATTCACTGCAGCAACACTTTGAAGCTCTTTTGACTGCACCTTGCAAACACACCACCTCTTCCAATAGCAGCACCATCATTGGCAACCTCGCCTCCAAGCCACACACCATCCTGACTTTCAACTAGACCTCCATTTGTTCCTTTTTACTGAGTCAAAATTCTGGAATTGTCTTCCTAACAGCACAATGAGTAGTCCTACACTAGATGGACAGCAAGTGTTCAAAAAGACAGCTTACCATCATCTTCTCAAGGACAATTCGGGATGAGCACCCAAAGCTGGCCAAGCCAGTGACTCCCTCAGTCCATGAAGGAATAAGGAAGTCCTTACAATGCAGCCCTTCTCAAATCCTCTGCACTGCGTCGTTGCCTCTTCTGTAAGTAGCAGCTACTGCCTTCAAGAAAGGTGTTAAAATGGTTTACATATAACATTTTCAACCTTCATCATTAATGGAAGGATGTTAATACAAAATAGGAGTACAGGCAAGGAGGTTAAAGCATGGAGTTAGAGAATGTGCATGTAGAAGCGAAGGAGGCCAAGAGAAAGAGAAGGGTCTAGTCTGAGGTGGAGAGTGTCATAAAGTCATAGTCATAGGGATGTACAGCATGGAAATAGACCCTTCAGTCCATGCCCACCAGATATCCTAGATAAATCTAGTCCCATTTGCCAACACTTGGTCCATATCCCTCAAAACCCTTCCTATTCATATACCCATCCAGATGTCTTTTAAATGTAATTGTACCAGCCTCCACCATTTCTTCTAGCAGCTCATTGCATCACCCTCTGTGTGAAAAGGTTACCCTTTAGATCCCTAATAATCTTTCCCCCTCACCTTAAACATATACCCTCTAGTTTTGGACTTTCCCACCCTGGGGGAAAGATCTTGTCTATTTAGCCTCTCCATGCCCCTCATGATTTTATAAACCTCTGTCAGGTCACCCCTCAGCCTCCAACATGCCAGGGAAAACAGCCCCAGCCTATTCAGCCTCTCTCCGTAGCTATAGTGGTCAAATAAAGAAAGAAAAACAAGAAGGGCGCAAAACCACAGAGTTAAATAAACAAAGGAAAGAGAAACCCAAAAGAAATAGAGAAATAGCAGAGTAAACCCACGCTGAGGTAAGATTGTGACAGAGTTAACGAAGAATAAATTGAACTTGCATCAAGTCAGTTCCATACCTCCATCACCTGGTACCCTCCAGTGTGAACAGTTCATACACACTATTGGAGTGCTAATGCAAGAGTGAAAACAGTTGAATGTCATTAAATCAATCCCAATCGTCAGGGATGAGCATACTAATCATTCACTCCAATCCCTCCTGCTCCCAAGCGGATAGTTAACTAATTGTCAGTGTTCAAGTGCATATTGTCAGCTAATGCCCTCTTTTGCTTCCTTGCACCATTTTCCTCTTCCAAGGTCTGATGAACATAACATCCCATGCAGCACCTCCACTGAGAATTTAGAGCCTGGTGCACCAACCAGTAATTGAGGAAGGCGATAGAGAGAGTGAAGTGCTTAACTCTTCTGGTTTATCTGCTACTCTCAGGAAAAGGTTGCCATTTCACAGGTTTGTTTTAAGACTTTAAATAAATTAACCTGAATTTTACCCTGGAAATTCATGATGCTATCATTCCACGCACTCAATGCTTGAATGAATGCATGTCGCAGAATCAATACTACAGCATTGTAGTCTGATCTCTCTTCCCCTTAATTCCTTAAACCATACTTTTAAATTCCACTCAATTATTTCTTTTAAAGTGTTCATCTTATCTCTGTACCTAGAGCTGTGACACTCTTCTTAGATGTGAACTCACAAAACACAATTGACACAATTAGCAATCCTACTTTGAAAGGACACAGATATTTTGTTAAATACTCATTCATGGGATGAATGAAAAGGTATTATTAGTGAGCTATCTTCTTAAATCACTGTAGTCCAATTACTGCTGGCAAACTCACATTGCTATGAGGGAGGATTTTGACTGAATGACTCTAAGGCAATGGTGATATAGTTCCCAAGTCAGGATGGTGCGTAGTTTGGAGGGAAATTTGCTGGGGGTGGTGTTCTTATGGATCTGCTGCCCTTGTCCTTCTTGATGGTGGTGATTGTGGGTTTAGAAGGTGCTGTGTAGGGAGCTTTGGGTGAATTTCTGTAGCATCTTGTAGATGGCACTCAACTGCTGCTGCTGAGTGTCAGTGATGGAGGAAGCGAATGAATATTTGGGAATGTGGTGCCAATCAAACATGCTGGATAGTAAGAAGCTTCTTGAGTGTAGTTGAGGCTGCACCCATCTAGGCAAGTGGAGAGTTATCCATCACAATCCTGACTCCTAGATTGTGGATAGGTTTGGGGAGTCAGGGGGTGTTTTAATTGCTTCAGTATTCTTAATCTCTGACCAGCTCTTGTAGCCACTGCATCCAGTTGAGTTTCTGCTCAATGGTAACCTGCAGGAGGTTGATGATGGGGGATGTCAGTGATGATAATGCCATTGAATACCGGGGAATGATGACTGAATTCTGACTTCTTGGAAATGGTCATTGCCTGAAACCTCTGTGACACTAATATTTCTTGTCACTTGTCAGTCCAAACTTGGATGTCATTCAGATCTTGCTGCAATTGCATGTGGAATGCTTCAGTATCTGAGGAGTCACAAATGATGATGAACATTCCTACTCTTAACTCAATGATGGAGGAAGTGTCATTGACAATGATGCTGACAGTGGTTGAGCCTAGGATACTACTCTGAGGAACTCCTGCAAAGCTATCCTAGAGCTGAGATGACTGATCCCTCAAACAACTATCTTTCCTACATCCGGGCATGACTCTGTCAGAGGGAAACATTTCCCTCTGATTTCCTTTGCTACTTGCAAAGTTTTGCTGGGGCTTCTTGATGCCACATCACTCACACGCAGACTCAATGTCCAGGGTAGGCTCTCTCACGTCACCTCTGAACTCCTACTCCTTTGTCCATGTTGGAAGAAAGTCTGGAATGAAGTGAGGAGCTGAGTGGCCCTATCAGAATGCAAACTGAGCAGCAGTGATCAGGTTCATACTGAGTGAGTGCTACTTGATAGCATTGTTGATGACACCTTCTATCCCTTTACTGATGATTAGAAAAAACTGATCAGGCATAAATTGGCCGGGTTGAACTTGTCCTGCTTTTGGTGTCCAGGACATACCTCACCAATATTCCACACTGCCAGGTAGATGTTGTAGCTGTAACTGGGACAGCTTGGCTGGGGATATGGGTGATTATGAAGCACACATCCTCAGTACTATTGCTGGAATGTTCTCAGGACCCATAGTCTTCAGTTTCTAGTACATCCAACTTAATATAATGTGGAGAATAGTGATAGCTGGAAACTGGCACTAATTGTTTAATTAACCACAGCCAGTCAACGTGTAGATCTGATCAGTTGGCTGTGTACTATTTTAGTTCTGTCTAACACTTGCTGCTTATGCTGCTTGGCATACAAGTAGTCCTGTTTGGTAGCTTCACCAGATTGACCCTTCTTTTTCAGGTAGACCTGGTACTGCTCTCGGCATGCTGTCCTGCACTCTCCATTGAACCAGGGTTATTTTCCTGGCTTGCTGGTAACAGTGGATAGGGATACAGAGGAACCTCGATTATCTGAAGGACACGGGCGAGGAGTATTTCATTCAGTTAATCGCATTCTGGATAATCGAATGCTGGATAACATAGTTTAGCTGAGCATCAGGATCTGGTGATCTTGCCGGATAATCCGATATTCGGATAATCGAATGTCAGATAATCGAGGGTCCTCTGTATATTGGAACAAGAAGTTGCAGATTTTGTTGGAGCATCATTCTGCTGCTGTTGATGGCCCACAGCATGGATGCCCAGTCTAGAATTGCCAAATCTGTTCGAAGTCTATCCAATTCAGAACAGTGATTAAGCACACAACAGGATATCCTCAATGTGAAGACAAAGACTTTATCTTCACATGGACTGTGTGGTGATCTCTCTTACTGATGATATCATGGACAGATACATCTGCAGCGGGCAGATGAGTGAAAATATGGTCAAGTATGTTTTTGTATCTTGTTGGTTCCCTTACCACCTGCCACACCAAGTCAATCTCAATGCAAGCTGGAAGAACAAGGTATTATTTTCCACTTGGGGAACTCTGCTGCTCTCAGTACTCAATATTGAGTTCAATAATTTTTGGGCCATATCCTTACCACCTCACACACCGTAGGCCCTGTCATGTCTTGGGTTACTTTCAATTCAGCTAACCCATTTTCACCTATTTCTGGTCTCTGTTAATCAGCTGTTCTTTCTCCATGGGCTTATTTATAATTCATCCCTTTGTCTGCCTACCTGTTATTCTCTCTCTCTAGCTGGGCTACATCTCCAACCATCCCCCCAGTCTTTCCCAACAAAGGAGAAAGTGAGGAATGCAGGTGCTGGAGATCAGAGCGAAAACTGTGTTGCTGGAAAAGCGCAGCAGGTCTACCACATAGATTTCACCTTTTCCTGGAGTCAAAATGTAAACTCTGCTTCCTTTTCACAGATGCTGCCAGACCTGAGTGTCTCCAGCAATTTTGTTTTTTTTCTTATTCATGGATACCTCTCCTTGACGTCACAAGAAGCTTTCTTACAGCTGTGAGCTCAGGGTGGAACTGTGTTTTTATGGTCTTTCACAATGTCATCTGTCTTGGGCTAAAAACTTCAACGTTGTTTAAATTAACTACTGAGAGAGATGAAATCTCATGTCACATCCTTTTGCCACTTGTTAGAGATATAGCCTGTTTCTTGAAAGCCAGCAGCTTGTATCTTCTGATTGTACATCTCAGCAAACAAGAAGTCCACAGTACTGTTGATGCAGTGGAATGATACTGATCACTTTTACTAAGAGCCCAATTGATCTGTAACCAGTTTTCATGAAGGTAGAGAAAGTCACTCCAACAGCAAGTTACACATGTGCTCAGCCTCCCCCATTCTGTACTGTTCAGAATTTAAGTTGTATTTTGTTTAATTCATTGTTCTCAACCAAAAATGCAGATACAAACTTTGGCTAGTTGATTAAATTGCAATGAAACTTGACCAGCATCACAGTCACCTAGGGATTGTCAAGATCCTTTACACTTAAACAGTTGTGGACAATTTGCAATTCAATAGAATCCCTAAATGTGGAACAGGCCATTCGAACCCATCAAGTTCACACTGATCCTCTGAAGAGCATCCCATCAAATCCCATCCCCCTATGTTATCCATGTAACATTGCACTTCCCATGGCTAGCCCACACGCCCCTGGACTGTGGGACGAAATGGGAGCACCCAGAGGGAACCCATGCAAACACAGCAAGTATGTGCAAACCCCACATAGTCTCCCAAGGTTGGAATTGAACCCAGGTCTCTGATGCTGTGAGCCACTGTGCCACCCTATAATCTATCCCAAAACTAATTCAGGTAAATAAACCTTATTACAGTGAAAAGCATTGTTTGTGAACAATAAGAGCTGCCAGTGTAGTGACATTACAATTGTTCAACCAAATAATAAAAGGCAAATTCTAATTGGCTTAAGAGAACGATTATCATCTTCATCTCCTCGAAGTCAGAAGTCACATGGCATCAGGTTATCGCCCAACAGATTTATTTGAAATCATAAGCTTTCAGAGCACAGCCTCTTCGTCAGGTGAAGTGGCAGTGATGAAGGAGCAGCGCTCCGAAAGCTTGTCATTTTAAATAAACCTGTTGGACTATAGGCTGGTGTCATGTGACTTCTGATTTTGTCCACCCCAGTCCAACACGGTACCTCCACATCAGCATCTCCTCACACCATCAAACATACAGCTCAGAACGAGGTCATTTGGCCCATTAAGTGTATGTTAGCTCTGTTGAAGAGATTTTGGTCTAACTAACCTGGTCTTCTGTCATATCCCTGAAGATTTCTTGTTCAAATATTTATCCAATTGTGTGTAGAAGGTGACTACTGAACCTGTATCCAGTACCAAACAGTGCATTCCGAGACTTAACCACTCATTAAAGAACATTTCCTGCGTTTCTATTTTGCTTTGTTAATCATCTTGATTTGAATATGACCTCATTGGCTATTGGCCCATGGCTGTTGAAAATGGTTTCTCTTCATTTTCTTAAAATGATTGTAAACATCTCTGTTAAATAGGAAAAACTGAGTGCTGCAGATGGTGGAGATCAGTGTTGCTGGAAAAACACAGCAGGTCAGGCAGCATCCGAGGAGCTGAAGAATCAATGTTTCCAGCATGAGTCCTTCATCAGGAGTGAAACACTGATTCTCCTGTTCCTCCAATACTGCCTGACTTGCTGTGCATTTCCAGAACCACACTCTCGATCTCTGTTAAATAGTCTTGATGCAAAAACTATATTTTGCAGGTGCTGAGATTCTGAAAATAAAACAGAAAATGAGGCCTCATCTTCCGCCTAGGAATCCTCCAACCACAAGGGATGAATACAGATTTCTCCAGTTTCCTCATTTCCCCTCCCCCCACCTTACCTCAGTCCCAACCCTCGGACTCAGCACCGCCTTGTTGACCTGCAATCTTCTTCCCCCACCTCTCTGCCCCCACCCCCTCTCCAGCCTATCACCCTCACCTTAACCTCTTTCCACCTATCGTATTCCCAATACCTCTTCCCCCAAGTCCCTCCTCCCTACCTTTTATCTTAGCCCGCTTGGCACACCCTCCTCATTCCTGAACAAGGGCTTATGCATGAAACCTCGATTCTCCTGCTCCTTGGATGCTGCCTGACCTGCTGTGCTATTCCAGCAACACATTTTTCAGCTCTATTACTTCAACAGGGAAAGCTTACTGTAGTACGACCTGATAATCTAACAGAAGGTGGACAGTGGATGATGTGAGGAGCAAAATATGAATAATTTGATGCAATAATACAGCTCTTAGAGATCTTAAAGCTGATTAAAAGCCAAAACCTTTGGCAATCTGATTAATGTAGTGTCTATGAAGTAGTTTAATTAGTTTTATAAATACTTTTATAAAGCTGCATTTATTGAAAACTTGTCAGGGAAATAGGTGAAACCAATCCTGACCTATAATGGGAGGTATTTTTATTTAATATCCGAGAGACCAGTCATTGACAACCAAAATGTTAGAATGCATCACTCAAGCCACTGAAGTATTCACAGTGTAAATAAGGTCTTGCTCTTAATAAGATAGATTACTTCCTAAGCTTTTTTCTTGGTTCTGTTTAATCTGTCAAGTTCAGCCAAAAAGGCTGGGACTTAAAACTAGGAGAAATATAAACACACAGGTGATTTATATGCTGACCGTAAGGTATTGGTTAATTCAGCTGGCTGGATGGTTGGTTTGTGATACAGAGTGTCACCAGCAGCAAACTCTGGACTGGTTGAGGTTACCCAGAAAGGTCCCTCCTTTTCATCATCTTCTCTTGCCTGAGGTGTTAAGCCACCATTAGTTGCTTTCGATCTAATAAGATTGTGGTCCTCTGGGACTATTCTGTTCTGATATGGTGATGAAAGAAACAGGTTCTCTACGAGATGACAATTTGCTCCAACTAACAATGTTGAGTAAAGCTGGACATAGTTTTGATATCAGGAGGTAGTTCTTTTGCCAGAGAATAGTACAAAAGAAAATAATGGACTTTAGAATTTATTGGATTTTGTCGTGGATTCTGATCCGCAGAATTCTTTCAGATAAGAGCCAGACCTGTTCCTGGCTGGACTGAGATTGACTCACAGAGACAGAAGGCAGGTACTGCAGGGAACTCTGGGATTTTCTTAGTTATCTTTGAAAGAGGCCGTTGGACAGCAATGTCCAGACTGTTGCTGCTAAGTTAGCTGGAGTTGACAAGCTGGTTTTTAGACATCATGTGGTTTCAGGATCAGTGGGGAGTGGAGGGATTGAAATCACAAGCCATCAGAGGTGTATGGGATAGGTTGGGCTGGGTAGCCAGTTACTTTGTGTCTGTTCCTCAGCCCTAAAGTACCTACCTGTGCATCACACAGTGGCTCAAGGCTGAGTTCACTCACTGCAGCAATTTTCTCATGGATTTTCCTGAAAGGTTGTCGAGATGGATTGGGAAATGCTGCTGCAGGACAAAAAAATACTGGACCATGCTCAGACGATGAGGAGGCCCCAGCACTCCGTACTGCAGAGATCCCTAGAGCAGTTTGCATCTGTTAAAAAAGGACATGCGAGTGAATTTGTTGCTATCTGAAGCACAGAGATTGTCAAAGACATTGTAAAACTAAAAGGTACAGAGACACAATGACATTGATAAAGAAGAAAAAACTTCCATTAATTTATTGAGCAGTTCATCAAGCCCTAAGTAGACTTTCAATATCATGTTTGAGGTGCAGCCACTAACTTACATGGAAACCTATTTGCACATTGCTAAATCCCAGAAATAAGCGATAAATTTAAATTTTTGAGATTGCTAAGGCAAGAACATTGGTCAGGACACTGGAAGCACTCCCTTTTTCAAAATAAATCTATTAGGGTGCTGGAACCGCAAAAGCAACAGAGATTAAAAGGTGGAAGAAGTACTGGGGAAAGACAGAGAAAGTGAGTACCTAAGAAATAGGAGCAGACGTTGGCATTTCAGGCCCTAAGGCCTAGCCCACCATTCAAGAAGGTCAGGACTGCTCTGCCCCAGGCCTCAACTTCTCCTTAATCCTAGCTCCTCGTTCCCCTTAATCCCTGATATTTCAAAAATCTCTTTCCCACCTCTTTAAATACTTTCAGTGAGCAGACTCCAAACTGTCTGGGGAGAGAATTCAGTGATCTAGACTCCATAGCCACCTGAGGAGAGAATGCCAAACATTTCCTCTGGGAGAAAAAAATTCCCTCTGGGAGAATTTCATGTCTCAGGTTTATTCTCTTGTTTTTATTTTGATTAGATTAGATTACTTACAGTGTGGAAACAGGCCATTCGGCCCAACAAGTCCACACCGCCCCGCCGAAGCGTAACCCACCCATACCCCTACATCTACATCTACCCCTTACCTAACACTAGGGGCAATTTAGCATGGCCAATTCACCTGACCTGTACATCTTTGGACTGTGGAAGGAAACCGGAGCACCCGGAGGAAACCCACGCAGACACAGGGAGAACGTGCAAACTCCACACAGTCAGTTGCCTGAGGCGGGAATTGAACCCGGGTCTCTGGTGCTGTGAAGCAGCAGTGCTAACCACTGTGCCACCGTGCCGCCCATGCAAGTATGTACTCTAGAACAGTATCATAGAATCCCTACAGTGTGTAAGAAGGTCATTCGGCTCATTGAGTCCACACCAACCCTCCAAAGAGCATCCCATCTGGACCCATCCATCCACCCAATCCCTGTAACCATGCCTTTCCCATGGCCACTCCATCTAACCTGTGCATCTTTGGACAGTGGGAGGAAACCGGAGCACCTGGACCAAACCAACACAGACACGGGGAGAATGTGTAAACTCCACACAGACAGTCATCCGAGGGTGGAATTGAACCTGAGTCCCTGGCTCTGTGAGACAGCAGTGCTAACCACTGAGTCACTGTGCTGCCCCTCTAGTATGTGAAAAAACCCCACTAGCAGAACCATCTTCTACAGGGTTACAGAAAGAATAAAGATCAGGGAAAAGAACACGAGCAGTTTCAACGGAAAGGGACAGGAAGATCAAAAGATTAAAAAGGCAGCTGTGAGGCACTGGGAGATCAAAGTCAGGTGTAGGACTTTGCTTCCAATGTCAAGAACTTGCCTCTGGGTCAAAATCATCTAAACATGCAATATTTGTAGAAGTGAGCTACTAATTGGCTGAAGAGCAAGTTGGGAGTCCAAGTCTTCAGCATGACAGCTCAGTGGTTAGCACAGCTGCCTCACAGCACTAGGGACACAGGTTCAATTCCAGGCTTGGTCGAAGTGGAGTTTGCACATTCTCCCCATGTCTGTGTGGATTTTCTCTCACAGTACAAAGATGTGCAGTTTAGGGTGGATTGGCTATGCTAAAATTGTCCATAGTGTCGAGGGATATGCAGGCTAGATGGGTTAGCCATGGGAAATGCTAGGTTAGGGTGGGGTCCAGTCCTGTGTGGGATGTGGTTTGGATGGTTAGTGCAGACCTGGTGGGCCAAATGGCCTCTTTCAGCACTGTATGGACTCTATGACACTAGAGAGTTTTGAGAAGATTTGTAGCTCAGGTTGAGGTTCTGGATGTAAGTTTGCTCGCTGAGTTGAAAGATTCATTTTCAACCATCCAGCTCAGCAAGAAAACTTATATCCAGATTCTATGATACTCTTTAGAGGCAGGACATCTACATGTGGCTCCAATTTAAATGCTGCACAGCAGTTATTACTGAAATGGTGTTTGAGAAAGGAAATGCAGGACCCAGAGCAGAAGGGAGGAGAGGCAGACATCTATCAACTGGGGTAAGAACGTATCTCAGTTCGACGACGTTGCCCTTGAGATGCTCCTGCACATGGATGAAAGAAGAGGAAAATCACTAGATTTCTTTCTCCCTACGTTTGAGGTTTCAACTTTGGCACCTGAAGTGTTACAAGACAGACAATAGGCTTGTAATCCAAACGATGAGATGCCCCATCTCCCGACTCAGCCACATGGAGCAGCTATGGCTGGTGATAGCTGAAACTGCCAGCAACAAGAGTTCAGTGAGGAGAAAATGGGTCCAACACAACAGAAGGTTCAATGATCATCTTCTCTCTGGCAAGGTGAGTGCAATGTGAGACCTGGAAAACAACTAAGTGTCTGGGTTTTCATACTCCATCAGAGACACCAGCTGAGGTGCCTGAGGGACATGCTGCTGCCTTATGTGGGAGGAATGTGTGCCCAGGATATTTATACCAAGTCATCAGTGAGGCTCAGAACCCTAGCACCATTGAGGAAGTTGGAGAGTTTGAGCTAGAGGGAAAGGCTGAACAGGCTGTGGCTATTTTTCTCTGGAGCATCAGAGGCTGCAGGATGACCATACAAAGGTTTATAAAATCATGAGGGGGCATGGACAGGGTGAATAGCCAAGGTTTTCTTCCCCGGGTAGGGAAGTCCAAAGCTAGACGGCAGAGGTTTAAGATGAGGGGGAAAGATTTAAAAGGGATATCTTGGGCAACATTTTCACACAGAGGGTGGTACGTGTATGGAATGAGCTGCCAGAGGAAGTGGTGGAGGCTGGTACAATTACAACATTTAAAAAGGCATCTGGGTGGGTATATGAATAGGAAGAGTTTAGAGGGATATGGGGCAAATGCTGACAGGAGGGACTAGATTTATTTAAGATATCTTGTTGGCATGGACAAGTTGGATCAAAAGGACTGCTTACGTGCTATATGTCTCTCAGACTGTATATGACAGCAATGGATCAGATAGAACATAGAACATAGAACATTACAGCGCAGTACAGACCCTTTCGCCCTCAAAGTTGCGGCGATCTGTAGAACTAAACTAAAGCCTATCCAACCCACACGATTCCATTCTCATCCATATGCCTATCCAATGACTATTTAAATGCACTTAAAGTTGGTGAGTCTACTACTGTTGCAGGCAATGTGTTCCACGCCCCTACTACTCTCTGAGTAAAGAAACTACCTCTAACATCTGTCCTATATCTATTACTCCTCAATTTAAAGCTATGTCCCCTTGTGCTAGCCATTGCCATCCAAGTAAAAAGGCTCTCACTGTCCACCCTATCTAACCCGCTGACTATTTTATATGCCTCAGTTAAGTCACCTCTCAACCTTCTTATCTCCAAAGGAAAGAGCCTCAAGTCCCTCAGCCTTTTCTCTTCCCTTTGTACCTAGTAAATCTCCTCTGAACCCTTTCCAAAGCTTCCACATCCTTCTGGTGACCAGAACTGTAAGCAATGCTCCAAATGTGGCTGCACCGGAGTTTTGCACAGCTGCAGGATGATCTCATGGTTCTGAAACTCAGTCCCTCTACCAATAAAAGCTAACACACCATATGCCTACTTAATTACCCTATCATCATAGGTGGCAACTTTCAGGTATATATGTGTCTGGACACTGACATCTCTCTGCTCATCTACACAACCAAGAATCTTACCATTAGCATGGTGAGCGCCTCAGTTCTGTCATGTCACCAGATCCATCCCAAGATTAAAATTAATTTCCCCAGAGGACTACTCCTGGTACCCCTCGGTATTTGTCACCTTTACACATCTTGTGGTGCTGGGCAAGGGCTGCTTCACGTTATTCGTCATCACCAATCCTCCCTTGCCTTTGCTTTGTCTAGGGTCGATGTAGCAACTAGTGGCAGATGATCCATCACTGCAGACCATCAACAGAAGAAATGACCTTTCTTAAATAACAAGAAGGTTCATTGCATGATAGACATAAGTACAACGACATTTGGTCAGGCTAATTATGAGGACCTTCAGGAGCTGGTACAGATACATCTGCTCCCTCTGAAAGCTTCATCAATGACCTTCCCTCCATCACGAGGTCAGAATTGGGATGTCTGGTTGGTGTGAATGAGCTGGACTGAAGTGTCGGTTTCCAAGCTCTTTGACTCTCTTTATGAGTATGATGGAGTACTCCCCACTTGCCCAGATGAGTGCAGCTCCAACAACACTCAAAAAGCTTGATGCTGTCCAGGAGAAAGCAGCCAGTTGATTTGCAAGTTCTCCTCTAAGCCACTCTCCATCCTAACTTGGAATTATATCACCATCCTTTCACTGCCGCTGGGTCCAATATCCGGAATTCTTTCCCTAAGGCTGTTTATGGGTCAACCCACATCAGGTGGTCTGCTGCTCACCCCCACCTTCTCAAGGGCAACCCGGGATGGGCAATAAATGCTGACCAGCCAGTGACACCCTCATCTCACCAGTGAATGTCAGGTTTTCCTGCAGCTTCTGTGAATCAAGAAAATATATCTTGATGGAGTCAAAGAGGAAATAAAAGCAATTTGCCATTTATTTCCATTAAAAACATTATTTCAGTATACTTAATCTGAAGGAGATCTGAAGCAACAGCCACATTCAGAGTTAGAAATATTCATTTGGCATTTCATGGCAGTTGATTAGTTATCTATTTTTTTATACTGATATCCTGTGATATTGTGTATTTGTTTTTTTGGATCTTGCAGAATGATCAACAAATCCAGCTGGCTGCAATGGTCATTTATTAACCTGGCCTGCCCCTTTAAGGCTACAACCATGCCAGTTCCTCTGGGAAGGCGGATGGAATTGTTTAAAGAGGCGCAGTGGGAGGTTAACTACAGAGCAGTAAATGTTGGCTCCTTGGAGAAGACCCAGGTTACAAATCAGACAAAACCGTTTCAACAAAAGCTTGCTTCCACCTTTTCTTTAAGATTTCTGACATTTGAAAGTGTGATGTCTGTAGTGTTACAGACAATAGATTTGTTGAGGGAAAAAGAAGGTTGCTATCCAAATGTAAGGAAAGCAGTGCAATCCGGCACAGGCTTTCTGCTGTGTGATGGTGGGTGAGGGGGAGTCCCTGCTGTCGGTCTGTACTCGGGTAATTTAAATAAGGATGGACCTCCCGTCGATCAGTCTTGGTTACAAGACTGTCTTTCATCCATTTCAAGGAGAGCACAGACAGTACAAGTGGAGACAGAGTCAATAGGAGCTTTCAAAATTAAATTGAACAAGCCCTTGAAGGGAAGTAATGTTTAGGGTCACAGGACTGGAGCAGGGGGTGGGACTAATTGGATGGCTCAACTAAAGAAGCCAACACTGGGACAATTGGCTAATTGACTCCCCTCTATGCTGCATTATTCTATATTCCACACTATCAGAAAACCCAAGGCAGGTCCCAGTGATTTTCAGAGGACCAGTGAAGTTTGCCCAGGCCTTGCTCAGCTCACAATTAAACAGTGTGTATCTACTGTGCCATATCAGGGCTCACATTTGTCATGGAAACCCTGGTTTCAGAGCTTGTTTATTTTTAAGACAGACTCTAATTGAAAAGGGAGACTTAGAAAGTTTCTAATTTCTGAGGAAGCTAAGAAAAAGGCCTGGGTTTTTGAGGAATCATGGTGTCTCCGCAACTCGTTCAAATGCAGGCTGGTCCCGGGTTCTGAGGATCCCACCCAAGACCACCTCCACACTCCCGCCATGTCTGATAGTATCCAATATTTTTCTGTCCGGGAATGGGCGCAGGGCCCTATGCCGCGTGTGAGAAACCCTGAAATGCTGAGTTCCAACAGACCTCATGTTGGCTTGTCCGCACAGTATGAGACTTACAGCTCCTTGGTTGGAGAGTCTGGAGCCAGGGAATACAGTATCAGGATACAAGTAGACCATTTAGGACTGAGATGAGGCAAGATTTCTTCACTCAGTCAATCATCAACCTATTGATTTCACTTCCGTAGAAGATTTTGGAGGTGGAGCCACTGTGTACATTGCAGAAAGAGATGAATAGATTTGTAGACATTTAACTTATCAAGAAACATGGAGAGAAATTAGGATAATTTAGAAATAGAGTTAGGTTTATTGACAAGTATACTCAAGTTACAAAAGACCAGGAGTGTACAATGTCACCAACACATGTCACCATCTTAGGTACTAAGTACCTAGGTACAAATCTTCGGTTCAAAAATAGAGAAAATAAAGAAAAGAGTTACACTACATTACAGATATACATAGTATAAGTTATGAAAATAAGAAATAAAGCTAAAAAGGCAGACATTACAGTCTTTCTGCAGAGGCTTCTGCTGACTGGGCTCCTCCAGTTCCCAAAAAGTAGCCATATTTTTTCAAGATCAGTTGGCCACTGCTCCCACATCACTCTGGCCCACTGGCCACTGTTCCTACATTGTTCTGGGTCCCACTGGCCATTGCTCCCACATCGCTGTGGGTCCCACTGACCACTGCTCTCACATCACTCTGGACCCCACTGGCCACTGCTCCCACATCACTCTGGACCCCACTGGCCACTGCTCCCACATCGCTCTGGACCCCACTGGCCACTGCTCCCACATCACTCTGGGCCCCGCTGTCCACTGTTCCTACATCGTTCTGGGTCCACTGGCCACTGCTCCCACATTGCTCTGGGCCCACTGGCCACTGCTCCCACATCACTCTGGGCCCCACTGGCCACTGCTCCCACATCGCTCTGGGTCCCACTGGCCACTGCTCCCACATCGCTCTGGACCCCACTGACCACTTGCTCCCACATTGCTCTGGACCCCACTGGCCACTGCTCCCACATCGCTCTGGACCCCACTGGCCACTGCTCCCACATCACTCTGGGCCCCGCTGTCCACTGTTCCTACATCGTTCTGGGTCCACTGGCCACTGCTCCCACATTGCTCTGGGCCCACTGGCCACTGCTCCCACATTGCTCTGGGCCCTGCTGTCCACTGTTCCTACATCACTCTGGGCCCACTGGCCACTGCTCCCACATTGCTCTGGGCCCCACTGGCCACTGCTCCCACATTACCTGGGCCCACTGGCCACTGCTTCTACATCACTCTGGGCCCACTGGCCACTGCTCCCACATTGCTCTGGGCCCCACTGGCCACTGCTCCCACATTACCTGGGCCTACTTGCCACTGCTCCCACATTGCTCTGGGTCCGACTGGCCACTGCTCCCACATCACTCTGGGTCCACTGGCCACTGATTCTACATCACTCTGGGTCCCACTAGCCACTGTTCCCACTTTGCCCTGAGCTTCACTGGCCACCACTCCCACATTGCTCTGTGCTCCAGTGGCCACTGCTCATACATCGCTCTGGGTCCACTGGCCATTGCTCCTATGTCGCTCTGGGATCCACTGGCCATTGCTCCCACATCGCTCTGGGCTCCAGTGGCCACAGCTCCCACATCGTTCTGGGTCCCATTGGCCACTGCTCCCACATCACTCTGGGTCCCACTGGCCACTGCTCCCACATCACTCTGGGTCCCACTGGCCACTGCTCCTACATCGCTCTGGGTCCCACTGGCCACTGCTCCTACATCACTCTGTGCTCCACTGGCCACAGCTCCCACATCGCTCTGGGCCCACTGGCCACAGCTCCCACATCACTCTGGGTCCCACTGGCCACTGCTCCTACATCGCTCTGGGTCCCACTGGCCACTGCTCCCACATCGCTCTGGGTCCCACTGGCCACCACTCCCATCTCGTTCTGGGCCCACTGGCCACTGCTCACACATCGCTCTGGGCCCCACTGGCCACTGCTCACACATCGCTCTGGGCCCCACTGGCCACTGCTCCCACATCGCTCTGGGTCCCACTGGCCACCACTCCCATCTCGTTCTGGGCCCACTGGCCACTGCTCCCACATCGCTCTGGGTCCCACTGGCCACCACTCCCATCTCGTTCTGGGCCCACTGGCCACTGCTCACACATCGCTCTGGGCCCCACTGGCCACTGCTCACGCATTGCTCTGGGCCCCACTGGCCACTGCTCACGCATTGCTCTGGACCCCACTGGCCACTGCTCACGCATTGCTCTGGGCCCACTGGTCATGCTCACACATTGGTCTGGGCCCCACTGGCCGTCCCAACTTATGGCACTGATCAGCCTTGATAATATTGACTGCTGAATCAGGCTTGATGGACAGAGTGGCCTACTCCAGTTCATTATTTCCATGCTTCTATGAGACGGGTGCCACAGTGACACCGTAAGTATTTAATGAGGTGAGTTTGCAATGAGAGTGGGAGCTAGGCCTCAGAGAGAGAAGCTTCCATGAAGCCTGATGAAGATGATACTTTATCAAACATGATAAGATTCTGCCTTTTTTCTCTCCAATGCTTCAGATCAGCTGGATGTCTGCAGACTTTTCTGCTTTCTTTCAGACTTCTAGCATCTGCAGGAATTTACTTGTGCAATTGTTTGGATTAAGGCAAATCAGAGCAGGACTTATACACTTAATGGTAAGGTTGTAGGGAGTGTTGCTGAACAAAGAGAACTTAGAGTGTAGGTTCATAGCTCCTTGAAAGTCGAGCTGCAAGTAGATAGGATAGTGAAGAAGGCATTTGGTACGCTTTCCTTTATTGGTCAGAGTATTGAGTATAGCAGTTGGGAGGTTAATGTTATGGCTGTACAGG
Source organism: Chiloscyllium punctatum (assembly GCF_047496795.1). Classification (NCBI taxonomy): domain Eukaryota; kingdom Metazoa; phylum Chordata; class Chondrichthyes; order Orectolobiformes; family Hemiscylliidae; genus Chiloscyllium; species Chiloscyllium punctatum. The sequence continues at coordinate 52,687,047 of NC_092762.1, read as the reverse complement.
ACATTGGTTAGGCCACTGTTGGAATATTGCATGCAATTCTGATCTCCCTCCTATAGGAAGGATGTTGTGAAACTTGAAAGGGTTCAGAAATGATTTACAAGGATGTTTCCAGGGTTGGGGGATTTGAGCTATAGGGAGAGGCTGAACAGGCTGTGGTTGTTTTTCCTAAAGCATCAGAGGCTGAGGGGTGACCTTATAGAGGTTTATAAAATCATGAGGAGCATGGATAAGATAAATAGACAAGGTTTTTTTATCTGGGTTGGGGAAAGATATAAAAGGGACCTAAGAGACAACATTTTCACACAGAGGGTGGTACTGTATGGAATGAGCTGCCAGAGGAAGTGGTGGAGGCTGGTACAATTGCAACATTTAAAAGGCATCTGGATGAGTATATGAATAGGAAGGGATTAGGGGGATATGGGCCAAGTGCTGGCAAATGGGACTAGATTGGGTTGGGATATCTGGTCAGCATTGAAGAGTTGGACCGAAGGGTCAGTTTCCATGTTGCACATCTCTATGACTCTAATTATCTTGGTTGACCTCAGCATATTTAATTGAACTTTGGCTCTGCATTTAAATCTTTCAGCATGAAACCAATGCTTCTCTGCATGACAAGTCACATGGGAGAGGCTAAAACCTACCAAATACATGTTCAGTGGAAACACAATGACATTGGCAAACTGGAATCTCAGTACTGGGGACATGGGTTCAATTCTCCCCCATGTCTGACGACGAAATTTGAATTAAATAATAATCTGGAATTAAATGTTAGCCTGATGCTGACTGTCAATTGTCATAACAAACTTATTTAGGAGAAAGTAAGGACTTCAGATGCTGGAGATTCAGAGTCGAAAAGTGTGGTGCTGGAAAAGCACAGCAGGTCAGGCAGCATACGAGGAGCAGGAGAATCAATGTTTCAGTTACAAGTCCTTCATCAGGACCTATTTGGTTCACTGATGTCCTTTAGGGAAGCAAATCTGCCGGTCTGGCTGTGTATGACTCACAAAGACATGGTTAACCAGGAATGGAAATAAATGATTAGTGGAAATAAAATGCCCATATCCCATGAATAAATTCAAAATGCATGTTATCAAGTGTTCCCCTTGACCGCATCAATTAAAAAAAACACTGGAAATTCTTAGCAAATGAGTCAGTGACTGTAAAGAGAAAGGACAGATTGAGTGTAAACCCTTCAGCAGAACTGAAAGGAGCCCAAGAGTTTTTATGAGGATGAACCATAGAGAAGCAGCAAGTAATCTAGTTGGAGAACAAAAGCGGATGGGCTGAAGGAGAAGAAAGAAGACAGGGACAAGATGTTACATGAAGAACTTGCAAGTGGATGGTGGAGTGAAAATATCAGAAGAAGTCCGATGTAATTCAGGGAATTAAGAAAAGATAAGGAACATCTGCATGTTTGGGAGGTCTGTAGATGAAAAGTAAAGGAAATGCTAGTGTCAAAACAATGAAACAAATAACAGGCCTATAATCTGAGAAATAATGTACTCCCTAACTCGAGTAATTTACCATCCCCCGCATCCATAGCAGCCCTGGTCCAAAAATTATCCCCTGGCCCTGAGGTATGGTATTGTTTAGTGCGATCCTCAGAGGTAAGAACAGGAGCAGACCATTAAGTCCACCAAAGCTGCTCTGCTATTCAATGCAACTTACGGCCGAAGTGGAAAAAAATGGATTAGAAATGATGGTATCAATAAAATTGATGATGACCAATTGAGGTGGTGTAAAGCAGTGTGCATCTTGAGGTGTGAATTTAAACAGCTTGCTGGCACAAATATCCCTCATGTTGCTAAAGTGCTCTGAGTAATTTCTTTTGACACAAATGGTGCTTAATGATGTGCGACCAATCTGGCTCCCTTCTTTAGAATTTTCTGAAGCTTGACTCACATCTGAGGCATGTACTGCCTCTGCTCCTTAATCTGGGAGTTGTAATTCATTTTTGCACCATCAATGTGCCGAGGGAATATCAAAGAAAAGCCGCACGTTCGTGGTTGCATGAATGAAGTGTCCACCTGCTTGAAGTTTTAATTTCAGGCCTTGCTCCTGGAGGATGAATTATGAGGTGACGCACACACACTTCACTGAGTCCCTTGATTGTCAACCCATCTCGTCTGCCATACTGTCTGTGTGCACTCTAGTTGCAAGCTACAGCTCTCCAGCATCAAGGTTATTTGAGCGATAAATTACATTGTGCGCTTAGCTTCTAAGGCAGTGACGCCCCCCCCGAATGGGTTGCTATGGCTGTGCATTGCATTTTCACCTGATTTCCCCTCACCCGTTCTGAGCTGGCAACCCTGGGACTGTCACCAGCGTTAAAGGCATCTCCTGTTTCATGCTTGTTCTCACTGTTGAAGGAAGAGCAAATCAATCCATGAGCATTAAATGAAAAAAAAACGTACTGTGCAAGGACTCAAATCAGCGCCGATCTGCGGGGGAAGGGAGATTTTCTGTATTTGTCCAAAGACAAAAGACTCACACAGCCTCACGCATGCAAAGGGAGACATCAAGGCTCAACAGTAATGAATTGATCTGTACTGCAATTAAACCACGAGGCAGTAACCAAGAATACAATTCACAGAGAAATCCATTTGCAGAGCTGTGGACGGTACAGATCTTAATAACTGGCCAGTGAGATTAGGAAGACAACACTTACAGAAGGAAAGTCAATTATTCAGGCCAGGTTTCCTTTCCAGTTCCTGGTAACATGAGTGATGCTGCAACACAGTCTTGCATCCAATTTAATTGCTCCATTTGAGGCAACTCATCCCCAATCCAGTTGGATTGATAGTTTTCTATTTTCCATGTGAAACGCAAAATTCCAAAGACTCTTCAAATATCAAGGAATGTCCAAGGAGACTGTCCAGGTACCAACACACACCACTATCCCCTTGAAAATATTAACACATGCCCAGGAACCCTCTGTAGCTATCAACGCACACCGAGGGACAGTCTGTCAATATCAACACAGACCCACAGACCCCCTGTAAATAGTAGAAGAACCCGCTGTAGATATTAACACGCCCAGGGACAGTCTGTAAATATCTACACAGGCCCAGGGACAGTCTGTAAATATCAACAACACCCAGGGACAGTCTGTAAATATCAACACACACCTAGGGACAGTCTGTAAATATCAACACATGTCCAGGTACAGTCTGTAAATATCAACACATGCCCAGCGACAGTCTGTAAATATCAACACATGCCCAAGGGACAGTCTGTTAATATCAACACATACCCAACGAAACTCTATAAATATCAACACATACCTAGGGACCATCTGTAAATATCAACACGTGTCCAGGGACAGTCCGTAAATATCAACACATGTCCAGGGAGAGTCTGTAAATATCAACACATGCCTAGTGACTGTCTGTAAATATCAACACACACCCAGGGAGAGTCTGTAAATATCAACACACACCCAGGGACAGTCTGTAAATATCAACACACGCCCAGGGACAGTCTGTAAATATCAACACACACCCAGGGACAGTCTGTAAATATCAACACATGCCCAAGGACAGTCTGTAAATATCAACACACACCCAGGGACAGTCTGTAAATATCAACACATGCCCAAGGACTGTCTGTAAATATCAACACACACCCAGGGACAGTCTGTAAATATCAACACATGTCCAGGTACAGTCTGTAAATATCAACACATGCCCAGCGACAGTCTGTAAATATCAACACATCCCAATGGACAGTCTGTTAATATCAACACATACCCAACGAAACTCTATAAATATCAACACATACCTAGGGACAATCTGTAAATATCAACACGTGTCCAGGGACAGTCTGTAAATATCAACACATGTCCAGGGAGAGTCTGTAAATATCAACACATGCCCAGTGACTGTCTGTAAATATCAACATATGCCCAGGGACAATCAGTAAATATCAACACACACCCAGGGAGAGTCTGTAAATATCAACACACACCCAGGGACAGTCTGTAAATATCAACACATACCCAACGAAACTATGTAAATATCAACACACACCCAGGGACAGTCTGTAAATATCAACACATACCCAACGAAACTCTGTAAATATCAACACACACCTAGGGACAGTCTGTAAATATCAACACATGTCCAGGTACAGTCTGTAAATATCAACACATACCCAACGAAACTCTGTAAATATCAACACACACCTAGGGACAGTCTGTAAATATCAACACATGTCCAGGTACAGTCTGTAAATATCAACACATGCCCAGCGACAGTCTGTAAATATCAACACATGCCCAAGGGACAGTCTGTTAATATCAACACATACCCAACGAAACTCTATAAATATCAACACATACCTAGGGACCATCTGTAAATATCAACACGTGTCCAGGGACAGTCCGTAAATATCAACACATGTCCAGGGAGAGTCTGTAAATATCAACACATGCCTAGTGACTGTCTGTAAATATCAACACACACCCAGGGAGAGTCTGTAAATATCAACACACACCCAGGGACAGTCTGTAAATATCAACACACACCCAGGGACAGTCTGTAAATATCAACACATGCCCAAGGACAGTCTGTAAATATCAACACACACCCAGGGACAGTCTGTAAATATCAACACATGCCCAAGGACAGTCTGTAAATATCAACACACACCCAGGAACAGTCTGTAACTATCAACACACACCCAGCAACCGTCTGTAAATATCAACACATGCCAGGGACAGTCTGTAAATATCAACACATACCCAGGCATAGTCTGTAAATATCAACACATGCCCAGGGACAGTCTGTAAATATCAACAAATGCCCAGGGACCGTCTGTAAATATCAACACACACCAAGATACGCTCAGTAAATATCTACACATGCCCAGGGACAGTCTGTAAATATCAACACACGCTGAGGGACAGTCTGTAAATATCAACACATGCCCAGGGACAGTCTGTAAATATCAACAAATACCGAATGAATCTCTATAAATATCAACACACACCCAGGGACAGTCTATAAATATCAACACATGCTCAGGGACAGTCTGTAAATGTCTGCACATACCCAGGGACAGTCTGTAAATATCAACACACACCCAGGGACAGTCTGTAAATATCAACACATACCCAACGAAACTCTGTAAATATCAACAAACACCCAGGGACAGTTTGTAAATATTAACACACACCCCGGGACAGTCGGTAAATATCAACACATACCCAGGGACAGTCTGTAAATATCAACACTCGCCCTGGGACAGTCTGTAAATATCAACACACACCCAGGGACAGTCTGTAAATATCAGCATACACCCAGGGACAGTCTGTAAAGATCAGCATACACCCAGGGACCGTCTATAAATATCAACACACACCCAGGGACAGTCTGTAAATATCAAAATACGCCCAGTGACAGTCTGTAAATATCAACACATGCCCAGGGACAGTCTGTTAATATCGGCACATACCCAGGGACAGTCTGTAAATATCAACACACACCCAGGGACAGTCTGTAAAAATCAACACATGCCCAGGGACAGTCTGTAAATATCAAATCATACCCAACGAAACTTTGTAAATATCAACACACACCCAGGGACAGTTTGTAAATATTAACACACGCTGAGGGACAGTCTGTAAATATCATAACATGCCCAGGGACAGTCTGTAAATATCAACAAATACCCAACGAAATTCTATAAATATCAACACGCACCGAGGGACAGTCTGTAAATATCAATACATGCCCAGGGACAATCTGTAAATATCTACACATGCCGAGGGACAGTCTGTAAATATCAACACATGCCCAGGGATAGTCTGTAAATATCAACACACACCCAGGGACAGTCTGTAAATATCAACACAGGCCCAGGGAAAGTCTTTAAATACCAACACACACCCAGGGACAGACTTTAAATATCAACACATGCCCTGGGACAGTCTGTAAATATCAACACACACCTAGGAACAGTCTGTAAATATCAACACATACCCAATGACAGTCTGTACATAGCAACACGTGCCCAGGGACAGTCTGTAAATATCAACACACCCCCAGGGACAGTCTGTAAGTATCAACACATGCCCAGGGACAGACTGTAAATATCAACACACACCCAGGGACAGTCTGTAAATATCAACACAGGCCCAGGGAAAGTCTTTAAATATCAACACATACCCAGGGACAGTCTGTAAATACCAACACACACCCAGGGACAGACTTTAAATATCAACACATGCCCTGGGACAGTCTGTAAATATCAACACACACCTAGGAACAGTCTGTAAATATCAACACATACCCAGTGACAGTCTGTGCATAGCAACACGTGCCCAGGGACAGTCTGTAAATATCAACACATGCCCAGGGACAGACTGTAAATATCAACACACACCCAGGGACAGTCTGTAAATATCAACACATGCCCAGGGACAGACTGTAAATATCAACACACACCCAGGGACAGTCTGTAAATATCAACACAGGCCCAGGGAAAGTCTTTAAATACCAACACACACCCAGGGACAGACTTTAAATATCAACACATGCCCTGGGACAGTCTGTAAATATCAACACACACCTAGGAACAGTCTGTAAATATCAACACATACCCAGTGACAGTCTGTACATAGCAACACGTGCCCAGGGACAGTCTGTAAATATCAACACACCCCCAGGGACAGTCTGTAAATATCAACACATGCCCAGGGACAGACTGTAAATATCTACACATGCCCAGGGACTGTCTGTAAATATCAACACCCACACAGAGACAGTCTGTAAACATCAACATATGCCCAGGGACAGTCAGGAAATATCAACACACGCCCAGGGACAGTCTGTAAATATCAACACACACCCAGTGACAGTCTTTAAACATCAACATATGCCCAGGGACAGTCTGTAAATATCAACACACGCCCAGGGAAAGTCTGTAAATTGCTAACAGGCCCTGGGACAGTCTGTAACTATCAACACACACCGAGGGACATTCTGTAAATATCAACAAATGCCCAGGGAAAATCTGTAAATATCCACACATGCCCAGGGACAGTCTGTAAATATCAACACGCACCGAGGGACAGTCTGTGCATATCAACACACGTCCAGGGACAGTCTGTAAATATCAACACATGCCTAGAGACAGTCTATAAATATCAACACATGCCCAGAGACAGTCTGTAAATATCAATACACGCCCAGGGACAGTCTGTAAATATCAACACATGCCCAGGGATAGGCTGTAAATATCAACTCACACCCAGGGACTGTCTGTAAATATCAGCATACACCCAGGGACAGTCTGTAAATATTAGAATACACCCAGGGATAGTCTATAAATATCAACACATGCTGAGGGACAGTCTGTAAATATCATCACATGCCCAGGGACAGTCTATAAATATCAACAAATACCCAACGAAATTCTATAAATATCAACACGCACCGAGGGACAGTCTGTAAATATCAATACATGCCCAGGGACAATCTGTAAATATCTACACATGCCAAGGGACAGTCTGTAAATATCAGCACATGCCCAGGGATAGTCTGTAAATATCAACCCACAACCATGGACAGTCTGTAAATATCAAAACATACCCAGGGACAGCCTGTAAATATCAACAAATGCCCAGGGAAAGTCTGTAAATATCAACACACACCCAGGCACAGTCTATAAATATCAACACACACCCAGGGACAGTCTATAAATATCAACACATGCCCAGGGACAGTCTGTAAATGTCTGCACATACCCAGGGACAGTCTGTAAATATCAAGACACACCCAGGGACAGTCTGTAAATATCAACACATACTCAACGAAACTCTGTAAATATCAACAAATGCCCAGGGAAAGTCTGTAAATATCAACACACACCCAGGCACAGTCTATAAATATCAACACATGCCCAGGGACAGTCTGTAAATGTCTGTACATACCCAGGGAAAGTTTGTAAATATTAACACTCACCCAGGGACAGTCTGTAAATATCAACACACACCCAGGCACAGTCTGTAAATATCAACAAATGCCCAGGGACAGTCTGTAAATATCAAGACACATCCAGGGACAGTCTGTAAATATCAGCATACACCCAGGGACAGTCTGTAAATATTAGAATACACCCAGGGACAGTCTATAAATATCAACACATGCTGAGGGACAGTCTGTAAATATCATCACATGCCCAGGGACAGTCTATAAATATCAACAAATACCCAACGAAATTCTATAAATATCAACACGCACCGAGGGACAGTCTGTAAATATCAAGACATGCCCAGGGACAATCTGTAAATATCTACACACACCCAGTGACAGTCTTTAAACATCAACATATGCCCAGGGACAGTCTGTAAATATCAACACACGCCCAGGGAAAGTCTGTAAATTGCTAACAGGCCCTGGGACAGTCTGTAACTATCAACACACACCGAGGGACATTCTGTAAATATCAACAAATGCCCAGGGAAAATCTGTAAATATCCACACATGCCCAGGGACAGTCTGTAAATATCAACACGCACCGAGGGACAGTCTGTGCATATCAACACACGTCCAGGGACAGTCTGTAAATATCAACACATGCCTAGAGACAGTCTATAAATATCAACACATGCCCAGAGACAGTCTGTAAATATCAATACACGCCCAGGGACAGTCTGTAAATATCAACACATGCCCAGGGATAGGCTGTAAATATCAACTCACACCCAGGGACTGTCTGTAAATATCAAAACATACCCTGGGACAGTCTGTAAATATCAAAACATACCCTGGGACAGTCTGTAAATATCAACACACGCCCAGGGACAGTCTGTAAATATCAACACATGCCCAGGGACAGTCTGTAAATATCGACACATGCCCAACGAAATTCTATAAATATCAACACGCACCGAGGGACAGTCTGTAAATATCAATACATGCCCAGGGACAATCTGTAAATATCAACACATGCCGAGGGACAGTCTGTAAATATCAACACATGCCCAGGGATAGTCTGTAAATATCAACCCACAACCATGGACAGTCTGTAAATATCAAAACACACCCAGGGAAAGATTGTAAATATTAACACACACCCAGGGACAGTCTGTAAATATCAACACACACCCAGGCACAGTCTGTAAATATCAACAAATGCCCAGGGACAGTCTGTAAATATCAAGACACATCCAGGGACAGTCTGTAAATATCAGCATACACCCAGGGACAGTCTGTAAATATTAGAATACACCCAGGGACAGTCTATAAATATCAACACATGCTGAGGGACAGTCTGTAAATATCATCACATGCCCAGGGACAGTCTATAAATATCAACAAATACCCAACGAAATTCTATAAATATCAACACGCACCGAGGGACAGTCTGTAAATATCAAGACATGCCCAGGGACAATCTGTAAATATCTACACATGCCAAGGGACAGTCTGTAAATATCAGCACATGCCCAGGGATAGTCTGTAAATATCAACCCACAACCATGGACAGTCTGTAAATATCAAAACACACCCAGGGACAGCCTGTAAATATCAACAAATGCCCTGGGAAAGTCTGTAAATATCAACACACACCCAGGCACAGTCTATAAATATCAACACACACCCAGGGACAGTCTATAAATATCAACACATGCCCAGGGACAGTCTGTAAATGTCTGCACATACCCAGGGACAGTCTGTAAATATCAACACACACCCAGGGACAGTCTGTAAATATCAACACATACTCAACGAAACTCTGTAAATATCAACAAATGCCCAGGGAAAGTCTGTAAATATCAACACTCACCCAGGGACAGTCTGTAAATATCAACACACACCCAGGCACAGTCTGTAAATATCAACAAATGCCCAGGGACAGTCTGTAAATATCAAGACACACCAAGGGACAGTCTGTAAATATCAGCATACACCCAGGGACAGTCTGTAAATATTAGAATACACCCAGGGACAGTCTATAAATATCAACACATGCTGAGGGACAGTCTGTAAATATCATCACATGCCCAGGGACAGTCTATAAATATCAACAAATACCCAACGAAATTCTATAAATATCAACACGCACCGAGGGACAGTCTGTAAATATCAAGACATGCCCAGGGACAATCTGTAAATATCTACACATGCCAAGGGACAGTCTGTAAATATCAACACATGCCCAGGGATAATCTGTAAATATCAACCCACAACCATGGACAGTCTGTAAATATCAAAACACACCCAGGGACAGCCTGTAAATATCAACAAATGCCCAGGGAAAGTCTGTAAATATCAACACACACCCAGGCACAGGCTATAAATATCAACACACACCCAGGGACAGTCTATAAATATCAACACATGCCCAGGGACAGTCTGTAAATGTCTGCACATACCCAGGGACAGTCTGTAAATATTAACACTCACCCAGGGTCAGTCTGTAAGTATCAACACATATCCAGGGACAGTCTGTAAATATCAACAAATGCCCAGGGACAGTCTGTAAATATCAAGACACACCCAGGGACAGTCTGTAAATATCAGCATACACCCAGGGACAGTCTGTAGATATTAGCATACACCCAGGGACAGTCTATAAATATCAACACACACCCAGGGACAGTCTGTAAATATCAAAACACGCCCAGTGACAGTCTGTAAATATCAACACATGCCCAGGGACAGTCTGCTAATATCTGCACATACCCAGGGTCAGTCTGTAAATATCAACACACACCCAGGGACAGTCTGTAAATATCAACACATACCCAACGAAACTTTGTAAATATCAACACACACCCAGGGACAATTTGTAAATATTAACACAAACCCAGGGACAGTCTGTAAATATCAACGAGCAGCGAAATTGACGTTTCGGGCAAAAGCCCTTCATCAGGAATGGAGGTTAGGTGCAGGCGCATTGCTGGAAGCGTGGAGCGGAGGATCTTGAAGGAGAAGTGTTGCTGGTGTTTTTGAATCTGTAGTCTGTACTGTTTGTCCTGTTCAGGTCCGAACTCTGCTGGTTTAAAGGTGGTCTGGAGTCCGTGTGGGATGAGTTGGTTATGGAGGCATGCACTGACGAAGCAAATGTGGCTGTGGTACCGAGTTTGTTTCACAACATGGTTGAAGAGCTTCAGATTAGAGGAAATGACCTGGGAGTTGCAGTGGGAAAGGGACTCCCTGAGATTCTTGTGGAGAGAGGAGGTAAACTTCTTCAAGCCAGGCATCCTTGCAAGACTGTCCCTGGGCATGTGTTGAAGGGGTTTTGCCCGAAACGTCGATTTCGCTGCTCGTTGGATGGTGCCAGAACTGCTGTGCTCTTCCAGCACCACTAATCCACCAAATATCAACACACGCCCATGGACTGGCTGTAAATATCAACACACACCCAGGGACAGTCTGTAAATATCAACACAGGCCCAGGGAAAGTCTTTAAATATCAACACATACCCAGGGACAGTCTGTAAATACCAACACACACCCAGGGACAGACTTTAAATATCAACACATGCCCTGGGACAGTCTGTAAATATCAACACACACCTAGGAACAGTCTGTAAATATCAACACATACCAAGTGACAGTCTGTACACAGCAACACGTGCCCAGGGACAGTCTGTAAATATCAACACACCCCCAGGGACAGTCTGTAAATATCAACACATGCCCAGGGACAGACTGTAAATATCTACACATGCCCAGGGACTGTCTGTAAATATCAACACCCACACAGAGACAGTCTGTAAACATCAACATATGCCCAGGGACAGTCAGGAAATATCAACACACGCCCAGGGACAGTCTGTAAATATCAACACACACCCAGTGACAGTCTTTAAACATCAACATATGCCCAGGGACAGTCTGTAAATATCAACACACGCCCAGGGAAAGTCTGTAAATTGCTAACAGGCCCTGGGACAGTCTGTAACTATCAACACACACCGAGGGACATTCTGTAAATATCAACAAAAGCCCAGGGACAGTCTGTAAATATCAACACGCACCGAGGGACAGTCTGTAAATATCAACACACGCCCAGGGACAGTCTGTAAATATCAACACATGCCTAGAGACAGTCTATAAATATCAACACATGCCCAGAGACAGTCTGTAAATATCAATACACGCCCAGGGATAGGCTGTAAATATCAACTCACACCCAGGGATTGTCTGTAAATATCAAAACATACCCTGGGACAGTCTGTAAATATCAACCAACACCCAGGGACAGTCTGTAAATATCAACACACGCCCAACGAAATTCTATAAATATCAACACGCACCGAGGGACAGTCTGTAAATATCAATACATGCCCAGGGACAATCTGTAAATATCAACACATGCCGAGGGACAGTCTGTAAATATCAACACATGCCCAGGGATAGTCTGTAAATATCAACCCACAACCATGGACAGTCTGTAAATATCAAAACACACCCAGTGAAAGATTGTAAATATTAACACACACCCAGGGACAGTCTGTAAATATCAACACACACCCAGGCACAGTCTGTAAATATCAACAAATGCCCAGGGACAGTCTGTAAATATCAAGACACACCCAGGGACAGTCTGTAAATATCAGCATACACCCAGGGACAGTCTGTCAATATTAGAATACACCCAGGGACAGTCTATAAATATCAACACATGCTGAGGGACAGTCTGTAAATATCATCACATGCCCAGGGACAGTCTATAAATATCAACAAATACCCAACGAAATTCTATAAATATCAACACGCACCGAGGGACAGTCTGTAAATATCAAGACATGCCCAGGGACAATCTGTAAATATCTACACATGCCAAGGGACAGTCTGTAAATATCAGTACATGCCCAGGGACAGTCTGTAAATATCAACACATGCCCAGGGATAGTCTGTAAATATCAACCCACAACCATGGACAGTCTGTAAATATCAAAACACACCCAGGGAAAGATTGTAAATATTAACACACACCCAGGGACAGTCTGTAAATATCAACACACACCCAGGCACAGTCTGTAAATATCAACAAATGCCCAGGGACAGTCTGTAAATATCAAGACACACCCAGGGACAGTCTGTAAATATCAGCATACACCCAGGGACAGTCTGTAAATATTAGAATACACCCAGGGATAGTCTATAAATATCAACACATGCTGAGGGACAGTCTGTAAATATCATCACATGCCCAGGGACAGTCTATAAATATCAACAAATACCCAACGAAATTCTATAAATATCAACACGCACCGAGGGACAGTCTGTAAATATCAATACATGCCCAGGGACAATCTGTAAATATCTACACATGCCAAGGGACAGTCTGTAAATATCAGCACATGCCCAGGGATAGTCTGTAAATATCAACCCACAACCATGGACAGTCTGTAAATATCAAAACATACCCAGGGACAGCCTGTAAATATCAACAAATGCCCAGGGAAAGTCTGTAAATATCAACACACACCCAGGCACAGTCTATAAATATCAACACACACCCAGGGACAGTCTATAAATATCAACACATGCCCAGGGACAGTCTGTAAATGTCTGCACATACCCAGGGACAGTCTGTAAATATCAAGACACACCCAGGGACAGTCTGTAAATATCAACACATACTCAACGAAACTCTGTAAATATCAACAAATGCCCAGGGAAAGTCTGTAAATATCAACACACACCCAGGCACAGTCTATAAATATCAACACATGCCCAGGGACAGTCTGTAAATGTCTGTACATACCCAGGGAAAGTTTGTAAATATTAACACTCACCCAGGGACAGTCTGTAAATATCAACACACACCCAGGCACAGTCTGTAAATATCAACAAATGCCCAGGGACAGTCTGTAAATATCAAGACACATCCAGGGACAGTCTGTAAATATCAGCATACACCCAGGGACAGTCTGTAAATATTAGAATACACCCAGGGACAGTCTATAAATATCAACACATGCTGAGGGACAGTCTGTAAATATCATCACATGCCCAGGGACAGTCTATAAATATCAACAAATACCCAACGAAATTCTATAAATATCAACACGCACCGAGGGACAGTCTGTAAATATCAAGACATGCCCAGGGACAATCTGTAAATATCTACACATGCCAAGGGACAGTCTGTAAATATCAACACATGCCCAGGGATCGTCTGTAAATATCAACACACACCCAGGCACAGTCTATTAATATCAACACACACCCAGGGACAGTCTATAAATATCAACACATGCCCAGGGACAGTCTGTAAATGTCTGCACATACCCAGGGACAGTCTGTAAATATTAACACTCACCCAGGGACAGTCTGTAAATATCAACACATATCCAGGGACAGTCTGTAAATATCAACAAATGCCCAGGGACAGTCTGTAAATATCATCACATGCCCAGGGACAGTCTGTAAATATCATCACATGCCCAGGGACAGTCTATAAATATCAACAAATACCCAACGAAATTCTATAAATATCAACACATGCCCAGGGACAGTCTGTAAATGTCTGCACATACCCAGGGACAGTCTGTAAATATCAACAAATGCCCAGGGACAGTCTGTAAATATCAAGACACACCCAGGGACAGTCTGTAAATATCAGCATACACCCAGGGACAGTCTGTAGATATTAGCATACACCCAGGGACAGTCTATAAATATCAACACACACCCAGGGACAGTCTGTAAATATCAAAACACGCCCAGTGACAGTCTGTAAATATCAACACATGCCCAGGGACAGTCTGCTAATATCTGCACATACCCAGGGTCAGTCTGTAAATATCAACACACACCCAGGGACAGTCTGTAAATATCAACACATACCCAACGAAACTTTGTAAATATCAACACACACCCAGGGACAATTTGTAAATATTAACACAAACCCAGGGACAGTCTGTAAATATCAACGAGCAGCGAAATTGACGTTTCGGGCAAAAGCCCTTCATCAGGAATGGAGGTTAGGTGCAGGCGCATTGCTGGAAGCGTGGAGCGGAGGATCTTGAAGGAGAAGTGTTGCTGGTGTTTTTGAATCTGTAGTCTGTACTGTTTGTCCTGTTCAGGTCCGAACTCTGCTGGTTTAAAGGTGGTCTGGAGTCCGTGTGGGATGAGTTGGTTATGGAGGCATGCACTGACGAAGCAAATGTGGCTGTGATACCGAGTTTGTTTCACAACATGGTTGAAGAGCTTCAGATTAGAGGAAATGACCTGGGAGTTGCAGTGGGAAAGGGACTCCCTGAGATTCTTGTGGAGAGAGGAGGTAAACTTCTTCAAGCCAGGCATCCTTGCAAGACTGTCCCTGGGCATGTGTTGAAGGGGTTTTGCCCGAAACGTCGATTTCGCTGCTCGTTGGATGGTGCCAGAACTGCTGTGCTCTTCCAGCACCACTAATCCACCAAATATCAACACACGCCCATGGACAGTCTGTAAATATCAACACAGGCCCAGGGAAAGTCTTTAAATATCAACACATACCCAGGGACAGTCTGTAAATACCAACACACACCCAGGGACAGACTTTAAATATCAACACATGCCCTGGGACAGTCTGTAAATATCAACACACACCTAGGAACAGTCTGTAAATATCAACACATACCCAGTGACAGTCTGTACATAGCAACACGTGCCCAGGGATAGTCTGTAAATATCAACACACCCCCAGGGACAGTCTGTAAATATCAATACATGCCCAGGGACAGACTGTAAATATCTACACATGCCCAGGGACTGTCTGTAAATATCAACACCCACACAGAGACAGTCTGTAAACATCAACATATGCCCAGGGACAGTCAGGAAATATCAACACACGCCCAGGGACAGTCTGTAAATATCAACACACACCCAGTGACAGTCTTTAAACATCAACATATGCCCAGGGACAGTCTGTAAATATCAACACACGCCCAGGGAAAGTCTGTAAATTGCTAACAGGCCCTGGGACAGTCTGTAACTATCAACAAACACCGAGGGACATTCTGTAAATATCAACAAATGCCCAGGGAAAATCTGTAAATATCCACACATGCCCAGGGACAGTCTGTAAATATCAACACGCACCGAGGGACAGTCTGTGCATATCAACACACGCCCAGGGACAGTCTGTAAATATCAACACATGCCTAGAGACAGTCTATAAACATCAACACATGCCCAGAGACAGTCTGTAAATATCAATACACGCCCAGGGACAGTATGTAAATATCAACACACACCCAGGGTCAGTCTGTAAAAAACAAAGCATGCCCAGCAACAGTCTGTTAATATCAACACACACCCAGGGACAGTCTGATAACATCAACACACACCCAGGGACACTGTGTAAATATCTACACAGGCCCAGGGACAGTCTGTAAATACCAACATGCATCCAGGGACAGTCTGTAAATATCAACACTCGCCCAGGGACAGCCTGTAAGTATCAACACACACCCAGTGACAGTCTGTACATAGCAACACATGCCCAGGGACAGTCTGTAAATATCAACACACCCCCAAGGACAGTCTGTAAATATCAACACATGCCCAGGGACAGTCTGTAAATAACAAAACATACCCAGGGATAGTCTGTAAATAACAAAACATACCCAGGGATAGTCTGTAAGTATCTGCATATACCCAGGGACAGTCTGTAAATATCAACACACACCCAGGGACAGTCTGTAAATAGCAACACATGCCCAGGGACAGTCTGTATATATCAACACATGCCCAAGGACAGTTTGTAAATATCAACACATGCCCAGGGACAGACTGTAAATATCTACACATGCCCAGGGACAGTCTGTAAATAACAAAACATACCCAGGGATAGTCTGTAAGTATCTGCATATACCCAGGGACAGTCTGTAAATATCAACACATGCAAGGGAGTGTCTGTAAATATCAACACACACCCAGGGACAGTCTGTATATATCAACACATGCCCAAGGACAGTTTGTAAATATCAACACACACCCAGGGACAGTCTGTATATATCAATACATGCCCAGGGACTGTCTGTAAATATCAAAACATACCCAGGGATAGTCTGTAAGTATCTGCATATACCCAGGGACAGTCTGTAAATATCAACACACACCCAGGGACAGTCTGTAAATAGCAACACATGCCCAGGGACAGTCTGTAAATATCAACACATGCCCAGGGACTGTCTGTAAATATCAACACATACCCAGGGACAGTCTGTAAATATCAACACATGCCCAGGGACAGACTGTAAATATCTACACATGCCCAGGGACAGTCTGTAAATAACAAAACATACCCAGGGATAGTCTGTAAGTATCTGCATATACCCAGGGACAGTCTGTAAATATCAACACATGCAAGGGACAGTCTGTAAATATCAACACACACCCAGGGACAGTCTGTATATATCAACACATGCCCAAGGACAGTCTGTAAATATCAACACACACCCAGGGACAGTTTGTAAATATCAGCACACACCCAGGGACAGTCTGTATATATCAATACATGCCCAGGGACTGTCTGTAAATATCAAAACATACCCAGGGATAGTCTGTAAGTATCTGCATATACCCAGGGACAGTCTGTAAATATCAACACACACCCAGGGACAGTCTGTAAATAGCAACACATGCCCAGGGACAGTCTGTAAATATCAACACATGCCCAGGGACTGTCTGTAAATATCAACACATACCCAGGGACAGTCTGTAAATATCAACACATACCCAGTGACAGTCTGTAAATATCAACACACGCTCTGGGACTGAGTGTAAATATCAACACACACCCAGTGACAGTTTGTAAATAGCAACACATGCCCAGGGACAGTCTGTAAGTATCTGCATATACCCAGGGACAGTCTGTAAATATCAACACACGCCCTGGGACTGAGTGTAAATATCAACACACACCCAGTGACAGTCTGTAAATAGCAACACATGCCCAGGGACAGTCTGTAAATATCAACACACCCCCAGGGACAGTCTGTAAATAGCAACACATGCCCAGGGACAGTCTGTAAATATCAACACACACACAAAGGTCAGTCTGCAAACATCAACACATGCCCAGGGACAGTCTGTAAATATCAACCAACACCCAGGGACTGTCTGTAAATATAAAAACATACCCAGGGACAGTCTGTAAATATCAACCAACACCCAGGAACACTCAGTAAATATCAACGCCCAGCCCTCAGGGAGAGTCTGGAAATATCAACACACACCTAGGGATAGTCTTTAAATATCAACAAATGCTCAGGGACAGTCTGTAAATATCAACACATGCCCAGGGACAGTCCATAAATATCAACACACACCCAGGGACAGTCTGTAAATAACAAAACATGCCCAGGGACAGTCTGTAAATATCAACACCCAGCCAGGGAGAGTCTGTAAATATGAACACTTACCCAGTGACCCTCTGTACATAACAACACACACCCAGGAAGACTGTGTAAATATCTACACAGGCCCAGGGACAGTCTGTAAATACCAACATGCATCCAGGGACTGTCTGTAAATATCAACACACGCCCAGGGACAGCCTGTAAATATCAACACACACACAGGGACAGTCTGTAAATATCAACACACCCCCAGGGACAGTCTGTAAATATCAACACATGCCCAGTGATAGGCTGTAAATATCAACCAACACCCAGGGACAGTCTGTAAATATAAAAACATACCCAGGGACAGTCTGTAAATATCAACCAACACCCAGGAACACTCAGTAAATATCAACGCCCAGCCCCCAGGGAGAGTCTGGAAATATCAACACACACCTAGGGATAGTCTTTAAATATCAACAAATGCTCAGGGACAGTCAGTAAATATCAACACATGCCCAGGGACAGTCCGTAAATATCAACACATGCCCAGGGACAGTCTGTAAATATCAACACACACCTAGTGACAGTCTTTAAATATCAACACATGCCCAGGGACAGTCTGTAAATATCAACACATGCTCAGGGAAAGTCTGCAAATTTCTACCGAGCCCTGGGACAGTCTGTAACTATCAATATACACCGAGGGACAGTCTGTAAATATCAACAAATGCCCAGGAAAATCTGTAAATATCTACACATGCCCAGGGACAGTCCGTAAATATCAACACGCACCGAGGAACAGTCTGTAAATAGCAACACATGCCCAGGGACAGTCTGTAAGTATCAACACATGCCCAGGGACAGTCTGTAAATATCAACACTCACCCAGGGACATTCTGTAAATATCAACAAGCACCCAGGGACAGTCTGTAAATATCAACACATGCCCAGGGATAGTCTGTAAATATCAACACGCACCCAGGAACTGTCTGTAAATATCAAAACATACCCAGGGACAGTCTGTAAATATCAACACATGCCCAGGGATAGTCTGTAAATATCAACACGCACCCAGGGACTATCTGTAAATATCAAAACATACCCAGGGACAGTCTGTAAATATCAACACATGCCCAGGGACAAAGTCTGTAAATATAAACCAACACCCAGGGACAGTCTGTAAATATCATCACATGCCCAGGGACAGTCTTTAAATATCAACACGCACCCAGGGACTGTCTGTAAATATCAAAACATACCCAGTGACAGTCTGTAAATATCAACCAACACCCAGGGACAGTCTGTAAATATCATCACATGTCCAGAGACAGTCTATAAATATCAACACATGCCCAGGGATAGTCTGTAAATATCAACACGCACCCAGGCACAGTCTGTAAACATCAACACACACCCAGGAACAGTCTGTAAATATCAATGGCCGCCACCCAGGGAGAGTCTGTAAATATCAACACACATCTAGGGATAGTTTTTAAATATCAACAAATGCTCAGGGACAGTCTGTAAATATCAACGCATGCCCAGGGACAGTATGTAAATATCAACACACACCCAGGGTCAGTCTGTAAATAACAAAGCATGCCCAGCAACAGTCTGTAAATATCAACACCCAGCCAGGGAGAGTCTGTTATTATGAACACTTACCCAGTGACCCTCTGTACATAACAACACACACCCAGGGACACTGTGTAAATATCTACACATGCCCAGGGACTGTCTGTAAATATCAACACACCCCCAGGGACAGTCTGTAAATATCAACACATGCCCAGGGACAGACTGTAAATATCTACACATGCCCAGGGACAGTCTGTAAATATCAACACCAACACAGAGACAGTCTGTAAACTTCAACACATGCCCATGGACAGTCGGTAAATATCAACACACGCCCAGGGACAGTCTGTAAATATCAACACATGCCCAGGGACAGTCTGTAAATATCAACACACACCCAGGGACAGTCTGTAAACATCAACACATGCCCAGGGACAGTCTGTAAATATCAACACACGCCCAGGGACAGTCTGTAAATATCAACACGCACCCAGGGACAGTCTGTAAATATCTACACAGGCCCAGGGACAGTCTGTAAATACCAACATGCATCCAGGGACAGTCTGTAAATATCAACACACGCCCAGGGACAGCCTGTAAATATCAACACGCTCCCAGGGACAGTCTGTAAATATCAACACATGCCCAGGGACTGTCAGTATATATCAACACATGCCCAGGGACAGTTTGTAAATATCAACACATACCCAGGGACAGTCTGTAAATATCAACACATGCCCAGGGATAGTCTGTAAATATCAACACACACCCAGGGACAGTTTGTAAATATCAACACACACCAGGGACAGTCTGTATATATCAACACCTGCCCAGGGACAGTCTGTAAATATCGACACACACCCTGGGACAGTCTGTAAATATCAACACACACCCAGGGACAGTCTGTATATATCAACACACACCCAGGGACAGTTTGTAAATATCAACACACACCCAGGGACAGTCTGTATATATCAACACATGCCCAGGGACTGTCTGTAAATATCAAAACATACCCAGGGATAGTCTGTAAGTATCTGCATATACCCAGGGACAGTCTGTAAATATCAACACATACCCAGGGACAGTCTGTAAATATCAACACACACCCAGGGACAGTCTGTATATATCAACACATGCCCAGGGACAGTCTGTAAATATCAACACACACCCAGGGACAGTTTGTAAATATCAACACACACCCAGGGACAGTCTGTATATATCAACACATGCCCAGGGACAGTCTGTAAATATCGACACACACCCTGGGACAGTCTGTAAATATCAACACACACCCAGGGACAGTCTGTATATATCAACACACACCCAGGGACAGTTTGTAAATATCAACACACACCCAGGGACAGTCTGTATATATCAACACATGCCCAGGGACTGTCTGTAAATATCAAAACATACCCAGGGATAGTCTGTAAGTATCTGCATATACCCAGGGACAGTCTGTAAATATCAACACATGCCAAGGGACAGTCTGTAAATATCAACACATACCCAGGGACAGTCTGTAAATATCAACACACACCCAGGGACAGTCTGTATATATCAACACATGCCCAGGGACAGTCTGTAAATATCAACACACCCCCAGGGACAGTTTGTAAATATCAACACACACCCAGGGACAGTCTGTATATATCAACACATGCCCAGGGACTGTCTGTAAATATCAAAACATACCCGGGGATAGTCTGTAAGTATCTGCATATACCCAGGGACAGTCTGTAAATATCAACACATGCCCAGGGACAGTCTGTAAATATCAACACATACCCAGGGACAGTCTGTAAATATTAACACACGCTCTGGGACTGAGTGTAAATATCAACACACACCCAGTGACAGTTTGTAAATAGCAACACATGCCCAGGGACAGTCTGTAAATATCAACACACCCCCAGGGACAGTCTGTAAACATCAACACATGCCCAGGGACAGTCTGTAAATATCAACACGCACCCAGGGACTGACTGTAAATATCAAAACATACCCAGGGACAGTCTGTAAGTATCTGCATATACCCAGGGACAGTCTGTAAATATCAACACAAACCCAGGGACAGTCTGTAAATATTAACACATGCCCTGGGACTGAGTGTAAATATCAACACACACCCAGTGACAGTCTGTAAATAGCAACACATGCCCAGGGACAGTCTGTAAATATCAACACACCCCCAGGGACAGTCTGTAAATAGCAACACATGCCCAGGGACAGTCTGTAAATATCAACACGCACCCAGGGACTGACTGTAAATATCAAAACACACCCAGGGACAGTCTGTAAGTATCTGCATATACCCAGGGACAGTCTGTAAATATCAACACATACCCAGGGACAGTCTGTAAATATTAACACATGCCCTGGGACTGAGTGTAAATATCAACACACACCCAGTGACAGTCTGTAAATAGCAACACATGCCCAGGGACAGTCTGTAAATATCAACACACCCCCAGGGACAGTCTGTAAATAGCAACACATGCCCAGGGACAGTCTGTAAATATCAACACACACACAAAGGTCAGTCTGTAAACATCAACACATGCCCAGGGACAGTCTGTAAATATCAACACAGGCCCAGGGACAGTCTCTAAATATCAACACATGCCCAGGGACAGTCTGTAAATTTCAACACATACCCAGGGACAGTCTGTTAATATCAACACACACCCAGGGACAGTCTGTAAATATCAACACACACCCAGGGACAGTCTGTAAATATCAACACATGTTTAGAGACACTCTGTAACTATCAAGACATGCCCAGGGACTCTCTGTAAATATCTCTACATGCACTCAGTGACCCTCTGTAAGTATCAATAAACACCCAGGGACCCTCTGTAAATATCATCACAGACCCAGGGACTGTCTGTAAATATTAACACAAATATTAACACATAGGCCCAGGGACCGTTGTATAAATATTAACGCATATCCAGGGATAAGTACTACATTGTAATTACCATTGTTCTGAAATTTTCAAAACTATTCAACAGTACCAAGAAATCTGCATCAACCATTTTAAGTTATTGTGTATCCTTATTTCTCCTGGTCTGAACTATTCTCACTCTTTTTAAAAATTTTTATCTGTGTTTAACTTTGTTGCATCTTACTTTTTTTTTCCTTGGGGATAGTAAATGATGATATTCTTCTTCCTTTCATTCAAGAAAATCTTGTTATTGGTTCCTTCGTTTAGCTCTAGTTAATACGCTTTTGATTGATGTGTGATATGCCCACATGCTAAAAGGAATAGAAATCTTTCCTACACCTGACCAAGAAGATTTTAAAGAGGGGAGCTGTTTTCTCTTTCTGATTTAGTCATAACAGAGTATACATCAGATTTGGACAAGTTTAGGATGATTCTCTGTGACATAAGTTCTCAGGTGTCCCAGGACAGATTGTGATGAATATAGGTTCAACACAAAACTTACCTAAAAATAATCAATGTCACTCATGGAAGGCAGTAGAGTATTGTCACTGTGCTGCTAATCATACGATCCAGTCATAAGCTCTGGTTTGCATTACACGCCTTGTAGAAGGTGAAGTTTCAATTTAATGCTTAAATTTGGAATTAAAATCTCGTCTAATCGTGACAATTGCCATAACACCTCACCTGGTTCACTAATATCCAGGAGGTTAAAAAAAAACATGATCTTCACCTGATTTACAGATGGGACTCCAGATGTATTGTAATATGGTTCTCTCTGAAATGGCCTAATAAGTCTCTCAGTTGGATCTAAATTTGATAATATCTGGTAAAATGAATGAAAATGGACAGATCCATCCTCCACCATCTCGTCAAAGGTAAGGAACCTGTTCACCCTGCAATGTCTTCCTTACTAACATTTAGTGACTTGGGAAACTGTCCTACATACCAGTCAAGCAACAGCAAGGCGTATTTATTCTCACAGAATCGTACCTTACAGACAATGTCCCAGGGTTCATGACCACTAGCTCTGGTAATGGCCTATCCCACTGACAGTACAGATCCAATAAAGGTCCTGGTACAATGGTATCCAGTCAAGAGGGAGTTACCCTGCAGGTCAATATTGGATTAGACGTTACTATGTGTTGTAGCATCAGATCAAACATGAGCAAGGAAACCTTCTACTGAATACCACGGATCAACTTCCTTCAGCTGATGAACCTGTTCTCCATATTGAACACAAGTTGGAAGGTGCATTGAGGGTGGCAAGAGCACCGCATGTATTCAGGTTGGGGCACTTCAATGTCCATCATCAAGAGCAGCTCAGTGATACCTCTATTGGCTGAACTGGCCAAAGGCTAACAGACATAGCTGCTAGACTGGGCCTGTGGCAGTTGGTGACCGAAAAATGTACTTGCACATGGCCTCACCAATTTGCCTATAGCAGATCAAGTTTATGGCAATTTTGCTAAGAGCCTATTACTCAGTCCTTCTGAAGATGAAGTCCTGTCTACTTCACTGGGGAAATGTTCCATTGTATTGTGTGGCACTGAATGGGATAGACTTTGAATAGATCCAGCAACTCAAGACTGGGTACCCAAAAGGAAATAAATTTGTATTAAACCATGGGTCTCAGCATATCCCACACTCCACCATTAACACCAAGTGAGGGGATCAGCCGTGGTTGATAAAGAGTTCAATCTAGTGGAGGTAAAACAGGGGGCTGCTTGTATGCTCAATGGTGGAATTAGCAATTGATAAACCAAGCAATGCAATTCAGAACAAACAGAGCAGATCTAAGTTCTGCAGACAACCACATCCCATCATGAATGGTGGTAGACATTTAAATGCTCATTGGAAGATGAGGATTCACAACATTCTTATTTTAAAAGAGACAATATGCTCAGCACATCAGTGCAAAAGATAAAGCTGAAGTATTTATAAGAAACTTCAGTAGGGTGTGTGGCGTGAACAGTTCATCTAGACCTCCTTCTGAGTGAGAATATATTGCAGATGCTAGTCTTCAGCCAATATAATTTACTCCATATGATATGAAGAAATAGCTGAAGGCACTGAATTCTACAATGCCCAAGGGTCCCGCAATATTCTGCATTGGAACTCAAGACTTCTTCTCCACAGCTGACCCTACCCCTAGCTAGTCTGTTCTATTATAGCTACAGCACTAGCATCTATCTGACAGCTTTAAAAAGTTATTGATTTAGTTCCTGTCCAAAACAAAAACAGGATAAACCCACCCTGCCCAATTACCACATCAATAGTGTACTCTCAACTATCAGCAAAGTGATGGAATGTATCATCAACAGTATGGACAAGCATCAGTTACTCAACAGTAACCTGCTCACTGATGCTCAGTTTGGGTTCTGTCAGGGTAACTCAGCTCCTACCCTCATTACAGCCTCAGTTCAAAGAACGACGATAGAACTGAGCCCCATATTTGAGGTGAGAGTGACTCCCCTTGACAGTAAAACATTATTTAACTGAATGTGACATTAAGAAGCCTTGAAAAAACTGGAGTTAATGGCAATTGAAGGAAAACTCTCTGATAGCTGAAGTTATACTTAGTCCTTAAAATCGGAGATGTTAATGTTCACTGATGATTGAATAATATTCAGTGTCATTTGTGACTCATTAGATGCTGAAGGAGTCTGTGTCCAAATGCTGCAAGACTTGGACAACATTCAGGCTTAGGCTGATAAATATCAAGTCAGGTTTACAACGTATAAGTGCCAAGCAATGACTATTTCCAATAAGGAAGAAAACAACCATGCCCTCTTCACATTCAACAGTATCGCCATCCCAAAATGCTTCAGTATCAACATCCTGGATAATGTTACCATTGACTGGAAAATTGAACTGGGGGTCCAGCCCTGCAAATATTGTGCTGATGAAGCATGTTACAGGCTGGGAATTCTGCAACAAGTACATCACTTCCTGTCTCTGCAGTGCCTGTCCACATGTACAAACCACAGGTCAGGAGTGCAGTGGAATTCTCCCCACTTGCCTGCAAGCCCAACAACACCCAAAAAGCCCAACACCATTGAGAACAAATCCGCCCATTTGATTGGCACCACATCTAATACCTTGAATATTCACTCCCTCCATCACTGATGCACAGTGTCAACAGTGTTTGTACCATCTGCAAGATAGACTATAGAGACTTGCAAAGTCTCCTCTGACAGCACTTTCCAAACCTGTGAATCCTATTGCCTACAAGGGCACAAACAGCAACAATCTCCTCTTAAAGCCAAACCATTTCCTGACTTGGAATTGTATCAAGCATCCTTCCCTGCCTCTGGGCAAATTCCTGGAACTCCCTCTCGACCAGCACAGTGGGTGCACACGCAAAGGACATCCGCAATTCAGGCTGCTCACTCCCATCTCTTCCAGGACCAATTTGGGATGGGATCGTAAATCCTGATCTAGCAATGCCCACTCCCGTGAATACATTTATAAAAAGTGGTTACTCTGGTTTCTAAGCTGGTATACAGTAGAACCTTAATTATCTGAATGTAACAGGCTGGGAGTATTTTGTTTGGATAATTGATGTTCAGATACCTTGAGGTTGTGCTGTACATGACTTGGGCGTGTCTGATGCAGACATGCCTGAAATGAGGAAATGTTTCATTCTCCAATATTAACCTCAATTTGGTAAGCAGGATAGTATAAACAAAGACTGGAATCTTCAAGGAACTCAATAAAAATTTGGTTTGAAATAAACCTTTCTACCTCTTGCTATCCACCATCCCTACCCCTGCCATGTAACTTTAGCTTTGACCTTGCTGTCCTATTAAATGTGTTAAAAGAAGGTGGTAGGCAGCCAGGCGAAGGAAGGAAAGGCCAATTATAGTTAACTGTGCAGCTATTATAGCAGCCAACATGAAGCTGCCCATAGTTAAATGCTGGCATGCTATGCAAATTGGAAAGAATCTAACTGTCAGCCTTTCAGTAAACACTATTAATTTAGACCTTTAGAGGCTTCAGGTTGTAGAACCTTTGCAAAATGTCTGCATTTAAGCATCAATGTAGATATATATTGTGCTCCGTTGTCTGTCAAGGTCATATGCAAATTCATTTTCGATGCGTTCATTTCTGTAAACAATGAGAGAAGAAGTTTACAGTTCCCAGCCCTGAGCTTTGTTTCAGACTCTGAGGTCTGTTGAGTGCATTCTTTTTCAGAAATGAAGAGTTCTAACTCGAAGAGGGTCCTCTGCTAAAACCACAGGGAGAACATGGACCCATGAGGCTGACACACTGTGTGGGAGGTAATGAGCGAAGTCAAAAATATGCACTTAGGAAAATTGGACAAGCAAACCACCAAGACCAGGGTGCAACAAGAGGATCTGAATTGTTGCCTTTTCCCCACCAATTTCCCTTATTTCTTAACCAGCACCTTCCTATCCAGACCCTCTCCTTCATTTATCATTCCAGCTGAGACAGAAGAAGTTAAGATTGCTGGTATTCTTAAACAGCGGAGCTAAGGGGAGTTTTATTTCTTTTGCCCGCAGAATGTGTATGTCACTGGCTGGGCCGGCATTTATTACTTCATAGAATCCCTGCAGTGTGGAAACGTTTAGCCCATCAAGTCCAACCCGTCCCTCTGAACAGCATTCCACCCAGACCCATCCTCTACCTGATAACCCTGCATTCTCCATGGTTAATCCACCTAGACTGCACATCCCTCTACACTGTGTGCAATTTAGCATGTCCAATCCAGTCGATGCGCACATCTTTGGACTGTGGGAGGAACCCGGAACATCCAGAGGAAACTCCCCACAGACACAGGGAAAATGTGCACGCTCCACATAGACAGTGACCCGAGGCTGGAATCGAACCGTGTGACTGTTGCTGTGAGGGTAGCAGTGCAAACTGCTAAGACACGTGGCGCCCATAATTGTCCTTGACAATGCTTTCTGGGACTGTAGCTCCTTCCACAGTGCTACTAGGAAGGGAATTTCACAGTTTGGACCCAAGTCACAATGTAGCAATAGTGATATATTTCCAAATCAGGCTGGTGAATGCCTTGGAGGGGAGTTTTCAGTTCGCGATGGTGTTCCCACACATTTGCCCGTCAAAGTGGCAGATATCGCAATCTCTGAAAGTGTTGTCTGAGGGGCCTTGCTGAGTTGCTGCGTTACATTTTATGGATGGCACACACTGAGCAACTGAGCATTAATGGTGGGAAGAGTGAATGATGAAGGAATGGGACAGGACTGCTTTGGCCAGTATTTATTAATTTCCCTTGAGAAGATGTTGATGAGCCAACCAGAGAGCTGTTTTGTTCTTGAATGATATAGTGTTTCTTGACTGTTGTTACAGTAGCATTCGTCCAGGTAAATAGTGTTAATGGGGGTTCTCAAATCATGAAGGTTTTAGAAGATTTAACAGGGAGAAATGGTTTCTACTGGTGCATGGATTGGTAAGGAGGGGACATGGATATAAGATATTATCAAAAGAACAAGGTTAGTACACAGGGACTGAGGAGAAACTGGGAGACTGACAGGTTTTTTGCAACTAGTTGTTATGATTTAGAATACCATTCTGCATATGTCCCCCATCATTATCCTTAAGTTTCACCCCATCACTGTCCTTATCCCCATCTCTAAAAATGCCTCAGCTACTCCCAACTCTTAACCTTCACTTCACTGTCTCATTCTTTCAGTGATTTCCCCGTCACTGCCACTACAGACTCCCCTTGATTCCCCTGAATGATTAATAGATGGATAGCAGGGACCATGCTCACATCATACATCAGACCAGACCCCTGACTGTGGTGTTTCCAGCTCTCTGAAGGATGATACAAAAACTCCCCTGATTGCTGGTGCTGACCCTAAAGGACTGACACTGCTCACTCTCTGGACTGTACTCAGTCGTCCCAGGTGAATGATGAATGTGAACTTGAACTGTGTGTGCACGTAGCCCATGACTGATGGCGCCATGGCCCTCTGACTGGAGTGATTGTGATGAAGTGGACCTCATACAATATGAGGGAAAATCAGAAAAAAACTGTGAGCGCTGTAAATCAGAAACAGAAACAGAAATTGCTGGAAAAGCTCTGCAGGCCTGGCAGCATCTGTGGAGAGAAATCAGAGTAAACGTTTCAGGTCATTTCTACTGGCCTCTGCAGAGTCATTTCACTGACAAACAGTACCCACTGCTGACTAGAGGGCCCTCCATTAGTTTCTGAGTTGGCCTTTTGGTGCAGTGTGTTTGCCACGTGGATAGCTGGTATATGTTGTGTCTGTTAGTTTAATGACTTGATGTGCAAGATTTATTTTCAAAATATACTCTACTCATAAAAACTATCTTTGCATATATACATAGTCACAAGTGCAGTTCAGTTTTGTACATTAGCATATCAAGGAAATAAACAAACACTGGAGTTTGACTCTATCCAAACAAATCAAGGCATCTCTTACTTGTTCAAGATTATACTTACATGCACTTCAGGGACCAGGAGGGTCTGACCCCCATTTAACTTCAGCAGGAAGACCTCAGATAGTGGTCTTTCCCCACTGCGCCTTGGCGGCAGCAATGCCCCCAACCACCTCCCAAATAGATCCCGACTGAGAAACATTTCACAAACAGCCTGTCTCTGTGTCTGTGCAAAAGAGTGCCTCCTAGTGGCAGTAGTGCCAGCCTTTGGCTGAGGCTGAAGTGCCAACATAAAACAGTCATGGCGATGAGATGAGACACAACATGAGGCTCATTTGGAGCAATCAGTGAGTGAATCATTCACATATCCGCTCTGTTTTCCATGTTGAGTTTTCTCAATGTCTAGTTGTTTGGCAAGTTTAGTAAGATACGAAGCTGGATATTAATGAGTCATGTTGGGCCATCATGAAGTGTTTAACATCCTTGTCAACTTGTACCTTGCTATTCTGATAGTGAGCAATATGAACGATAGTTCTTCTCTTACTTTGTGCTCACAGTCCCAGGTGTGTAATAAGATCTCTAAGCAGGCTGCTTAGAAAAAAATCAAAGCATAAAAGATGGTGTAAGTTACTCCCAGCATTGAAATTTGTCTCACTGCACTTTACGCCCAATTCTGTCAAATATTTCACCATGACCCACATCACTCAAACTTTTATAAGTTTCTGCCCTATGTATTTTCAGGAATATCATATTTTCACATTCCTCGTGTTAACATTCACTCCCACTCATCACCTACAGCTCCACCTTCTACACCATAATCCCCTCCAGAGTGATTTCAATACTCTGAGATCTAGGTCTCGGCTCCGCCCTCTGTAACTGGACCCTCAGCCTTCTGACCCACAGACGGCAATCAGTGAAGATAGGTAATTGTACCTCCTCCACAATAGCACTCAACACTGGAGCTCCCGAAAATGATGCATCCTCAGCCCCCTATTGTATCCCCATGCACTCACGACTGTGTCGCCAAATTTAAACTGAACATCAATTGCACGTTTGCTGGCAGTACCACCATGGTAGGATGGGTATTAAACAATGATGCGTCTGAATACAGGAAGGAGATAAAGGGCTTGTGCAATGAGAACAACCTCTCTCTCTCAAGATCAGCAAAATGAAAAAAACCCGATCATTGGCTTCAGAAAGAAAGGAGGAGGACATGCTCCTATCTCCATCAACACAGCAGAGGGTCGAGAGCGTCAAGCTTCTGGGAATGACGACAGCCAAAAACCTGTAGATGTGACAGTCAAGAAGCCACAACAACACCTCCTCTTCCTCAGGTGGCTCAGGAAATTTGGCATGTCCAGAAGGACCCTCACCAACTTTTACAGATGCACCATAGAAAGCGTATTGTCTGGGTGTATAACAGCCTGGTATGGCAACTGCTACAGAAACTACAGAAGGTGGTGTGCACAGCCCAGACCATTACAGAAACCAACCTCTCATCCATGGATTCCACTTATTCCTCTCGTTGCTGTGGAAAGGTTGCCAACATCTTCAAAGACCCCTCCCACCCTGATAATGCTCTCCTACAGCCTCTTCCATCAGGCAGAAGATACAGAAGCTTGAACACATGCACCAACAGGTTCAAGAACAGCTTCTTCCCTGCTGTTATTAGACTGATGAATGGACTCCCTTACTTCAAATAATGTTGATCGTGTTAGTGTTGATCTCACTTTGTGCACCTCCAGTGCAGTGTAACATGCATGCCTCTTTCTGTCTAAGTACCCCATGATCTGTATGTCCTGGTTGCAAAGTGTTTCACTGTATTGAATACAATAGATCACATCTATAATTCCAGCTACTTATACAGGAATTCTCTCCCATTTTTAGCAGCTTTTAACCTCAACTTTCAGGAACCAACAATATCTTAAAATCTTCATGTTTGTGCATTTTGTAATATTGGTTTCTTGTTTGTAATTGCAGTACTAATACAGATTTTTACTGACACAAATTATGATGGTGTAAAGGCAATTTTGTGATAATGTCCAAGAATTGTGAACATGGTATTTTCCAATAGACAGTTCCCCCTTTTCTTTGCTTCTTTTCTCTGCTGAAGGAGCTAAGTCCTTCTTCCTTTACCATTCCAGCAAATTTAAGACCTGTCCAGCATCTCACCCAAGAGAGCACTATTCACATTTGAACATGTCAGCGATGGTAGGCAGCTGATATATACCTTTCCCTGGAGATGTAATGCTACAATGCATGGCGCATTACAAATATGTGGAACAGGTAGGGTAACCTGTTCCTGATTGTTTATCATTGCTGTCTACACAGTCCAAACTATTGATCCTATCCTCACTGAACCTCTTCATCCGTGCCTTTTCTCCAGAAGTTAAGGGACAAAGAAAATGACAACTAAGGTGGACTTTATCTCATCCTTAACTCTGAGGCTCATCTTAGCACTCCTGCTGATGACCTTAAATTTAACATGAACCAGCAACTGAGCCTGGAAACATCACATTCCAAGTGATTCAATCGTATACTGAGCACCTAGTTTTTATCTAGGTTGTTGCAGAGTTCAGATTATCATAGAATCTACACATTGCGGAAAGAGGTCATCCCTAGGGCGGGATTCAAAATCAGGTCCATGGTGCTGTAAAGCAGCAGTGCTATGCCTTCCTGTTACATATATACAGTTATGCATATACAAACCTAGCTGCATCTTCCAAAATTCACATTTTACTAATAGAATAACTGAAATTATAATTATAAATGCCTGCAATTATATAAAAAATCTTATAAGATAGCCAGACATTGCATTGAGCACGACAGAGCAATCTGACTGACATCGAACTGGAGGCTACATTTTAAGATTATCAGTAGGGAGATAGGAGGAAAGTGCTGCTCCATCAACTCCTGTCAGCAAATAAAGCATTAGGAAGCTAACTAATGGTGCAGAGCAAGTCCCCCCACACAATTTGTCTTCCAGGAAAGGATACCAGGCAGGAGAGGCATTTCTTGTTCAAAACAGTGAATAAATAAAAAAAAGGGCAAAGTTTTCCCCTCCCTAGGGTAAGAGTATTGGTGAGCACAATAGGGTGGCATGGTGGTTGAGTGGTTAGTACTGCTGCCTCACAGCACCAGGAGCACATTCTCCCTGTGTCTGTGTGGGTTTCCTCCAGGTGCTTTGGATTCCTCCCACAGTCCAAAGATGTGCAGGTTGGGTGGACTGGCCATGCTAAATTGCCCATATTGTCCAGGGTGGGTGGTTTAGCCATGGGAAATGTGGGGATAGAGTAGCAAGTTGGCTCTGGGTAGGATGATCTTTGGAGAGTCAGTGTGAGCTGAATGGTCTGCTTCCACACTATAGGGATTTGATGACGATTGACAATGACTTAATTGGCCAACAGTGCACAAAGCAGATTCTCATCATTGAGCAAAGTCTCCGCAGTTAGCTTTTCCTTTTTCTAAATCAACCTGCTCAGACATGCAATGATACACCTTCATAGCAAGCAGGACCTGAATCTGGTCCTGACCCACAGGCAGGGACACCATTAATGTGCCACAACAGCTTCAGTTGGTTCCTTCTTTGGTGGAAAGGTCAACTTCTGGCTGGTGGTGAGAAGCCAATTGCGCAACTCACCCTGGTAACTTCCCCTTCTTGATTATCTTCTCCCACAATCACTCAAAAACTAAACTGAGTTGGCTTCTGTCGAGTTCAATCCTCAGAGTTAAGGCTGGGCAAGTTCACAGCTTTGCCAACCATATTCTTTTTCTTTGCTTCGAACCACTACACCTCCAGCAGGTGCCTGTACGGTCAATGGCAACGGTCTCCTGAGACTCTCCATCCATACAACTGGACAACGGCAACACAGTAACCTCGCAACAACGGTTTTTGTGTCATTGGCCATGCTCAGGTATTACAGGGGCAGCATTACCAGGCAGCCGACTCCTAGCTGGTTTATGAGGAAGGGTCACTCAAACTGAAATGTTAACTCTGATTTCTCTCCACAGGTGTGCAAGGCTGCTGAGCTTTTCCAGCATTTTCTATTTTTGTCTCTGATTTACAACATCTGCAGTTCTTTCAGTTTTCTCACCTGTTATCTACTGCTTTCGCACAAGGAGTTAGGGAGCAACTATGGATCCTGGTTCAGCTCAGAGGGAGCAATGGGACATCTCAGTGTTGCAGGATTCAATCAGCCAGCACTCAGCTGTGATTTGATTAGCTATTCACTAATGAGCGTTGCAAATTGGATAAACAAGCACGTGGGAGTTGTGTGTTAGCTCTCACCAACATGAATGTTAGTGTTCCTTTGAGAAAGGAAGGCGTGGGATAGAGCTTGCCCTTGGGAAATGTATAGAAGCATTACACATACTGAAATCTGTTCTGGAGGTGAGTGTGAGAGGCGAACTATGTGAGAAAAACCAATGTTTGCTGCTTGTAAAACATCATAGCCTTTCCAGTGCTGAAAATTACATCAGTCCCATCAATACAATATGATTACAGAAGAGGTTATAACACATGCATTTTAAAAACTGTTTTTTTTAATTGTTCACTCACAGGCCCTTGGCATTGCTGACATTTTTAGCCTGGCCCTAGTTGCCCTTGAGAAGGTGTTGGCGAGCTGCTTTTGTGAACCACTGCAGTCCATTTGATGTAGGTAAACCCATAATGCTGTCAGGGTGAGAGTTCCAGGATTTGAACTCAGCAGCTTTGGAGCACATATTTTTAAGAGTGGTTGCTGAGTTGTTTGAAAGAGAAATAGCAGTTAATGATGTCCCCATGTATCTGCTGCCCTTGTCTGTCTAGATAGTAATGCTCATGGGTTTGGAAGGTGCTACAAATTAATTGAACCCTATTGACGTGCCCTGAGTAGATTTTCTCTTGCACCCTCTCCCACTGCATCACAGTGCAGGCCTGACATCCACTGTTGGGTGAGAGAGCACCTGATGTGTTGGATGTCCTGGTGACTTTGAAGACTTAGGGTGTCCTCCTGTAACACCTTTGGGTCTGAAGGGCCAAGACTTGCTGTGATTCTTCAGCACAGATGCAGCTTCACTGTCCTTGGCTTGAACTGCTGCAGGCTTTGGGAACACACAGAGAGCTGAGGTATGGTGGTGGGAGGTGGAATGGAGAGGCAGGTTCCCTCTGGAGTGTCCTCTAGAGCAGGGTTCCTGTCTGCGTCTCCAAATCCTGGGGTGGGAGTTGGAGGAATGGGGGAGGGGGATGGCGGCCCTATCTCTTTCAGACAGGGTATCTCGGGTCTTGGTTTGTAGTCAGTTATCTTTCTGACCTCAAGCAATTCAAATCGAATGCTGTACTCATTACTTAGGATGTAATGTTAGGGGAAAAAGAATCTCTGCATTTATTTGTGTACAAGAAAGTAACAACAATACATGAAATAGGTAATTGAATAATTCCAACAAATGAACACAAAGGGTAACTAGGAAGAGAATAGGGTCCCTCAAAGATCAGTAAGGCAGCCTTTGTGTGGAGCCACAGAAAATGGGGGAGATACTAAATGAATATTTTGCATCAGTATTTACTGTGGAAAAGGATATGGAAGATATAGACTGTAGAGAAATAGATGGTGGCATTTTGCAAAATGTCCAAATTACAGAGGAGGAAGTGCTGGATATCTTGAAAAGGTTAAAGGTGGATAAATCCCCAGGACTTGATCAGGTGTACCCGAGAACTCTGTGGGAAGCTAGAGAAGTGATTGCTAGACCTCTTGCTGAGGTATTTGTATATCGATAGTCACAGGTGAGGTGCCGGAACTCTGGAGGTTGGCAAACGTGGTGCCACTGTTTAAGAAGGGTGTTAAAGACAAGCCAGGGAACTATAGACCAGTGAACCTGACCTCGGTGGTGGGCAAGTTGTTGGAGGGAACCCTGAGGGACAGGATGTATATGTATTCAAAAAGGTAAGAACTGATTAGGGATAGTCAGCATGGCTTTTTGTGTGAGAAATCATGTCTCACAAACTTGATTAAGTTTTTGAAGAAGTAACAAAGAAGATTGATGAGGGCAGAGCAGTGGATGTGATCTATATGGACTTCAGTAAGGCGTTCTACAAGGTTCCCCATGGGAAACTGGTTAGCAAGGTTAGATCTCATGGAATACAGGGAGAACTAGCCATTTGGATACAGAACTGGCTCAAAGGTAGAAGACAGAGGGTGGTGGTAGAAGGTTGTTTTTCAGACTGGAGGCCTGTGACCAGTGGAGTGCCACAAGGATCGATGCTGGGCCCTCTACTTTTTGTCATTTACATAAAGGATTTGGATGCGAGCATAAGAGATACAGTTAGTAAGTTTGCAGATGACAACCAAAATTGGAGGTGTAGTGGACAGTGAAGAGGGTTACCTCAGACTACAACAGGATCTGGACCAGATGGGTCAATGGGCTGAGAAGTGGCAGATGGAGTTTAATTCAGATAAATGCGAGGTGCTGCATTTTGGGAAAGCAAATCTTAGCAGGACCTATACACTTAATGGTAAGGTCCTAGGGAGTGTTGCTGAACAAAGAGACCTTGGAGTGCAGGTTCATAGCTCCTTGAAAGTGGAGTCGCAGGTAGATAGGATAGTGAAGAAGGTATTTGGTATGGTTTCCTTTATTGGTCAGAGTATTGAGTACAGGAGTTGGGAGGTCATGTTGCGGCTGTACAGGACATTGGTTAGGCCACTGTTGGAGTATTGCGTGCAATTCTGGTCTCCTTCCTATCAGAATGATGTTGTGAAACTTGAAAGAGTTCAGAAAAGATTTACAAGGATGTTGCCAGGGTTGGAGGATTTGAGCTATAGGGAGAGGCTGAACAGGCTAGGGCTGTTTTCCCTGGAGCGTCGGAGGCTGAGGGGTGACTTTATAGAGGTTTATAAAATTATGAGGGGCTTGGATATGATAGATTGCCAAAGTCTTTTCCCTGGGGTCGGGGAGTCCAGAACGAGAGGACATAGGTTTAGGGTGAGAGGGGAAAGATATAAAAGAGACCTAAGGGACAACTTTTTCACACAGAGCGTGGTACGTGTATGGAATGTGCTGCCAGAGGATGTGGTGGAGGCTGGTACAATTGCAACATTTAAGAGGCATTTGGATGGGTACATGAATAGGAAGGGTTTGGAGGGATATGGGCTGGGCGCTGGCAGGTGGGACTAGATTGGGTTGGGATATCTGGTCGGCATGGATGGGTTGGACCGAAGGGTCTGTTTCCATGCTGTACATCTCAATGACTCTATGACTCTAACTGAAATACAGGAAACAGTAATACTTTAAAATATGCTATTAATTAGATTACCACCAATAGAGTCCCAGCTGTTAACTATTACAGGTAGGTCTCCTTTAACACCATAATTGGGTTACAGTGAAAAGTCATTTAATAGAAACTCACTAAATAGAAATAATGGGCCTGTGGGGAAAGTGGGGTTGGGGCAGACCAGCAATAAAGATCACTCACAATCACTCAA
The DNA here is from genome assembly GCF_047496795.1 of Chiloscyllium punctatum. Lineage (NCBI taxonomy): Eukaryota > Metazoa > Chordata > Chondrichthyes > Orectolobiformes > Hemiscylliidae > Chiloscyllium > Chiloscyllium punctatum. The sequence goes on along the minus strand of NC_092762.1, from coordinate 52,650,371 downwards.
ATATCACCCAAAAGTCTTAACACAAAGTCTCGCACAGCCTGAATGAAGATTGAAATCATATTTATTAATGAAAAAGTAAATGTAACACAGTACATTTAAAAAATGTAAGAAAGCTGCTCTGTCGGCAGCTGACATTAGATACCCTACAGTGTGGAAGCAGGCCCTTCAGCCCAACAAGTCCTCCGAAAAATAACCCACCCAGATGCATTTCCCTACACTTACCCCAGACTAAGAAACCTAACACTATGGGCAATTGGAGCACCCAGAGGAAGCCCACACAGACACGGGGAGAACGTGCAAACTCCACACAGACAATCGCCCGAGGTAAGATTTGAAGCCGGGTCCCTGGCATGGAGCAGCAGCAGTGCTAACTGCTGAGCCACCACGCATGCGCAGAACAGCATGAAGACCAGCACTGATGTCACACATGTGCGTGAATTGATTCCCATGGGATTTGAACTATTGCCAACAGACGTAAGCGTGATCCAAAATAAACTTCCCTAATTCTTCAGTGATGTTATAGCCAAATTGCACTGCTGAAACACCAATTTCATAGAATCCTTACAGTATGGAAACAGGCCATTAGGCCCAACAAGTCCACACTGGCTCTCCGAAGAGTAACGCATCAAGAAACATTCTCCTCCCCTATTACTCTACATTTCCCCTGACTAATGCACCTAATATCCCTGAAGACTATGGGCAATTCAGCTTGGCCAATTTACCTTTGGACTGTGGGAGGAAACCCATGCAGACATGGGGAGAATGTGCAAACTCTACACAAACAGTCACCTGAGGCTGGAATTGAACCCGGGTCCCTGGTGCTGTGAGGCAGAAGACTGAACCACCAGGTTATCCCGGAAGTACCTTTATACAAAAAAGACACCAGCATTTAAAAGCAACATTAATCAGAATTCCAACCAGCAGATTCCCAATGCACTGATACCACCTACCTCCCACTGCTGACTGTGTTGAAACTTTAGGAGTATCGGCTTACCGCTCAGAATGTGGTTTTGAAGCGTGCCTGGCTGTACTGGCTTGCCATACCCAGAGCATGGTTGAGGACTTCAAACTGTGCAACCCTTTCAGTTTGGGTTGTGTCCACTGAGGTGGTTAGGAACATATCAGATCTGTTGGATAAGTACCTGGTCTTCTGTATTTTCCACTGGTTGGGGGAGCCCAGATTTCACACTAGGTTGTATCTGAGGACTTGAGGGATTGGTTGAGTTGATTGTTGCTTCGAATTGTCGGCCTTTGGTCACTGGTTGAGGTTGTTTCCATCGGTGTTCTCGGTTAGGAAAGGCCCATGTTCAGAAGCTCTTTGTTCGAAAGTTGGTTGGGTCTATTCTGTTGCTGGCATCCCCCTCTTGGAATTCATTTGTTCCGATGATGCTTTTGGTTCAGCCTCTCAATTCGACTTCTCTGTTCGGCCACTCAATTCACCTTCTCTTGTGTCCTGTTTCAGAAGCCTCTTAGGTGAGATTGGAGCTGACAGTTGTACTGTCAATGATTCCTGTTACCTCCCTGCCAAATCTGTAGTCTCATTGTTTGGGTTGATGTTCTCCTTAAAGTTAATTGGCTTTCTGATTGTTAGACAAGGTGCCAATTAATGCCAAGGCCTTTCATGTCTTCTACAGGCCCCACACTGTCAGAGCTGTGCAGCCAGAGTTGTAAAACCCATCTCTGAGCTAGATTCTATTGGATTCCAGTCAATTGCTTCAGAGGGGAGGTGTGAATTGGGAATGCTCACGATGAACAATGTTCCCAGGTCTGCAAGTGGCTTTTGCTTATTCCTTGCAGCACAGTTCTGTGAAAGTTTCATTTATTTAAAATCCGGGGCTCTGTCCAAAATCCAGGGTTCTGCTCGTACATTTTAATGCCAGGGATTTCTGCACAAGTTACAGGTAGCTGAAATGATGTGAAGGTCATTTGTTCCCCTCGCACTTTGCCAATGATGTTGAGGACCCATGGCTAAAGCTAAGGCATGGCAGTCCAAACACATATGTGGGCAGCATGATGGCTCACAGTGCCAGGGACCCAGGTTCGATTCCCTCCTCGGGCGACTGTCTGTGTGGAGTTTGCACGTTCTCCCCGTGTCTGTGTGGGCTTCCTCTGGGTGCTCCAATTGCCCATAGTGTTAGGTTTCTTAGTCGGGGGTAAGTGTAGGGAAATGCATCTAGGTGGGTTATTTTTCGGAGGACTTGTTGGGCTGAAGGGCCTGTTTCCACACTGTAGGGTATCTAATGTCAGCTGCCGATAGAGCAGCTTTCTTATAGTTTTCAAATGTACTGTGTTAATTTACTTTTTCATTAATAAATATGATTTCAACCTTCATTCAGGCTGTGGGAGACTTTGTGTTAAGACTTTTGGGTGATGTTTGAGTGATTGTGAGTGATCTTTATTGCTGGTCTGTGTGGAGTTTGCACATTCTCCCCGTGTCTGCGTGGGTTTCCTCCAGATGCTCTGGTTTCCTCCCACAATCCAAAGATGTGCAGGTCAGGTGAATTGGCCATGCTAAATTGCCCATCGTGTTAGGTGCACTAGTCAGAGGTAAATATAGGGATGGGGAAATGAGTGTGGGTGGGTTACTCTTTGTAGGGTTGGTGTGGACTTGTTGGGCCGAAGGGCCTGTTTCCATACTGTAGGGAATCTAATCTAACATATGTGGCAGCTACTCAAAGTCCAGCTGAAATGGAAACAGGAATTGCTGGAAGATCTTAGCAGGTCTGGCAGCATCTGTGGAGAGAAATCAGAGTTAATGTTCAGGTTGTGACGTAAAGTGATCTGAAGAAGGGTCACTGGACTCGCAACTTTAACTCTGATTTCCCTCCACAGGTGCTGTCAGACCTGCTGAGATTTTCCAGCAATTCCCGTTTCTGTTCCAGATTTCCAGCATCCACAGTTCTTCGATTTTTTTTTAGTCAAGTGTTGTGCTGGACCTGGGTCATAGGCCATCTCCCGTTTCCATGGAGATGTGCTCACATACTGGAGCAATCACTGGAGCGAGAATGTCGATAAACTTCTCAGGTGCAGCTAACTCCATTGAAAATGCCCAGGGAATTTAGAACTTTAAATAGGCAATCATTTGGTGTCTGGACCTCCCTGCAAACATCTCTAAGTCTGACCTAGAGTCAGAGACTTCAGATAGTTTGTACTGACTGAGCTTAATGGTTACTCAGGAAAAGTTAGGGGAAGTAAAACCTGCTTTAACTCCTGGGAAACTGTTAAAGTGACCTCTCATAACACATCATGCCCTCGGCATCTAACCTATCATAGCATTCCTGGATCACACCCTGAACCAGTTAAAAAATTCAGACCCGCCACAATATACCACCCCAAAACCAGACAGATTGGTTCCAATGCTTATTTGTTGTTCTGCACCAATCTATATGCATGCTGTTGATTGAGGGATAGCTATTGGCCAGGATTCCAGGAATAGCACTGCTCTATTTTTACTAAAAAGTGTTTTACATTGACCTGAGAGAGACCTCAACTTAACAACTCCCATGGGGAGGCAGTGGCCTAATGGTACGGTCTCTGGCCTCGTGGTGGCAGTCTCTGGCTTAGTGCTATAGTCTCTGGCTTAGTGCTACAGTCTCTGGCTTAGTGCTACAGTCTCTGGCCTAGTGGTATGGTCACTAGTCTAGTGGTACAGTCTCTGGCCTAGTGCTACGGTCTCTGGTCTAGTGGTATAGACTTTGGCCTAGTGGTAGGGTCACTGGCCTTTGGTACAGTCACTGGCATAGCAATCCCTGGCTAACACAAGTTCAAATCTGATTGTGGCAGATGGTTAAAATGTATTTTCAATTTTAAAAAAGCCTAATGATGGCCATGTAACTATTATTGAAAACCCCTATGGTTTACAAATGTAATTTCAGTACAAGAAATTTACCATCCTTACTTAGTTTGGCCAACATGTGATTCCAGACCCTCAGCAATGTGGGTTGACTCCTAACCATGCTCGACATAATAAATGCTAACCGAGCCACTGACACCTACAACCCACAAGCAAATAAAAGAGACAATTTCAGCCAACAGTGCAGCACTCCTACAGCTCTGCACTCATGTTTAGGTTGGGGCCAAATTCTCAACTTTCTAGAGTGGTGCTTGGAGCCACAGTCTTCTGACTCAGAGGTGAGAATTCTGCCATTGATCCAAAAGCCATCACTACAGAGACACTGTCCTCAGAGAGATAATGAGGCACCTTAATAGGAAAATCACACGGGCTGTTATGGCATGCCTCAGATGGCATAATATTACAAGGACCATTAACAATTCTGGAGATTAACTTGAGACTCATGTTTATTACAAAAAGCCACACTTTTAATAAAAATAGGTAGATTAAAAAAGAATGAATTAACATGCCTTGAAGTAAAAGATTCCATAAATAGACATTTTCTTTATGAAAATATTAATGAAGTAGTCAAAACAGCAAGCAGTGATTAGTCAGCAGATGGAATTCTCTCTCTTTCTCGCTCTCTCACTTGCTCAGTATAAAATTTATCGAGATATGTTTTATCCCAGAACCAGATCGGTTTGAATAGGATGTAGCAGAAGCCCAGTTGCAGGCAGGTAAACAGGTTTCTCCCAGGAGATGTCCTATTTATTCAAATACTTTATTGGAGCAACGTACTCCAGGTTCTATCTCCTTTTCAGGCATATCACTGGCCAGCTAGTTTTCTTGGGTCTTGGGCGTTCTAGAAGCTGAAGGGAGATGAGGACTGTGTGGGAATAGGGAACCATTTTCCAATATTGCTCTTGGAGTGGGAAAAACAGAAATACTTCCTCCCTGTCGCCCAAGATACCATGCTTCCCTCTCCACCATCGGAATCTCCCCACAACCGTGATTGGACCCCAACTTCGCAATTGGAAGTCTCCATTCTCCCTCCCCACTTCCCCAACCAATGACTAATCTCTCCCTAAAGCCCTTGCCAATTCCTTTGTGAATCCTGTCTCCTTATTTCTCCCTCAATCACTCCTCAATTGCTCTGATCAATCCCAACCTTTGTAAGCCGTGAATTCACCCAGCTTCGCCCAAACATTCTCTGCCTCAGGCTCCAGAAAGCTATTGGCTCCCAGACTGTAGTCCTGACCCACGTGGAGCCAAGCCTGTTAATCAGGGTGGCTTCCAATTAAGGAACTGCAAAAGGAGTTACATTCTGTCATGCTAACATGCCTTGGCATTCAAACAGAACTCATTCTCCCACTGGAATTCTTGACCAGATACAATGATTCAGAGGCAGGTTTTCCTCAAACAGTGCCTCTGCTGGATCATCCGGGCAGAGCTAATGTCAGAACTTTCTCGTTTATAGACGTGCACTTGAACTTTGCTCATATCTGCTCGGGCCAACCCAGAAGAAAGGCTGTAGGAAAGGTGTGGTTAAACTTGAAAGGGCTCAGACAAGATTTACAAAAATGTTGCCAGGATTGGAGGGTTTGAGGCTGAATAGGCTGGGGCTGTTTTCCCTGGAGCATCAGAGGCTGAGGAAACTTTATAGAAGTTTATAAAATCATGAGGGGCATGGATAGGGTAAATAGTCAAGGTCTTTTTCTCTGGGTAGGGGAGTCCAAAACTAGAAGGCATAGTTGTGAAGGGAAAGTTTTAAAAGGGACCTAAGGGACAACATTTTTGTACAGAGGGTGGTACATGTATGGAATGAGCTGCCAGAGGAAGTGGTGGAGGCTGGTACAATTACATCTGGATGGGTATATGAATAGGAAGGGTTTAGACGGATATGGTCCAAGTGCAGGCAAATAGGACTAGATTAGGTTGGGATATCTGGTCAGCATGGATGAGTTGGACCGAAGGGATCTGTTTCCATGCTGTGCATCTCTATAACAGTAAATAAAGAATACATGCAAATGGATATACTGACCATATGGAGCTCCATTATGAGGTGAACCAATACGTCATTCGCAAGCTTTACAGATGATTTCCTTCTGGGAAACCATCAATTGCACTTGGATTCTGATCCAGAAAACATATCCTTTTTTATATGAGCCTCCACACCCTCGCCAGAACATCATGGTGTCAAGCTGCAGTCCTGGAAACCTGCACACATAAAAACAACTGACACTCCTGGCAACGTGCATGTACTGGATTTTGATTTTGGTTTTATTGTTACATGTGTTTGACTGTAAATATACAAAAAAATACAGTGAAAAGCTTTCATTTGTCGCCATGAAACACTGCCGTGTTGAATAATATAAGAATGAGGAAAAAAAGGATGTAGCTTGAAGAGAGTCCAACAGTCCTGAGCCAACTCATCACTGTCAGCGATATCTGCTCTGCCATTCCTTTGCAGCTGTTTTGTTGCTGTCCACACCGGGCCCAACCAACACCATAGTCGTTGGTCCTCAATCGCTATTGTTGCCGGTGGGCAGATATTCCTCCGCTATTGTCTCACCGCCGCCTGCACCAGACCCACCATTGTCAGATTCAGCCCACCTTGTTGATGTTGCTGTGATGCTTATGCACCATCGCTTCGCTGCCGGCAACACTAGACACAATCGACAATAAAGTTGCTGATCCACAGGCGCCATCTTTTGCCTCTGGGTCTACCTCACCAATGTAACCTGTGCTGATGTAGCAGCCGCTGATTCCAGGACTTGTGCTTGCTGCAGAAAGGTAAGTAGGAATTCTCTGCCCTCTGCCCTGAGCCCACCTAAAATCTACAGCAGGTTCTCCTAAGGTCTGTGCCCTGGGCCTGCCTCATGTCTGAGGCCTAGGTCTGTCTGAGGTCCGTGTCCTGGGCCTGGCTTGAGGTCCGTGGACTGAGCCTCCCTGAGTCCTGTGCCCTGGGCCAGCCTGAGTCCTGTGCCCTGGGCCCGCCTGATGCCTGTTCCCTGGGCCTCACTGAGGCCTGTGCCTTGGGCCCGCCTGAGGTCTGTGCCCTGGGCTTCTCTGAGTCCTGTGCCCTGAGCCTGCCTGAGGTCTGTGCCCCGGCCCGCCTGAGGACCGCAGATCGGGCTGTCGCTGCTGCTGTTGCTGTCCAAGCCAAGGACAAGGTAAGTAGAAAGAAAAGAGAGGGAGTAAAGAATGAAAAAGAAACATGATTAGAGTGGATAAGCTCTGGTACAGGAGCCCTACTCCATCCCCATCTTGGACCCTTAACCTCATCTGCCTCCTGGGTCAATATAGGAGCTTCCATGGTATTTCAATGGCAGAGCTAGGAAGTTACTCCCAATGTCCAGGCCAATGTTTATGTTGCAGTTTGTTAACTATAGTGTTTTAATTGTTGCATTGCCTTGCAGTCTGTGGAGCCTTGCTGTGATTAAACTGGCAGTTCATTTCACATATTTCAACAATGACTGTAAGTTTCAAAACTATATAATTGGCTGTGAAGCATTCTGAGATGTCTTGAGGTACTGGAAAGTGCTATCTTTATGATCGTTCCTGGGGTGAACCGATTTTACTGAATGACCCTGGATGAGAAATTTAATGGACAAGACATAACTCCAACATTGACTGACAGTACTGAGGACATATGCCCAGGTTAGGAAAAATGGGCAGCAAGTTTTTGCCACCTGCCTCAGTTCATTGCAATCTCTGTTGGTACTGCACAGGTGGTGTCTCACATATAAAGCGTATTGTATTTATGTATTTTTCCAGATGGTCAATGGCTCACCCAATTTCTACTGCCTGGTACTCTCCACTTTGAGAATGCAAAGCTGTGTCCTGCCACCATCGGTCATCTTTCCATCATAGCACCCTGCATGTACCTGAAACCAGTTCTCTTTGCTGCTTCATTGAATTTCTGTAGAGTAGATACAGGCCAGTAAACCCAACAAGTCCACAATACCCTCTGAAGTGTATCCCATACAGACCCATTCCCCTACCCTGTTACTCTACATTTACCCCTAACTGATGCACACAAACTACACACCCCTGAACTCTGTGGGCAATTTACCATGGCTAATTGAAATAATCTGCACATCTTTAGGTTGCAGGAGGAAACCCATGCAGACACAGGGAGAATGGGCACGCTCCAGACAGATAATTGCCTGAGGCTGGATTCAAACCCAGATCCCTGGCACTGTGAGGCAGCAGTGCTCACCACCACGCTGCCCAGTTCTTCAATTGTTGAGCTGCCTCTGGTGATACCCAGAATATTACACAAATACATATACTGGGAAAACAGTTTCAACTGCAATGACATCTTTGCTGTGCTCTTCCAAGGATTGCTGGGATAGGTTGTGATTGGTATCGATGTGTAGGGTCCCAGCTACATGGCTCTGTACACAGTGTGGTGTTACTGGCCTACTGATGTTGCTCAATTCTTGAACTGACCTACATCGACACCCTCGCTAGAGATGTTGCTTCCAAGGTTGGGGAAGTGGCCAATGTCCTTGGTATTCTGTTGCCCACTGGTAAACCGTGGGTCATGTTAGACCATAAGACAGAAGAGCAGAAGTAAGCCACTTAACCACATCTAATCCGTTCAATCATTCAGAGACTATTGCTGATCTTACAACCCTCAACTCCACTTTCCTGACTTTTTGCTATAACTTTGATTTCCTCACTGATTAAAACCTGTCTACCTCATTTTCAAATACACTTAATGACCTTCAGTCTTCATTAACTTGGTTTTCCTACAGATGATGATTAAACAACCTTAGCATTATTGATGAAAAGACTCATTGTCATGTCTTGGAGCAAGAGTGATTCATCTATTAACAAGATAATGGCATCTGTGAAATCCAGAACTATCAATTGGTGGTGTTGACATTGGATGCCGAAGTGTATACCCTCTAAAGGAATGTAGGAACATAGGAATTTCAAATGGGAATAGGCAATTTAGACCTTCAGGCCCGCTCTGCTATTCAACATGATCATGGTCTCAACCCCATTTAGCCCTTTATTCCACTTTCCCTCAGAAACATATGTGTTTATTTCTTGAATCTGTTGATTGATTCTGTCTCCCTTGCAGTCTGGGGCAGTGCGTTCCACAGATTCACAACCCTTCGTGAGAAGTGGTTTCTCAGCATCTCAGTTTTGAGCTGACCTCCTCTCACTCTATACCTATGCCCTATTGTTTTGAGACTGTCCCACACAGGGGAACATCCACTCAATGAACAGATCAACCATCAACATTCAACTGTCACCATCCTCATGAAAAAAAATCAGTAATTGAGAGAAAGTGGAGTGGAGAAAGTATAGAAAATAGTGCAAAGTAGTGGTCAAAATACACGGGGCAGCCAGCAAATTCACCCAAAAGAGTAGAAAATTCAATAACAGAGATGACGAGTTAGAGAAAAATCAACCCTGTAAGTAGAATGGACAGAATTAACAAGTGAGCAATTGTTAAGTAAGTAAGAAAGTTTTGGGGAGATTTCTTGACCAGGCAAGAGCTGGGAAGCCTTAAGCAGCGGTTAGGGACCATCTCTGTAAGAAATTGCACCTGATATGTGGGGGCGGAGATGGCCATTTGCAAGGGAGAGAAGAAGGCCGCAAGGTGTGTCGTGCAGGGAAGGGATTGAAAGCAGGAATAGACAGTATTGATTATGAGGAGTAGATAGGTATTGAGGTGACTGATTATGCTGTGAGCAGACTTTTGCTCTCAGGATCATCATCGCTTTTTGCTAGCATTCACTGGCAATTGTTTTTGTTCAATCCAATGTAGTGTGGCTTCCTAGAGCAGGACGTTAACATTGTTAAAGTTATCCTTACTTTCACAATCAACCCAACCATCATCAAGGTGGCTCAGTGGTTAGCACTGCTGTTTCACAGCACCAGAGACCTAGGTTTGATTCCAACTTCGGGTGACTATGTGGAGTTGACACATTATCCCCATGTCTGCATGGGTTTCCTCCCACACTCTAAACATGTGCAGGTTCGGTGAATTGGCCATGCTAAATTTCCCATAGTGTTCATGGATGTGAAGGTTAGGTGCATCATTCAGGAGAAATGTAGAGTAATGGGGAATGGGTCTGGGTGGGTTACTCTTTGGAGGATCAGTGTGAACTTGCTGGGCCGAAGGGCCTGTTCCCCACACTGTATGGAATCTAATTCTAAAGAATTGGCAGGCAAATTATAGCCAACACAACTTAAATATTATGCATTATATAACAGTGCATCAATACCAGTCTCAACCTGTCCTTCCACACATCCGAATCTCTATCAGCAAGAGTTCCAGCATTAAATACTGCAGCTTAAACCAAACGGGGTTTCACCAACAGGGAGTTTGCTGTCGGGTTCTAATTTGCGATCAGTCATTTTTAAATGGTTCGAATCACTCCCAGATCCCTGGTTCTGACATTGGACTTATTTAGGGAATGTGAAATATAGAAATATACAGTGTTTCAGGGGAAAAGAATCTCTGCATTTATTCAATACAAAAGTTAAGTATAATACAAGAATTAAAGGTGAATGCAATAAACAGTGACATTTACATAATCAATTATATTGAGGACAGTAATGCTATTAATATGTCATTAGCTAAATTAAACACTGTTAGAATTTAACACAAGGGTTTTAATCACAGAAACTTTAATCAGGTTTCCTACCCTTGGGGTCCCATGTAACGTCATTACCCACCTTCCCCTCCCTCGGATGGAAAATTTGTCGTCTCAGGAATTCTTCACTGGGGAAAGCTCAGTTTGAAGGACAGCTGGCTGATGAAGTGCTTGCCATTGATTCTTTTAGTTCCGAGCAGGCCCGTGTCCGGAAGCTTTTGTTTGGATAGCACCTGGTTGGCTTCCCCCCTCTTAGAGGTCTTTTGTTACAACAATACCCTTGCATTGACTTCCCACTTCAGCTTCTCTGTTCAGCCTCTTGTGGTTCTTGGTTCTGAAGTTGCTTGTTGGGGCTGGAAGCCTGTGGGGAAACTGTTTCTGCAGAAGCTTGTTGTTGATAAAGGCTCGCTCTCTGATAAGATCAGGACTAGCAGTTATACAGACTGTGTGTACTGTTAGCTCCTTTCAAATCTGGGTAGCCCAAGGTATAAAAGTTAGTTTCAGTCCAGGTTTGATTGATTGTTTTCTTCAACTGGAGGTGTCTGTTGGAATTCCAGGTTGAACAGACTGAAATCACTCTGGCTTTGTGTGTACTTGTAGCCCGAGCTCAGGTTGTTGTCCAGTATTTTTCGATGTTAGAAAAGTCCTGGGTCTTGTCCAGTATTTTAGATGATGGAGGTTCTTACACAATCCTACATCACCAAGATGCACATTTCTGCAAATCTCCTCAACTTTTGATGATTTGGAACTACCAGAATCATCTGTATCTGAACACTCTTTTATGCAGTCTTTTTTTTTTGTCGTTCGTACAGATCATTGGTTCCATTAAAATAGTAGCTGTATTGACAGTAATTTTATTCTTCCTTATCTCTGTTCCCAGATCAAAGATTTGTGTTCACCTTGTTCCACAATCTCATATCCTGAGTAACCTTTTCACAATACCTCTGGGTGATGTGGGTTTGCTATTTGTTTTGGTATCTTTCTCCTTTCTCCTCTGGTAATTGTCTTTATAATTGTTCTTCGCAGCCTGCAACACATTATCGACGAGGATGAGCACCTCACCAAGATGTTCCCTACGCCTCCACTTCTCATCTCTATACAACCTCCAGACCTTGAATATATCACTTTTCGAAGCAAACTGTGCAGCACTCGGGACAACATCGACCACAACCTCATGAAACCCTGTCATGGCAACCACCGCAAGGCTTGTCAGAGTGTCGTCACGGATACGACCATTACACGTGGTGACACCACCCACCACATGAGCGGCAGGGACTCATGTGACTCGGCCAACATTGTCTATCTCATACGCTGCAGGAAGGAATACCCAAGGCATGGTACATCGGTGAGACCAAGCAGACGGTACAACAACGGATGAATGGACACCACGCAGCAATCATCAGACAGGGATGTTCCCTCCTAGTCGGGGAACACGTCAGCGGTCAAGGACATTTGACCTTGGATCTTCGGGTGACTGTTCTCTAATGTGCACTTTGGGATACACAACAATGCAAAGTGGCCAAGCAGAGGATGATAGCCAATTCGGTTGCCATGGTAATGGCATCAACTGGGATCTTGGATTCATGTCACATTACAGGTGACCCCACTACATTGCATAATCTCAGACACACACTCACACACAAGCACACATGTACACACTCTTACACATGATTACATTCTCACAGACCCTCTCTCATATACACGCTCTCTCACAGACACACGCACACACCCACGCTCACACGCACACCCTCTCATAGGGATACACTCCATCACATTTGCACATACACACTATCAAGCATGCGCAAATCCTCCCATGTGCGCGCGTGCACACACACACACACACACACCTGCACCCCCTCCCCCCACCCTCTCTCCCTCACAGGCATACTCTCACACGCACACTCTCTCTCACACACACAGACACACACACACACCCGCACACACGGATAAGTCTAGGGGGGTCTTTGCATTTGCAGATTTGTATTTGCAGATACATTTTATTTTGCTCAAAAAAACTCTGTATGCAGTCAGTCCATGTGACATTTTATCAATTCCTACTTTGGAAATAGAACCAGTTTGACTCAAGATTGGGATACAGACACTAACCTCACACCTTTAATGCATTGTCTGAGCTGAGATGTCACCTCTTCTGTTATGAAACTTTAAGTTATCTCTGGACTGTGACTTGAAAGAAGTTGTGGGATTTGCACGTGAACGATTCGAAAGCTGCATCCCCATTCTAAGTGATTAAAGACTTAACGTCAATTTAAGTTTGTTTTGTACATCTCATCAGTTGTATGACACTTTGATCTTTTGCTATAAATTCTGTGTCCTATGATCCTGCCCCACGAGCTACCTGATGAAGGAGCAGCACTCCGAAAGCCAGTGCTTCCAAATAAACCTGTTGGACTATAACCCAGTGTTGTGTGCTTTCTAACTTTGTCCACCCCAGTCCAACATCAGCATCTCCACATCAGGTCTTTGTAATTGGTAGAGACACTCATATGGTTCCGCCCTGCTCCAACCTTACCCTATCCAGAAACAGTGTTCCATGCTTCCTTGGGGCAACAGTGGTTTGTCTGTGAGGCTTGAAGCTCTGCAAGACCAGTCAAGACACGGAATCCATCTGCTGTAGAAATATAAATCTTTCTTTTCCCACTATACGTAATAGGGACTACTTGCTGTCGAACTGGTGCAGTATAGCCTTTCCAGGGCTGCTGTACAAAGAGTTGCTAATAAATTAATAATGAACAAAGTGATGGCAGATCCACTGGAAGCATACAAAAAAGCAAGTAAAGAAGCCCAAAGGGTAATCCAGTGATTTATGCTTGTAGCAGCTTCTGCAAAGGTGCCTAACCTGTTCAGACAACCAGGGCAAGGTGTCACCATCTTTATTTCTCTGCTTGACAACTAGGCCCTTCTGCTATTCTACTGTGACTGCATCTGAGAAAGGTGTTGATAAATAGTTTTTCTGAAATTAGAAAGCATTATTCTTTTATTTAAGCATGATAAAAATTAACCAAACATTAACCGAACACCTCACTTTCTGCTGAGGCTGCTAGAGAGAACCACAGGTCATGTCGACAATCTTATTTACTTATTTGCATTAACCCTTTGCACTGAAGTTTTTGCTGATATTCTAATCACAGCTAAATGCAATGAAAGGACAAAGAGGCAACCAGAATCTCAGTGTATCTCAGCCAGAATAGAGATTGAATCCTGTGCTGTTGGAATTGAACTGATCCATATGGTAGTTGTCAAGCCAACTCAGCTAATCATCATCATTAAGTAAAAATAGACATGTAATAAAGTCAAATGGGAAAATGCAATTGAATGCTTTAATGGTATTTATCCCAATTAAACATTGAGTTATAAATATTGTTCCTGTCTTGTAGTTTGTTTGTTTTCTTCATTCAAGCTCATGAATTTGGATTTATCAAACTCCATATTTTTTGCCATCTGCTGACCCTTGTGTCTTCAACAAGAAGGCAGACCTCAGTTTAGAAAATAAAGGAGAATGTGGGTTTTACTTAACGCTCCAGTAATCCTTCTCCTAGGTTGCCTCAACACTGTCTTAGACATTAATCTTCAAATTCCAGGGAAGTCCTGGAGAGTTGGTAATGTTAAACTTCACCCTTATAAGGTAACTGAAACTCATTGAAAGCTTCAGGGTTAAGGTTCTGTACTCCTATTTTTACCAAGTGGCCCGCTCAGTGTTCCCTGTTTGATGAAACTATGGTGACTATAAAAATCCACAGTGCTTCAATGCAGAGGGATCCAGCTGACTGTGTGCACAAAACTAGCATACAGGTATTAACAAGTTTTGAGAAGATTTGTAGCTCAGGTTGGGGTTTTGGATGTAGGTTTGCTCGCTGAGCTGGAAGGTTCATTTCCAGATGTTTCATTACCCTACTAGGTAACATCATTTGTGGGTCTCTGGTGATAAGTATAGCAGATATTAAGGAAGACAAATGGAATTTTGGCATTTATTGTGAAAGCAATACATTATAAAAGCAGAGAAGTGTTGCTGCAAATGCATAAGATATTAATGAGACTACTCCTGGAATATTTAATACAATTTTGTCCCCCATATTTGAAGAGAAATACAGTTCAAAGGAGACAGTTTGGAACAAGTTTATTCCAGGGATGGGGAGTTTGTTTTATAAGGGGAGATTGAGCAGCTTAGGCCAATAGATCCATAGGATCCCTACAGTGTGGAAGCAGGTCATTTAATCCATCGAGTCTACATTGAACCTGTGAAAAGCATACCATCCAGGCCGACCTGCTACCCTATTCCTGTAACCCTGCATTTCCCATGGCTAATTTACCTAACCTACATGATGGGCAATTTAACACAGCTCAGTGGTTAGCACTGAGTTCAATTCCCACCTCAGGCAACTGTCTGTGTGGAGTTTACACATTCTCCCTGTGTCTGCGTGGGTTTCCACTGGGTGCTCCAGTTTCCTCCCACAGTCCAAAGATGTGCAGGTCAGGTGAATTGGCTGTGCTAAATTGCCCGTAGTGTTGGGTGCATCAGTCAGGGGTAAATGTAAGGGAATGGGTCTGGGTGGGTTGCTCTTCGGAGGGTCGGTGTGGACTTGTTGGGCTGAAGGGCCTGTTTCCAACTGTAGGGAATCTAATCTAAGTCACATCTCTGGACTGTGGGAGGAAACCAGAGAGCCTGGAGGAAACCCACACAGACAGGGGAAAGACATGCAAACTCTGCACGGGCAGTCTCCTGAGGCTGGAATTAAACTAAGGTCCCTGGCACTGCAAGGCAGCACTACTAACCACTGAGCCATCATGCCACCCCAACACTCTGGAGTTTGGAAGAATGAGGGGAGATCAAACTGTGGTCAACAAGTTACTAAAGGGAAGTGACAATATAGACACACAGAGGGTATTTCCTTGTGGGACAATCTTGAATGAGAGGTTGCAGTTTTAGGAAAAGGAGTAGCTGATTTGAATTGAATTTAATGACTTATTGTCACTTGTATTGAATAAAAAAGTACAGCAGAAAGTATAAAAAAAGATTTAAACGGAGATGATGAAGATTTACTTCTCTCAAAGTTCATGAATCTGTGGAATTCACTTCTCCAGAGTGTGGTGGGTGTTGGGACATTGTGTAGATTTAAGGAAGAGATGGCTGTTTAAACAGTAACGGGTTCAAGGGTTATGGGGGTTTGAGCAGGGAAGTGGAGTTGCGGCTGAGATGAAATCATTCATGATTGAATTAAATGGATGAGTAATTTGACTGGCTGAATTGCCTACTACTATTCCTAATTCTTCTGGTTTTATGTTCTTAAGAGGACGTGCCTGGCCCCTACTATGCCACGCTTCAAGTGGTTGACCTGTTTAGAGGCATACAGACATTTTACCTAACCAATGCCTTGCAGAAACTACCTGGGGAGAAGAGGTGTGGGAAGTGGGGTGCAGCGTATCCAGGTTACAGAGTCAGAGAGTCATACTGCATGGAAGCAGACCCTTCGGTCCAACTCGTCCATGCCGACCAGACATCCCAATCTGTTCTCCTTGCATTTACCAGCAATTGGCCCATATCCCTCTAAATTTGGGGTTTCTTCAGCACTTCAGCTACAATCTATAAGGAAGTTGTAAATTCTAAACTTGTCTAACTCTGGCATAAAGGTAGATCAATATTTAATCAGTAAGCCTAATGGGGAAGTCAGGAAGATGGAGTTGAGGATTATCAGAGTAACCATGATCTTACTGAATGGCAGACTCAATAGCAAAATGGCCTATGTTCTTTCTGGTCTATTTACACAGTGATACTATCTTACCCTAACTAAGTTATAGTTAGCTTTAGAGTGTTGACGTAGACACATTGACTAAATATCTTACACTGTAACAAATCTGTGATTCTATAATTCCATCAAAAATAAAAGTACAAAGATATTCCACAGTAATCTGATGAGGAAAACTGCACCTACTCAACTCCACACACCTCACCTCACTGATATTGTTGCTGTCTCTCAATAAAGTTTTACATTGATGAAAATATCTAATACTTTGGCTGAAATCATTGGGGCACAAGAATTGACAGTAGAGATCACTCAATATTGGATAATGGACCTCATGATTAATGAGTCAGTGAACTGTGAACATCTTACAGCTAATTCTGGCAGCTTGGCACTGAAGAGCAATGAAAGATCAGGACACTGTCAACAGGCAAGTGTTGGAAGAGCACGGAGGAAGGTGGCCAAATATAGAGGTCAGGTAATTGAATCAGGAGGGAGGCTTCTGTTGTACTGTTTCATAGGTACTAGACCAGCCTGGCCATGTACCTTTAAGACATGCACTGGACATCATAACATGTGGCATTTCAATGTAATGGTCCTTGCTTTCAGCCACTCTCTGATCTGTTAAATGGAGTCAGTATTGTGCATGTAGTCAGTCAGGGATTCATTAGCGCAGTTGACTGGACAAGTGGTTTGTGATGCAAAAGAGGTGCCAACAGCGTGGGTTCAATTCCTGCATTGGTTGAGGTTGCCTGAAAGGTTCCACCTTCTCAACCTCACGCTTCATTGAGAGATAGTGACCAGGTTACACCAGCCCCAGTCACCTTCCTCAAGTGAGAGAGCAGCCCTATGGTCTGGTAGGACTATGGGTGAGTATACCTTATCTTACATGTAATGTAATAGCTGATAAGCACAGAACAAGAAATATGTCTAAATCTGAGATATCATCAGATTGTAACAACCCTAAGGCTATTTGTTTCATTGAGTCTACTCTGCCAGTTATTATTTCCCCAACCTCACTCTTTAATGGCCTACATTGCCTTTAGCTGTTCTCTTCATTTTTTATGCCTAAAGAAGTTCTTAATCTTTTTTTAATATATTGTTTGCTAGTTAACTCTTATATTTTATTTTGTCCCTCATTATTTTGCTTTGGTCCTCATTATTTTAGTTTTTAAAACTCACCCAATCATCTGGCTTACCATAAATCACTGTCATATTCATAGAATCCCTACAGCATGGAAGCAGGCCATTCAGCCCAACAAATTGACACTGACCCTCTGAAGAGCATACCACCCAAAACCCAACCCCCTGCCCAATTCTTATAATCCTGGATTTCCCATGGCTAATCCACCGAGCCTGCACATCCCAGGACACAATGGGTAATTTAGCATGGCCAATCTACCTGACTTGCACATCTTTGGACTGTGAGAGGAAACTGGAGCAGGTGAAGGAAATCCATGCAGACAAGGGGAAAATGTGCAAACTCCACACAGACTGTTGCCCGAAGCGGGGATCAAACCCAAGTCCCTGGTGCTATTGAGCCAACAGCGCTAACCACTGAGCCACCGTAATGCTAATTGGTGCATTGTATGTTTGATTTTGTTGTTCAATTTGATACTAATGGTATTAAGAAACTTCAAGACATCTGTTACTAAGAAACTTCAAGACCTAATTGTTGTAGCAGCATGTGAACTACAATATAGAGAAAATTTAGACCACATCATAATGACAGTGGGTTTTGACCCAAGAAACCATATCAGTTTCACTCAGCATCAAGAGGAGAGCATGTGGTAGATGCCTGAAGAGTAAGTGCTGAGGTGGGAGTTGGGGAGGGGTGGGTGCAGATTTCACAGATGTCAACATGCTTTCAACATGTGCGAAGGAGGATCGGGTAAGTGTGGATTTAGACCATATATTCATTGCAGTCTGATAGACTGTCTTTAAAGGGCTGGATATTAGGCCACACTACAGGAGGCCTTGTGTCATGATGGATTCTGAGCCAGGAGCTCTGCATTTGAAACCCAGTCCAGAAATTGCTGGCCATGGAAAGCACATACCGACAGGTTGACTATCAACATGCAGCAGGCACTAAGAATGGCAGGCTTCCCCTTCTCAAAGGGGAATATTCGGACATGATTGTACTGGGCCACCATATTGAAGTACACAGGCCAAGTCAGACCAGTACTTGCCATTCATTCATCAATATTACTTGATTTATTAGAGTCACGTGTACCCAGGTACAGTGAAAAGTTTTCTTTTGAGACCAATACAGGCAGATCATAGCAAAAATGGACATACAATGAGATAGGGTGTCCAGACAGAGCAAGGAATACAAGGTTACATCTGCACAGGAGGTACGCAAAGCAAGATCAACAATACTTGAAGTTAGAGAGGTCTATTCAGCAGTCTAATAATAGCAAGGAAAAAGCCGTTCTTGAAACTGTTGGTGCGTGTGTTCAAGCTTCTGCCTGATGGAAGAGATGTCAGGAGCATTACCGGGGTGGGAGGGGTCTTTGATGATGCTGGCAGTCTTTCCCTGGCAACGAGAGGTGTAGATGGAGTCAATGGATGGGAAGTTGGCTTCCATGATGGTCTGGGCTGTGTTACTGGATTTTCCTTCGCTCTAACCAGTCTTTCTTGATGCGGAGTCATGTACCTCAAAGTATAGCAGCTGGTAACCTAGTTCAGGAAAATCTAATGGGGGGAGTACTTGCGTTGTCTAACTCAGGCATCGGCAAACAGGGGAAAGCTGCTAAGTTAGGCCATGTGTAGATCTGCATTTCCTGATGTAGACCTGATGTTACAGTCATTTTACTTTGATGGAAGGTCCTGGAAAGCCTCAGTGATGAATCACTAGTTTTCTCCTTCATTAATATTGCTTGGGGGAAGAATATTGGACAGAGCATTCACTTCTTTAAGTAGTGCAGCATGTAATCTTTAATGTCCAGCTGACACATTGGAATAGGCAGCAGGACCTGAGTTTGATATCTGATCTGAAAGAACTGCTGCACTCGAAAATATTATTATAAATTATTTATGGTTATATGTGTAATCAAGATCTGGAATGTCCCACATTTATTGTCAGATCAACTCTTATACCGTGAAAGTGGCTAATGCGTTTTAAAGGAATAGTTTAGGGCATATTTATCTCAAAGAAAAATCTCATTATCAAGAAGATTTCCTGAGTTTGTTATTTGCGGCAAGCTCATAAACCTGAGAATAAAAAATGTTAAGCATTTCACCTTCAGTGAAAAAAATCTCCTTCCTGATTTATTAAATCTTATTGCCTTCAAATGTAATTCCCCTCTCCACCTCTGAAAAATGCTGATTGCCTTTCTTCGTTGTCCTGAGGGTGTAAGGAGTCTCATTCCACATAGTCCTGACTGGGGAAATCCATTGTGAGGTTTCTGATGGCAATCCAGCAGTTACCATGGTTATGTTTTTGCTGTGGTAGCACACAAATTACTACATTTATTCTTTACACTTTCACAAGTAGCTAAAGTAAGACTTGAACCGATAACCTCTGGGTTCCTTAAACCATTGCCATAATGGCCTGACTACTGCAAAGGAAAAAAACTACAAAAGCTGGAAGCCTCAATGAAAATATCCTCAGCAGGTGTGACAGCACCTGTGGTGTGTGAGAAACAGAGTGAAGTCTGCACAGTCACCTATCTAAAACTGATTTATCTTGTCAGATCTGCTACATTTTCTGTTTTCATGTCACCCGCAACTGGCTTCCTCCCCTATCCCTTTCCTCCTTCAGCCTCTCTCTCATCAGAAGTGTTGTTTACCCACCCATCTATCGTAGAATCTCTACAGTGTGGAATAAGGCCATTTGGCCCATCAAGTCCACACCAATCGTTCAAAGAGCATCCCACCCAGACCCATCCTCCCTACCCATCGCTTCCTATGGCTAATCCATCTAGCCTACACATCTCTGGGAGGTAACTGGAGTACCTGGAGGACACAGACAAAGGCATGAGGAGAATGTACAAACTCCGCACAGACAGTTGCCTAAAGGTGGAACTGAATCAAGCTCCTTGGTGCTGCGAGGCAGTCGTGCTAACCACTGAGCTACCGTGCTGCCCCAATCCATCAATTTGTCTGTTGGTCTGTCTGTCTATATATTTAATCATCTGTCTTTCACATACAGTTGTGTTTGATTCACAGTCTGTTGTGCACTAAGCTCTCGCGGCTCGGTAAGTATGAAACGTTGCAACACAGCTTCAGACCTCAAGGTTACCATATGCTAACCCAAGATGAAAAGTGGACTTCTCTGGTGATCAGATGAAGACTGCATTAACTGCAGCAATAATAGCATTCGCATTCAAAAGGTTTCACCTTAAATGTCCTGTTCTATCATGGAAAGCACTGCCAGGCCCCAAGCAACCTTCATTTTAAATCGATTTTTGTGTCGCTGACAAGACCAGCCCTGCTTCATTGAAAGGGAGCCAATGGAATGCTGCAAATCCTTCCAGAGGGTTTGACAAATGTGCATTGTTTCCAAGCTCACTTATGAGTCATCCATGTTAATCGGTGATCAGTGTCGCTTATGGGCAGGTTGTAGGTAAAAGTACCTGGCATCCTTTCCTCAAAGGAATTGGTGAACACAGTTGGTGTTTTACAGAAAGTTCAACAGGTTGGTGCTCAATGGTTGGCACTGCTGCCACACAATGCCAAGGACCCAGGTTCAATTCTACCCTTGGGCGACTGTCTGTATGCATAGAGTTATAGAGAGGTATAGCATGGAAACAGACTCGTAAATCCAATAAATCCATACCGGCCATTAATTTAGTCCATTAGTCTACTCCCATTTGCCAGAATTTGTCATACATCTCTAAACCCCCTTCTTAATCATGTACCTATCCACATGCCTTTTAAATGTTGCCATTGTACCAGCCTCTACCACTTCCTCTGGCAGCTCATTCCATACATACGCCACCCTCTGCATGAAAAGGTTGCCCCTTAGGTCCCTTTTAAATCTTTCCCCTCTCACCTTAAACCTTTGCCCTGTAGTTTTGGACTCCGTTATCTTGCAGAATATACCTTGACTATTCACCCTATCCATGCCCCTCATGATTTTATAAACCTCTATAAGGTCACCCCTCAGCCTCCAACACTTCAGGGAAGACAACCCTAGCCCATCCAGCCTCTCCCTATACCTCAAATCCTCCAAATCAGGCGACATCCTTGTAAATCTTTTCTGAACCCTTTTAAGTTTTGCAACACCCTTCCTATGACAGGGTGATCAGAATTGAATGCAGTTTTCCCAACCAATGTCACATACAGCAACAACATTACCTTCCTACTCTTGTACTCAATGCACTGACTAATAAAGTTAAATGTACCAAACACCTTCTTCACTATCCTGTCTACCTGCAACTCCACTTTCAAGAAACTATGAACCTGCACTCCATGGTCTCTTTGTTGAGCAACACTCCCCAGGATTTTACCATTAAGTCCTGCCCTGTTTTGCCCTACTGAAATGTGGCACTTCGCATTTATCTAGATTAAATTCCATCCATCACTTCTCAGCCCATTGGCCCATCTGATCAAGACCCCATTGTACTCTGAGGTAACCTTCTTCATTCTCTCTCGTTTCTGCGTGGGTTTCCTCTGAGTGCTCCAGTTTCCTTCCACAGTCCAAAGATGAGTAGTTTAGGTGGATTGGCCATGCTAAATTGCCCATAGTTGCCAGAGATGTTCAGCCTAGGTGGGTTAACCATGGGAAATGCAGGGTTACAGGGATAGAGTCGGGTGTAAGCCTGGGTACGTGTTTCTCTTCAGAGGGTTGGTGTGGACTCAATGGGCCGAATGTCCCGCTTCCACATTGTGCGGCTTCTTCGATTGATGGTCAATGTCATTTCTTGACATTTCTAAAAAAAAACACTATTAAAATTGCCAAACTACTAAATATTACGTCCAGGGGCCAGGTGAAATTCCTTAATTTATTATCATTAGATATACCAAAAATCATTCAACTGTCACTTGTAAAGTGATGAAATGGCTCATCTTCTCTAGTTATACACTCCCTCAGTTGGTTATAACAAGGTTAGGTGAAAAATGAATGCATTCCCTTGTGTGTGTAGCAGCCTCCCACAACCCAATGTTTTAAAAGGGCCCACATAACCATGTGTTACAAAAAGTGAGAATTTATTCATTCCTAAACATGAGAAGGACTAACAACACAACACCAAAAAACAGATTAGGAGCTAGAAGCAAGTCCAAAAGATGAAAGCGGAAGAAACAGAAATACACATCAGTCTCTGTGAAATGTTTATAAGGAGTAGATAAATGAAGAATGCCCCCATTGTGCTAGAGATTATGAGTGATGCTGACTTTGGTGGCCAGTTTTAAGGTTTTCATTTTGTAGGTTGGTTGAGATTTTACAGTATACATTCCTTTTGACCTTGGCTGAATTCCAGCATTGAGGGTGAGAGAGTCCTTTTATTGCCTTTTTTCCTTTTACATGGCATAGTAGATTACTGGCTGCTAGCACTCAGAATGATAGAACTTCTTTACCTGCAATACATGGGTGACTAGTGAATTGTTTTTTGACTGTGTTGTTCAGATTTGCATTTGAACCCAGGCATGTGGATAACAGCCTCCCGGGACACACAATGCACTGAGTCCCACGAAGGTGAAAGTGAGGACTGCAGATGCTGGTGAGTCAGAGTCGACAAGTGTGGAAAATCACAGTAGGTCAGGCGGCGTCCCAGTAGCAGGAGAGTCGATGTTTTGGGCATAAACACTTCATCAAGAGCCCTACTAAGTACACTCCAGTCGAATTGAACCTGGCTTTTTTTAATTGTTGATCTTGAGTAGGCTTCATAAGGAAAAGCACAAAATGTGCCTGTAGCTTGGAACATAAACCATAGGGTGAGGGTTCCACTGAGCTGGAGTGGGGGATCAACTTCCTCTCAAAATATGGCAATCTAGCCGGTTTGACTAGCCTCCTACCCCTGTGATGGGTTATTGCTTGCAGTTCTCTTTCCATGTTCAGGTGTGACATTCTGTGGGTGTCTCTGTCTTACTCCAGATAGTCACTTGATTTACATCTGTCACCATTTCTACATGTATTAGTCTACTTTTAAAGAAACAGGATTTGAAGTCAAAGTTAAAAATGTCCGCGGTGCTTTGGGGTTCTGACCTGTGATGATACAAAGTAAAACTTGTACTGACATCCTCAAAATTATTCATCTGGTACACAGCTCTTTTTAACCTAAATACAGATGGTCTCGATGCCAAGGAATGTTAGAGATAACTGGTGACCAGATAGAAAACCACTCAGAAAACAGAGATAGCAGAGGGTTAAAGGATTAAACCATTCCTTTCACATTCAGCTTCTCTGTACAAATAAAAGAGGATTAATCTTCATCACAGGCACCGTGTTATTCAGGCGAAATGAGGCTTGAATTCTGTTGATACGTTCATCCTACATTCTAAAACCACCAACATGATGTATCTGCAGCCCTGAAGACAATAATGATTTTTCTTCCCTGATGTACATGTTAAACATATCATGTTTCCCCTTACATAACAGTGTAACACCAGTGAGACCTCAGATTCTGAAACATGGCTATGATTGAATGAGGTAGTGTTACTGATACAAGAAGGGTGGAAAATCCTCCGATGACATAGAACTGGCTCAATCTTTTATTGACAATGTCACAGACAAATGCAGATGGTTAATTCTTCCGGCCTTCCACAAGCATCAAGTCCCCAATCCTAAACCCATTGCAGAAAGCTGTTTGACCCTGGGTGTCATCACTTGTTTCATACTTTCTACTGGCATTTAGAGCTGGATTCACTGGACAGTAATATAATAGGGCAGGTAATAGTTTCAGGCTCTCGTACAATTGTGATCTGATTTCTGAATCGTAATGCTTTCAGGAACTGACTTGAGAGAGTTTCTCCAAATCTCCAAATCCAACATTGATTCTTTCTAAATTGATAAGATGTCCTTCAATACAGAGAGCAATGAGAACCTGAACTCCAAAAGGCAGTGTGGGGATAATGACAAGTCAATTTTAATGGCTCTGCCTCAGAATCCAAAGCAGGAGAGCAGTCAGTGAGAGAATGGAGTGGTCCCAAGACTACCATCGAAATCAACAGCAAGTCTGCATTGCTGGGACAGTCCTGTTCAAAAGCCCACAAGTCTTAAATCATCATCATCACTGGTGGTCCCTCCCGGATGAAGATAACTGTCTTCCACTCTCAGGGTGAGGCCGTAGGTGGCCGTATAGACTGATGTGGCTCTGTTACACTTGGGGCAGGTGGTGGTCTTGGGAAGGGGGTGGGTAGGGCATTGGTGTGGCAGCGCGCTCGTTTCACTGTTTCTGCCTGGCTTCGGCTTTGTCCCGATGACAAGACTCCAAGTGCTCGACACCTTTTCGGATGCTCCTCTTCCATTTCAGATGGTCTTGGGTCAGTGATTCCCAGGTGTCTGTGGGATTGCTGCACTTTGCCAATGAGGCCTTGAAGGTATCCCTGATGCACCACTTCTGTCCACCTGGGGCTGGGGTCGGTGTGAACTGGTTGGGCCGAAGGGCCTGTTTCCAAACTGTAGGGAATTTAGTCTAATCTAATCTTATCAAAGACAAAGAAATGATCAAACAATGCTGGAGGGACCACTTCAGAGACCTTCCCAATCTGTCAGCAATCTGGGTGTTCAAAATGTCTTTACCTTTAGCTCTGTGTCTTTCATTTGGAGTGGCCATTGCAGTTCTCATGTGAATTCAAGGTTAAAGTGGCCTGGGGGTGTGATTTATGTAAAGGACCGTGGTTTACATAAATGTTTTAGCTCTCCCCCATAACCACACCCTACCTGATTGAGGTGAGCACTTGATATGCCTGAGCATTTTAGAATGGTGTGGGGCTGGAGAGAATATTTAACAGTCCATCCCTTGTCATCACCCAACCCCACCTAGTTTCCAGTTATGATTTGGAGATGCCGGTGTTGGACTGGGGTGTACAAAGTTAAAAATCACACAACACCAGGTTATAGTCCAACAGGTTTAATTGGAAGCACACTAGCTTTCGGAGCGACACTTCTTCATCAGGTGATTGTGGAGGGATCGATCGTAACACAGAATTTATAGCAAAAATTTGCAGTGTGATGTAACTGAAATTATACATTGAAAAATTGATTGTCTGTTAAGCCTTTCATCTGTTAGAATACAGTGATAGTTTCACTTCTTTCATGTGTAAATCACAAAACCCTTTTTTTTAAAGTTGCATTCTCGGGTTAGCTGTTAACAATGGTGATAGCTAGACAATATGTTGAAGGTGTTAGCCCCCTGTGTTCTCTGTCTATGACCTGTTTAGATTGATTCTAATCTAAAAAGTGAGATAACCGAGTTTTACAAAAATTCATGCAGTTTTTGAGCTCAGAGTTCTGCATGAATGCATGCAGTTTTTGAGCAAAGTGCAATGTAACTCTGCAAGTACAAATTCACCCCACAAAATATATGTGTGCATGTGGGTCTTTGTCTCTCTGTCTATCTGGGGTGGGGGTTGTGAGCGTGAGAAAGTGTGTGTTTGTGTGTGTGTGTGTAGTGAGTGCAGAGTGTCTTAAGTCTGTGAGGGGGTGCATGTGTGAGTGTGGGAGTGTGTGTGTCTATAAGGGTGTGTGTGGGTGTCTGTGTGCGCGTCTGTGTGTACCTATGTCCGTGTGTATGTGAGAGTGTGTGTGTGTAGGAATATCTGTGTGTATGTGTAGTGCAATGGTGGTCACCTGTAATGTGACATGAACCCAAGGTCCTGGTTGAGGCCCTCCCTATGGGTACCAAACTTAGCTATCAGCCTCTGCTCGGCCACTTTTCTCTGCTGCCTGTCCCAAAGTCCACCTTGGAGGACGGTCACCCGAAGGTCCGAGGCTGAATGTTCTGGACCTCTGAAGTGTTCCCCAACTGGGAGGGAACCCTCCTGTCTGTTGATTGTTGTGCGGTGCCCATTCATCCGTTGTCGTAGCCTTTGCTCGGTTTCCCCAATGTACCATGCCTCTGGGCATCCTTGCCTGCAATGTATAAGATAGACAACGTTGGCTGAGTTACATGGGTACCTGCCATGTACAAGGTGGGAACACCTCCCATGCATAATAGTGGCATCTATGTCCACAATCTGACACGTCTTGCAGCGTCCACTGTGACAGGGTTGTATGGAGTTGTCCTGAGAGCCGGGCAGTTTGCTATGAACAATGATCTGTTTGTGGTTTGGCGGTTGTTTAAAGGCAAGTAGTGGAGGTGTGGGGAAGGTCTTGGTGAGGTGCTCATCCTCATTGATAATGTGTTGCAGGTCACGAAGAACATGGCATAATTTTTCAGCCCCTGGGAAGTACTGAACAACAAAGGGTACCCTGTCAGTTGCAGCACGTGTCTGTCTCCTGAGGAGGTCATTACGGTTCCTTGCTGTGGCATGTCAGAACTGGCAGTCGATGAGTTGAGCATCGTACCCCGTTCTTGTGAGGGCATCCTTGAGTACTTCCAGGTGTCCGTCACGTCCCTAGTTTCCAGTTGATTAGAATGTGATCATTACAATTCCCACCACCACGTCATGAGCCCACATACCCACCCGAACCAGGAAGCAGCAAGTTGAGATGTCAGCAATGGTTGGGAGCTCTCTTGGCTTGTGAATGTCTAGCTGCTCCAGGGCAGATTTTGACCTCATTTCATTATCAAGCTCAGGCTAAGTGCCAGCCCAACAGGATTTAACCTGAATTCGAAAAGGGCTGGTTATGAATTAGAACAGACAAGTCATTCAACAGACATTCAAATACAAACATAAGTATCAGTGCAATTCTCAATCTCACAGTGTGATACTATTGATGCATTGAGAGAGGATCTGCACAGAAGCATTTTAATTGTGCACAGTATAGTTTTAAGCCAATAATTAGGTCACTTTCAGCGACTCCACTCTGTAACCAGCCGAGCAGAACAGCGTGAATCAAGATACATACTTCTGTTTCACCACTTCATGTTCTCCTTCAGTAAAGTGGTAAACATTGAAGGAGATGCTAAGGTTGAGATTGCAGCTATCAAATAGAGTGAAACAGCCCCATCTGGAACAGTGTGTTCATTTCTGGGCACCACACCATGGCTAAAACTAGGAAATGCTGATGATAAATTATGCAAACAGCACTTGTACTTGCTTGAATATTGCAGGTAGTAAAAGTATTTGTAGGGTTGATACTAAAAAGCAACTTCCTGTGATGGACAAATCAGCAATGAGGAATCTGATTGTAAAATTGGAGGCCAGCCATTTGTGAGAGAAAGTTAAGGAGCATGTTTCCACAGAAATTGTAATAAGACTCAAGAATTCATTTCCTAAATAAGTATGGATGTGGGACAATTGGATAACTTCAAGACTGATTTTGATAATTTTTTATGATGTAATGAACTTTGAAGGTGAGCTACAGATCAGTATAATCCAACAAAATGCAAGTTTGACTCTTGGAATGGCTTACTTCTCTTCATATAAACCAGTAGGATACCCTTGAGTGAGGAAGTTGTATGATTAAGTTCCACAACACAGACTTGAGCACTAATCTAGGCTAATGCTTCATCTATGAGGGAGTCTGTTCTGTTGGAATCATTTCTTTTTGACTAAGACATTAAACTGAGATCAATCAGCCCACTCAGCTGAACATAAAAAATCCGAGACATTATTTGCACGAGAACAGAGGAATTATTAGTTTGTGACTTGGTTCCACATTTTCCATTGAAAGTGCATCCAATACCTGGATATTTCTTCAAATAACTTATGACCTGTTTTGTACTTAAAGAGGTCCCCTGTACACAAGAGATTTCTACAAAAGTCCTGTATGGGCAACATGGTATATTCTACATTTAAATGAAATAAATCTCTCTTTGGTATACATTGTTCGTTCTGTATTCTTAGTCACTAATAGATAACTGCTGATATCAATGTTGCGTCGCCATGTACATCACTATCTCATTATAGTTAGCCCTGTGTCTTGACCAACGTTCATCCCTCAATGGACACCATTCCAGAAAGCAAACTGCCTGGCCAATTTTTAATTTTTTAACTTTGTTTTCTTTATTTTCTTCTGCTTTGTGCCAAGATTCTGTACCTAGGTATCTTTGTACTTAAGATGGGGCCATAAGTGGCGACTTGTAAACCTTTCACTGTACTCATGTGAGCACGTGTGATAATAAAGCTAATTCAATTCAATTCAATTGCACATTGCAGACTCTGTGACCTTAACAGGGAAAAATCAACTGTCATATTTCTGACATTACAACAGAATGTCCTAAACATCCCACTAGTGTAAAGCACATCAGAATTTATTGGAAGGCGCTAAAACAAATCTTTATTCCTAGTTTATTTAAATTGGAGTCTAGTTTTGAGGTTTACCTAAATATGTATTTATTTCTAAGTGTTGGCTACTCAAGTGTGAAAAAAAACTCACACTATTACACAAAAAGTCCCAAATGCGTAATATTGGACAGGGCTGCTCACTATCAAAAGGAGAACTCGCTAACTTGGTCAAGGCTGTGGAGACTGGCCTTATATTCGCAGGAGGATTGAAGAATGTAAAGCATGCTTACTAAAGTCTTTACTGGTCTGATGGTTCTTCTGACTTTGGAGGTGTGTGGGAACAACTAGAGCCCGTGCACACAGTCTCAGTCACTGTAATTCGGACCACGGTGAGGGGGAGCTTCTTCACTCAGACACTCTACTCCAGAGTGCTGTGGTAGCTCAGTCATTGAGGATATTGAAGACAGAGGTCAGTATGGGGCTACATTCCCTCAAAGTGTGGCAGCCATTTGGAGGTCCTGCACATGCTGATTGGGACATCCTGCCCATACTGATTTTCGGTTTCATAAGTTGCTGTGACACACCGACCTCAGAGGTCTGTGCAGCAGGTAAGGAGATTGGAGGGACAATTAATTTGGGATTGTTCTAGGAAGTGACATTGAGGTAGAATCTCAGCCTGGATCAAGCTCAACGGCAGAACAAGCTTGAGCAGCCAAATAACTCGCTTCTACTTCCTGTGTTCCAGTGTATCAATCCACATCTTTCTTTCTAGAACCATAATAACCCTCTTTCCCTCTGTCAGTCTTAACTGACTTTTGATATCAGATATTGCAATAGTCCTGCACTATAATAGCTGGAGAATGCATGATTTGGAGATGCCGGTGTTGGACTGGGGTGTACAAAGTTAAAAATCACACAACACCATGTTATAGTCCAACAGATTTAATTGGAAGCACACTAGCTTTTGGAGCGACGCTCCTTCATCAGGTGATAGTGGAGGGCTTGATCGTAACACAGAATTTATAGCAAAAATTTGCAGTGTGATGTAACTGAAATTATACATTGAAAAATTGATTGTCTGTTAAGCCTTTCACCTGTTAGAATACAGTGATAGTTTCACTTCTTTCATGTGTAAATCACAAAACCTTTTTTTAAAAGTTGCAGTCTCGGGTTAGCTGTTAACAATGGTGATAGGCTAGACAATATGTTGAAGGTGTTAGCCCCCTGTGTTCTCTGTCTATGACCTGATGTTTAGATTGATTCTAATCTAAAAAGTGAGATAACAGAGTTTTATATAAATTCATGCAGTTTTTGAGCTCAGAGTTCTACATGAATTTATGCAGTTTTTGAGCCAAGTGCAATGTAACTCTGCAAGTACAAATTCACCCCATACAATATATGTGTGCATGTGGGTCTTTGTCTGTCTGTGTGTGTGTGTCTGTCTGGGGTGGGGGTTTTGGGTGTGAGAAAGTGTGTGTGTGTGTGTGTAGTGAGTGCAGGGTGTCTTAAGTCTGTGAGGGGGTGCATGTGTGAGTGTGGGAGTGTGTGTGTCTATAAGGGTGTGTGTGGGTGTCTGTGTGCACGTCTGTGTGTACCTGTGTCCATGTGTATGTGAGAGTCTCTCACATACACACGGACACAGGTACACACAGACACGCACACAGACACCCACACACACCCTTATAGACACACACACTCCCACACTCACACATGCACCTCCTCACAGACTTAAGACACTCTGCACTCACTACACACACACACAAACACACACTTGCTCACACCCACAACCCCCACCCCAGACAGATACGCTGTATTCTAACAGGTGAAAGGCTTAACAGACAATAAATTTTTCAATGTATAATTTCAGCTACATCACACCGCAAATTTTTGCAATAAATTCTGTGTTACAATTGAGCCCTCCACTATCATCTGATGAAGGAATGTCGCTCCAAAAGCTAGTGTCCTTCCAATTAAACCTGTTGGACTATAACCTGGTGTTGTGTGATTTTTAACTTTGGAGAATGCATGTTTGGATTAAGGCACAGTTAGTGCAGAGATGAAGTTTTCCTCTGTCCCTATCCACTGCTGAACGTGTGGACATTTAATATTGACACTTGAAGCAGGGAAGAGTTCCACCGCCTGGCATTGACATCCTTCATCTTAATAAGCAAACAGCAACAAAGCAGAGAATAATAAATTACTGATGGTCAGGCCCTCTGTCTAAACACGGAGAGATTCCTTGCTCGGTCGCCTTCACGAGTTCCAACAGGATTCTGACAGCTTTCAAAGCAGAATAATGAATGACATTTGACACCTGTCACGGCGCCGAATGTTAGATAAAGCAATCAAATGTTAATTATATTTGGCCAATCTGTCAATGCCGACACTGGCTCAGTCAGACTGACAGTCTCTAAGGGGAAGGAACGGAGATTGAAAGGGAGAAGAGTGTGGGCTGATCTCCTCATCTTTTACCACTGAGATACAATAAAGAATAGCCATTGATTAGTTTAGTCTGTAAATTAGCTTCAGTTCTCCCCACCTCCTATCATTGGATAATTATTTTTTAACAAGTCAATGTTGATGAAATCATTGCCTTCTTCCCCATATTTGCTTCAATTCGTGCCACAGACCCAGGCTGAGGAAGAAGAGATCTTCCACACTATTTCTGCCAAGATTTGAACTGAGAGTAAATGTAAACACATTGATCAGAAAATCATGAACTGGTTCAATGTCTTTGTATGGGAGTAAGTGAGGACTGCAGATGCTGGAGATCAGAGCTGAAAATATGTTGCTGGAAAAGCGCAGCAGGTCAGGCAGCATCCAAGGAGCAGGAGAATCAATGTTTCGGACATGAGCCTTTCTTCAGGAATGCCCTTCTTCATTCCTGAAGAAGGGCTCATCCGAAACGCCGATTCTCCTGCTCCTTGGATGTTGCTTGACCTGCTGCGCTTTTCCAGCAACACATTTTCAGCTCAATGTCTTTGTAACTCCTGTAACATTTAGGAGAAAGTGAGGACTGCAGATGCTGGAGTGTCAGAGTGGCACTAGAAAAGCAGAGTAGGTCAGGCAGCATCCGAGGAGCAGGAGAGTCGACATTTCGGGCATAAGCCATTCATCAGGAATGTGTCACTATCACATTTGTCTGGGTCAACACAGATGGCTGGAAGCTGGAAGCTGGAAGCTTTTCAGGTCAAATCAGTCTTATGTTCAGGCAGAGCTGCAACAGAAGGAGCATTATTGCTTTCACACACCATGACACAACAATGTCTCTCCATTTAATCTGCCCCAACATTGTCCCACAGCATTAACAAGAGGAACTTGTTATTCATTCTGGAACATGATGCAAGTTTCTTCTCAAGAATGTTCATAGGATCCCTGCAGTGTGGAAGCAGGCCATTCAGCCCACACTGACTCTCTGAAGAGCAGATCACCCAAACCATCCCCTTACACTATTCCTGTAACCTTGCATTTCCCATGGCTAATCCATCAATAATCCATAAATTTGCAGATGATGCTAAGATCAGTGGAGTTGTGTATAGTGCTGAGGATGTTGCAGGTTACAGAGGGACATAGATAAGATGCAGAGCTGGTCTGAGAGGTGGCAAATAGAGTTTAATGTGGAAAAGTGTGAGGTGATTCACTTTGGAAGGAGTAACAGGAATGCAGAGTACTGGGCTAATGGTAAGATTCTAGGTAGTGTAAATGAGCAGAGAGATCTTGGTGTCCATGTACATAGATCCCTGAAAGTTGCCACCCTGATTGATAGGGCTGTTAAGAAGGCATTTGGTGTGTTAGCTTTTATTAGTAGATGGATTGAGTTTCGGAACCAGGAGGTCATACTTCAGCTGTACAAAACTCTGGTGCAGCCACCAGAAAATTGGAGAATTGCATACAGTTCTTGTCGCCGCATTATAAGAAGAATGTGGAATCTTTGGAAAGGGTTTAGGGGAGATTAACTGGGATGTTGCGTGGTATGGATGGAAGGTTTTATGAGGAAAGGCTGAGGGCCTTGAGGCCCTCATTGGAGAGAAGAGGGTTGAGAAGTGATTTAATTAAGACATATAACATAATCAGAGGGTTAGATAGAGTGAACAGTGAAAGCCTTTTTCCTTGGATGGTGTTGGCTCGCACGAGGGGAGATAGCTTTACATTGAGGGAGATAGATACTGGACAGATGTCAGAGGTGGTTTCTTTTCTCAGAGAGTAGTAGGGGGCATGGAACACACTGTCAGCAACAGTAGTAGACATGCCAACTTTAAGGGGATTCAAATGATCATTGGATAGACATTTGATTTTAAATAGAATAGTGTAGGATAGATGGGCTTCAGGTTGGTTCCACAGGTCAGCACTATATCAAGGGCTGAAGGGCCTGTACTACGCTGTAATAGTCTATGTCCTATGTTCTAAGCATGCACATCCCTGGACACTATGGGGCAATTTAGCATGGCCAATTACCTTTCCTGTACATCTTTGGACTGTGGGAAGAAACCAGGGAGAATGTGTCAAATCCTCACAGAAAGTCATCTGAGGCTGGAATCAAATCTGGTTCCCTGGTGCTGTGAGGCAACAGTGCTAACCACTGAGCCATTGCGCCACCCCAAAATGTTTTCAAACAAAATTTGACACCAATATTACAAGCAAATTAAATGCTGGGTCAACAAGGGATTTTTTTTTAAAGGAATATCTTAAAGAATGCTTGGTAAACATGCAGAAAGAAAGCATTTGCAGACTTTAGAGCAACGAAGTATTGCTTTCCTCACTTTTTGACGAACAAGGGAGTTAAGGGGTACTGAGGGTTGGTGGGAGTGTGGTGCTGAAGCCACAATCAGATCAGCCATGATCTCACCGAATGGCAGAGCAGGCTTGAGGAACTCAATAGTCTACTTTGGTTCCTGAGGTAAAAACAATGACTGCAGATGCTGGAAACCAGATTCTGGATTAGTGGTGCTGGAAGAGCACAGCAGTTCAGGCAGCATCCAAATAGCTTCCTGGTTTATATGTTCACACTACAATTAGATAACATTTTCTCATTCTCCACACTGATCATACCATGAGCTTTCTGACAGAGATTGGCAACCAGCACCCCACTCTGTATTTCCAGCACAGTCTCCTCAAAGTTGATTTGTGTGAGGGCATATGCAGCCACATTTTTGAATACCAACCTACTTCATTATGAAAAAAAATTCTTTGCATTATAAAAATAATGCATCTTAAAAAAAAGCTTGCTCATGATATTTTTGCTTTCTACCCTAACCCTGCAGATTCCACCATGAACTTCATAATCAGTGTCATAAAATGTAAACTCAGGAACTCAAAGGGATCAAACTGAAGAGAAATTAATCCAGGCCTTGAATATATTTTTCAAAGTATGCTGTAAGGTTTCATGAATTGATGATGCAACACTTCCCATTGAGCGATCATTACAATCTCAGAAGAACTTAAAGAATGAAGATTGCTATTCCTTCTTGGAGTGACTGAGAGCCAGAGTGGAACGGGTAAAACTGCATTTCGGAACGGCAGTCGCCTATCTCTTAGGACTGACTGACCCATGTTCAACTGCTGTTCACATGGAACCCTTCTCCACTTCGGCCTTCAAAGTTCTCGTTTGAATATTTGTTACTACCACCAAGATCTGCACCTGTGGCGGCTCCACCCGGGCCCATGCCCTAGGCTTCAGTCTCACCAACAGTGACCCTCCTACTTGTCGCGACTTAGCCCCTGCGGGCTCTGCATTGCCAGCGACAGCTGGGTATGGGCCCGACGCTCCAGCACCATCCATTTTCAGGGCTAGTTGATTCGGCAGGTGAGTTATTACACACTCCTTAGTGGATTCCGACTTCCGTGGCCACCTTTATTGGTGACACGGTGGCACAGTGGTTAGCAATGCTGCCTCACAGCGCCAGAGACACGGGTTCAATTCTCAGCTCAGGCAACTGACTGTGTGGAGTTTGCACATTCTCCCCTTGTCTGTGTGGGTTTCCTCCGGGTGCTCCGATTTTCTCCCACAGTCCAAAAATGTGCAGGTTAGGTGAATTGGCCATGCTAAATTGCCCGTAGTGTTAGGTGAAGGGGTAAATGTAGGGGAATGGGTCTGGGTGGGTTGCGCTTCAGCAGGTCGGTGTGGACTTGTTGGGCCGAAGGGCCGGTTTCTGTAAGTAACCTAAAATCTAATCTAAACGGGTTGGAGGCCCACGGAGTAGAGTGGAGCAGGTTAAGGGCCGGAGTGGAGTGGAGCATGGACGATTGTTATATTGGAGTCTGGTGCAGGCGGTCAGCGGCTGTGATCCCAGTCAGACCATGTGTGGAAGCTCTCTGTGCTGATCCACTACAATGGAATGGTTATCTGTAATCTGTTTATCTGACTGGAATGTTTATCCTTGTAATTATATCTTATCTCTAACTTATACTGTGAATCAGTGTAAGGTAACATAATCTTTTTTCTTCTTTATTCCTCTTGCTGTGTCTCAGATTTGTTTCTGAATATGTATAGATTAGATTAGATTACTTACAGTGTGGAAACGGCCCGTCAGCCCAACAAGTCCACACCAGCCCTCCGAAGAGCAAGCAACCCACCAAGACCCATTCCCCTATATTTACCCTTTCACTTAGCACTACAGGCAATTTAGCATGGCCAATTCATCTAACCTGCACATTTTCAGACTGTGGGAGGAAACCGGAGCACCCAGAGGAAACCCGCACAGACATGGGGAGAATGTGCAAACTCCCCGTTGCCTGAGGCGGGAATTGAACTTGGGTCTCTGACACTGTGAGGCAGCAGTGCTAACCACTGTGCCACCGTGCTGCCCATACTTTGTACCTAAGTTGGCACCATGAGAGGTGACATTGTACACTTTTCAATGTCCTTCTGTACTTGAGTACACATGACAATAAATCTAATTCAAATTTTAAATTCTTGTATATATTATTGCTACCTTCAGGCATGATAACACAATCGTGTGTAGCCCTGAGAGGAAGGAAAAACACAAAATAACTTTTTTTTATTTGTGAATGATATTCAATGTTGACTGAAGTACTCTGTCTCCTGTAAAAGTCGAACTTTTTAGGCAATTTTTTAAGGTTAACTTTATGGGGTCAACTATTACATTGATACTACTTTTGAGAGGCTCAAATTCATGCTATAGTCCAAAATATCAAATCATCATCAGAAGGCCAATTAACAATTAAAGAGAAAAAATGTTGATCTGTTATTTGTGAAGAACTAGGTTCGACCTTTACAAGAGATATATGGAAGGTTCCAGATTTTTTGGCCAAAACTATGGAGTCGACTGTTACATGAGATTGATTTTTGCTCGAGTATACATAGTATATCCCAAGCCTGACTGTGGTGAGTGTTTGGTTTCATT
The DNA here is from genome assembly GCF_047496795.1 of Chiloscyllium punctatum. Classification (NCBI taxonomy): domain Eukaryota; kingdom Metazoa; phylum Chordata; class Chondrichthyes; order Orectolobiformes; family Hemiscylliidae; genus Chiloscyllium; species Chiloscyllium punctatum. The sequence continues at coordinate 52,614,520 of NC_092762.1, read as the reverse complement.
TCAGTCTTAGCCAAACTCTTAATTCCATGCCTTGCTTTGGTAAAATTTTGAACCATTCGCTTGTGAGAGCGGTACATACACCAGGCTTTCTTCATGCTGACAGATAAGATTGAAGGTGATACGTTCAGACAACTGATCGAATCCTGTTCCTATTGTGATTATTAAAGAATACTAGTTGCAAGTGGAAACAGCTGGGGCAAAAAAAACCCCAGAGTCCTTACAGGAAATGTTAAGCACTATTCAGACATAGAAGATGGGCAGATATCCTTCAGACTTTGGAGAATGAATATTCTTCATGAATCAAGGGTTTTCTTGGATCCATGCCTGAACATATCTTTACCATCTTATGCTTTCTGCCATCCTCCTTTCCGTCCAGGTGCAGCTGTGTAATATAGTGTGTTACCGTGGCAACCCCGTTTTAATCGTGATTGGAGTTGGCCGCCAATGTGGGGAGGCAGCTAGGACCCCGAGGGGACAAAAAGTCAGTCAATTCATTCATCACAGTCCCCAGTGCCCACGCTGTCTAGCTGCAGTAATGACACCACTTGCCAGCATCCTGGGTCTAAGTACTCACAGTGGCAGTGTTGACAGATGGCATCTTTAATGGTGAATCAATTGAAAATGTCAAGACAAAGTCAAGGGTCCTTTTGCTGATCACTTACTGTAAAGAGCAGCCTGCTGTCATCAACGATGTCACTCAGCTTTGAGATTTCTCATAAGGCTTTCACAATCAGAAAAAAAAAGTGGTCGCGATCCTGCTGACATAGTAATGATGAAATGGACAGCAAGGACAATATTACTTTTCAGAAATCGACAGGCACACACCATTAAGCATGGGAATCAGGCGTTTCTGTCTGGGATTCTCCTTCTCTCCAGAGAATGTACTGATGAGGGCCCCCAGACTGCAATCAAACAGATGAAAATGTCCACTCACACTGTCTCAGACTTTCTATAAAAACCTTTTAACAATGTATATCGTGTTGCATGAAGTACAGCTGGGTTTTTAATGACATAATAAATTGATAATTATTGCTAAAACGGCCAGCCGAATCTGAAGTAATTTTACATTTCTTGAATATCAATTTACTTTGTTACAAAAATAAATTCTTTGCATTATAAAATTATATCTAAAAAGAAACTTGTTCATGATGTTTTTAATTTCTACCTTAATCCCGCAGGTTCCCATCACTTATTTCACAATCAGTGTTGTAAAATTTGCAGCTGAAAATGTGTTGCTGGAAAAGCGCAGCAGGTCAGGCAGCATCCAAGGAGCAGGAGAATCGACGTTTCGGGCATGAGCCCTTCCTGAAGGGCTCATTCCTGAAGAAGGGCTCATGCCTGAAGCGTCGATTCTCCTGCTCCTTGGATGCTGCCTGACCTGCTGCGCTTTTCCAGCAACACATTTTCAGCTCTGATCTCCAGCATCTGCAGTCCTCACTTTCTCCTTGTAAAATTTACACTCAAAAACACTTAATACCCTGGTCTGAAGGACTGTAAAACTCCTGCAATGTGATTGACTATGTGCCCTGTTGAAAGGAGAAGCTCAGCTGATCCGACAGCGTCTGTGGAGATTTCTTTTGTCGTTTTGGGTAAGGCAGGCCTGGAGACAGTCATTAAGGAGTGAAATGTGAGTACGAAACATGGAAAACTCTAAGAGGAGAATAAAAAGCGATGGATGTAGGTTTGCTCGCTGAGCTGGAAGGTTTGTTTTGAGATGTTTCGTCACCATGCTTGGTAACATGATCAGTAAACCTCCGGATGAAGCACTGGTGGTATGGCCTGCTTTCTATTTATATGTTTAGGTTTCATTGGGTTGGTGATGTCATTTCCTGTGGTGATGCCATTTCCTATTCTTTTTCTCGAGGTGGGAATAGAAAGCAATGAAGTTGAAACAAGCAGAAAGGTTAAATGGAAATTCTGTCAGAGAGAACAGCAGAACATAGATTTAGATTTTATTGTCATATGTACTCAATTATAGCGAATAAGTGTAAAGTCTACAATGTGGTCATGTGTGGCATCATCCTACCTACAAAATCTTAGCTGCAGAAGAATAAAGAAATAAGTTAGAAAGTTCAGTACTACATTCTTCTTAGTATAAAAATAGAAAAATAAAGAAATAAAGTTGAAAAAGTCAAACATTACAGTTTGACATTGCAGATACTCCAAGCTGGGCTTTCCCCAAGAGAGCTCACTCTCCCCTGCGGGGGGTAAGACGTCCCTAGTATTCGCTAGCTGCTCTCCCCACTGCCACCATCCAGGCTCAAGCTGAGCCCCAGCCACTGTGCTAGCTGCATCACTGCAGAGACCCACTCTGGCACTGCTCCAGACACCGATAAAGCCACGATGCTGTCAAGTTCTATCGAGACCCACCAACTGCCTAGTGGCTGACCGTCAATGACCCGCACCTGCTGGTGTCACTGCCTCCGTGACTGAGCTCCCTCCAGAAGGCAAGTAGAGAAAGAAAAAGAACCTGAAGAACTAAAAGAAAGGAAAAAAAGAGAGGAAAGAAGAAGAAAGATGGCTTACTCCTCTGCCATCTTACAAGAGCAATAAGGTCTTCGAGGTGGGCACACATGGCAGTGAAACAGCAGTGAAGTAAATGCTGAAGTAAAAGCAAAACACTGTGGGTGCTGCAAATCTGAATTGTGTCACCACAGGTGCTGCCAGACCTGCAAGTTACAGTAGAATTTGGGAAGTATATAAGGATGGAGATAACTCACATTTATTTATATTACTGATAACTATGGTTTCAATTTTTGTGCCTTAGGGATTCAGCAATGAATTTGTCAGGCTTTCTTTTAGTCACTGAGAGATTCTTTCTCCATGTGTGGAGAGCTATCAGCACACTGAATAGTAAGAAAGGTGCAAGAGAATCTACCATTTAACAGAACAAACTGCCACATGATTCAGACTTTCCCTTCTGTGTGTCCATCAATGGAAAGAACCTAAAACACTAAAGATCATCCTCCAAGAAGTGAGAATGTGGCCAGACAATAATTCTCTCAATTAGAGAGGCCAGCTCCCTCAAGCCAGATTGAAACCTTGGCATCATAGCACTCAAGCAACCTGAAAGAGGGGCATAAGGATCTCAAAATGGTTTAAATGTTAAGACCTTTTGAGAGGAATAGATTCCTATCAAACATTTTAGAAATGAAACAAAAAGATCGACAAATACAAAATGGGTCTTTCAGCATTGGAACAAATACGTCGATGTTTCACGTTATGATCATTTTACAGTAGACTTTGCCAAGTTTTGGCTCTCCAGTTTAATTTGGAAATCCTCTATTTTCACTGTGCAATGGGCTGGGAAGAAATCTGTTCCTATTAAAGACATTAACATCTCGACTACTTTGTTTTTTTTTTCAAAACCCCCACCATAGAGATGCACAAAAAAACCCCCTGCAGTTGGAAAGTTCTACACAAGAGAGACTGCAATGTTAAAGTACTTACTCAAGACGGTTCAGGAATCCTTGGTGGACTTGACCTGTAAGCCTCTCTTGGTTTGTCCCAGAGATTGTACTCTGTGGTAATCTGGAATATAAAGCTCTTACAGACAGTTTAGTTTAAATTATTACCTTTGTTTACCAATGGTATCAATGTTACACTATAACATAGAGACTTAAAAGCCAAGCTTGAGCTAAGGTTCTAAAGCCATTAGCAGTGTAGCGGTGCCAGCTCTTATCCCGAAGAGCTCTCTCAAGGCTACTCGCCTTATTGCTGCAAACAAGTTGCCTTTATACAGAATTTGGTATTAAAATTACAAAAATGCCACATGTTCTTCATCAGATAAACAGCAATAAAATGGCAAAAGATTGCAGAGGAAGAGAAACTCATTAACAGGTCTGAGTACGCTTGACTAATTATGCTATATGCACATCAAAGTGGACACCCTGATCAAGCCAGGCCAAATGGCCAATTGCTTTGGCTAGACAACCTTTCCGTTTAACAGTACCTCATAACAAGAGACTAGTCTAAACTATGTAGAAAAGTCATGAGGTAACCTTGCTCAGCTATCACACCCAGTATCATTGTCCTACAAGATGGCTTTTTCTTATAAAATCATCTTAGATTCCCAAAATGTAAATTAAATTCATAACATTCCCTGATCTCAAGCTCCAGGGAACAACACACAAACATTCAGTCCATGACAAGCAAGCGTATGCTCAAATCAGACCACAAAGAGTTAACTTTTCCATCAGCTTCCGTCCTGTCTCTCCTTCTCTCTCTGTCAGTGTCCCTTGAAACCATTGGTCAATGTAATTTACAGAAGAATGTTTTCTCTCTTTCTCACACATGAACATTTTCCAACTTTCCTACAATCTCAGTTTTAGCCTTTGTGTTTTCCCAGCCTGTAAGGGTAATGAGACATTCACATTCCAGAACAGTCAAGATAAGGGAGCTGAGCTTCATAAATTCAAATCTGCTCAGTGTGGTATACAAGAAATTGTATCAGGATTGTTCTGTTACGTACATATTCCACTCAGCTTATTAAATTACAAGTTCTTTTCTTATTGAGTATGTGTTTTGTCAATATAAACCAGAAACTCAGTTATCCAACATCCCATTGTGAAATATGCACAGCTTCCAGCCCCCAGGGTGAGAGGGAAGTACTGCCACACATTCCACAAGTATACAAATGTGGTCAAGCTCTTTCCTGTAGCAGATGTGTAAGGCTACAAGCTTTCTTGGCAGGTTTCTAGGTGCAAGTTCATTGATTGCGAGAAGAAAATAATTCTGGTTGTTAGAAGAAAATCAGCTTGGGGTGCCAATCTTGGTGAGATGCCCCAAGTGGAAAGCACATAGTTAAACTTTGAGTTCACTCTCATAGCTCTCACTGGTGAATTGATTAGAACCCCTGACAATAAATGCTTTCTAAAATGACTTATTAGAGGAAATGCACAACAGAATATCTCCAATTTATATTGTGGAATTTAGAAGCTGAACAGGAACATGACAGGAAGTTTGTGAAGCAACAGAGGGATGTGTATGGTTGAAGAAGGAATGGAAAGATTAAAGAGTTTGCATGATTTACATGATGCATTGCAGCAACTTTCCCAAGTTCTTCAAAATCTACCTACAAAACCATCAAACTATATCTCGAAGAAGGACAATGGAAGCAGAGAGCCAATAGCCCCACCTCAATTTCACACACGATCTAATGCTGCACATATTGCATCATTTTTCCATCATCATAATGTCAAATGTGGTTGAGCAAAAATGCCATCTTCTCAAGAGTAAAAAAAAATTGGACAATAAATGGTGTCATGGTAAATGGTTTTATTAAGCTGTAAAATATGCATTTTTTTAAAGGGCCATAGAGAGATATTGGATGGTGATTTTACAATGAAGCTTGTAAAGGGTTAATCAGAGGGTTTGATAGGTTGGACAGTGATAGCCTATTTCCTTGGATAACAACGGCTAGCACAAGGGGACATAGCTTTAAATTGAAGGGTGATAGATATAGGATAGAGGTCAGAGGTATTTTCTTTATGCAGAGAGTAGTAGGGGCATGGAACGCACTACTTGCAATAGTAGTAGACTTGCCAACTTTAAGGGCATTTAGATAGTGATTGGATAGGCATATGGACAAGAATGGAATACGTAGGTTAGATAGGCTTCAGATTGGTTTCACAGGTTGGCGCAACATCAAGGGCTGAAGGGCCTGTGCTGTGCTGTAATGTTCTATGTGCTATGTTCTAAAGGTTGGGTGATAAATGAGTTCAATAGTAAGATAAAGGTGTTAGGAAACACATTAATGGTTGATACAGCATAGCATCACACCATCTACAGACTTCAAATCTCAAACTATTGATAAGAAGCCAATATAAATATACAATAACTGATATTTCCCTCACAAATATAACTTTAAATAGTTGATTAGAGAAAATGTGAACTAAAATGTAAGTGCTAATTCTGGTTCTGTTCAGTGCTCTTTGTGACTAATAAACTAACAGATCCTTGATGTGCTTGGGTATTTTTCCAAAAGCTTCAAATTTGCTATTTGGGATGCCTTTGCTGTCAGCATCCATATCACCTCGAGGAAGATTTGAACACACACCCAATGTGCTCAGCAAAGGTCCCACTCGCAAACATCACCTTGTTCTGGTCTGATGCCACTAAAATTCAATGCATTCTGATTGCTAAGAACCACAAGTAATTAGAATGTAGGTGTTCTGAACACATAGTAAAGCTCACTGTCTGGAAATTGCATATTTTATGTTGTTGTGAAGAGAAGATCATTAAGTTTAAAGAGCAGATCACACAGGCACTCCTCTCAGTTGGCAGCAGGATCAGGGAAATTCTGGAATTTGAAATGTTGGAAATTTCTTGGCTTTGATGGGATTTTGCATTTGCATCAGGGGAACCCCTTCCTCTCTGAACCATTGTTATTTAAAATCAGAGCGAAGCAGATCAGAAGGCATTTGTGTTCAGCAAATCAGAAGGCATTTACGGAGTAACAGAGGTGATGTTTCAGGTCAGTAACCTTCCATCAGAATTGGACAGGATTAGAGCAGTGACAGTTTTTTAAGCTGGCATGGAGCAGGGAACATGTGGAGAGAGGAGGAGGGGAAATCGTTTACAGAGTAATGATTCACTCACAAAAATGATGAAGACTCAAGATGAGAGGAGTTAGTAATTCTTTTCCTCTGTGTTATACAGCTAACTATCAGCAGTTGATTGTTGGAGGACGGCAGGGAAGTGAAAGTTGTTTCTGCCTTGATGTTTCTTCCGTGTACTCTGCAAACTATTGGTTTGTTCAAGAGCTTGCAGCTGCTAACTCACTAACTTAAAGTTGTAAAGTCCTTAAAGTTTTAAACTCAATTGTCTTTGGAATTTGTTTTCAAGGTCCAAAGGGCATTTTTAGACTGGATCCTCTATAGTATGGAAACAGGCCATTTGGCCTAACAAGTCCACATTGATCCTCCAAACAGTAACCCAACCAGACCCATTCCCCTACCCTATATTTACCCCTGACCAATCCACCCAACACTATGGGCAATTCGGCATGACCAATTCACCTGACTTGGCACATCTTTGGATTCTGGGAGGAAACCAGTACACCCGGAGGAAACCCACACATTTATGGGGAGAATGTGCAAACTCCACACAGACAGCCGCCCATAGCAGGTATCAAACCCGGGTCCTTGGCTCTATGAGGGACCAGTGCTAACTACTGAGCCACCGTGCCACCCATGGTTTTTCTACTGTTGTAACCCTTTGCTAGCTAAACAATGCTGCCCAACACTGATCACCCCGTGTTGTACATGCTTTAGAAGCTTTCGAAATAATTGTTGAGATAGTGCGTCCATCCTCCCTTCTGAACAATATGAAAGGACTATTTCGAGAGAAGCAGTAAAGAATGAACACTAGTAAGGAGTAAAGAGAAGAGGCACTTATCTTAGCATGATGTAGGTTAATGTATGACTGAAATAAATACAAGTTACATTGGGGGTTGGACATAATAAGGAAGACAATAATAACATATCTGCTTCTACCAGAATCTAGAGCTGGCTAGATTCCTCTTTAGAGCAGAAATGAGTACGACAGATGCTGGAGGTTAGTGTCTAGGTTAGAGTGGTGCTGGAAAAGCACAGCAGGTCAGACAGCATCCGAGAAACAGGAAAATTGACGTTTTGCATGAAACGTCGATTTTAGAATATAGAACATAGAACATAGAACAATACAGCACAGAGCAGGCCCTTCGGCCCACGATGTTGTGCTGAACTTCTATCCTAGATTAAGCACCCATCCATGTACCTATCCAAATGCCGCTTAAAGGTCGCCAATGATTCTGACTCTACCACTCCCACGGGCAGCGCATTCCATGCCCCCACCACTCTCTGGGTAAAGAACCCACCCCTGACATCTCCCCTATACCTTCCACCCTTCACCTTAAATTTATGTCCCCTTGTAACACTCTGTTGTACCCGGGGAAAAAGTTTCTGACTGTCTACTCTATCTATTCCCCTGATCATCTTATAAACCTCTATCAAGTCACCCCTCATTCTTCGCCGTTCCAACGAGAAAAGGCCTAGAACTCTTAACCTATCCTCGTACGGCCTATTCTCCATTCCAGGCAACATCCTGGTAAATCTTCTCTGCACTCTCTCCAAAGCTTCCACATCTTTCCTAAAGTGAGGCGACCAGAACTGCACACAGTACTCCAACTGTGGCCTAACCAAAGTCCTGTACAGCTGCAACATCACTTCACGACTCTTGAATTCAATCCCTCTGCTAATGAACGATAATACACCATAGGCCTTCTTACAAATCTATCAACCTGAGTGGCAACTTTCAAAGATCTATGTACATAGACCCCAAGATCCCTCTGTTCCTCCACCTGACTAAGAACCCTACCATTAACCCTGTATTCCACATTCTTATTTGTTCTTCCAAAATGGACAACCTCACACTTGGCAGGGTTGAACTCCATCTGCCACTCCTCAGCCCAGCTCTGCATCATATCTAAGGCCCTTTGCAAATGACAAATGCCCTCCTCACTGTCCACAACTCCACCTATCTTCGTATCATCTGCAAATTTACTGAACCACCCCTCGACTCCCTCATCCAAGTCATTAATAAAAATTACAAACAGCAGAGGACCCAGAACTGATCCCTGCAGAACTCCACTTGTAACTGGGCTCCAGGCTGAATATTTACCATCTACCACCACTCTCTGACTTCGACCGGTTAGCCAGTTTTCTATCCAATTGGCCAAATTTCCCTCTATCCCATGCCTCCTGATTTTCCTGCTCCTTGGGTGCTGCCTGACCTGCTGTGCTTTTCTAGCACCACTCTAACCTTGACTGGATTCCTCTTTTCTCCATCTGAGACTGCATGACATTGTCAGATTGGCTGGAGCTTAGCGCTATCTGACCCTCTAGCATTAATCCTTTCAGAACCATTACCTTATCCAATAGGACAGGAACAAGCATTGAAATGAAAGATGAGTCAAGACGAGGTTTAAATGACAATGGCTCATGTTCTACAATGAAACAAAAATACTGGGAGCAGCAATTGTCGTCTGAAATGATCAATGCGTGTAGAAGGATGTGAAGTACCTAAAGAAAAGCTGAGCTGTTCTTCCTTGAGGTTATTCTGAGATCATTGGTCAGAGATTTGAAATGGCAGGTGACTGGAAGGACCGTGCTATTTTTGTGGAATGAACGGAGATGGCTGCGAAGGGGCTACCTGGCCTGCATTTCGTCTTCCTAATGCAGAGAGTCAAGTGCGGTATACCAGACATGGAGGCCTTTCTGAGCAGTGGTAGTGTCCCTACCTTTGGGCAAGAAGCTCCAGAATAAGAGTCCAGACCAGGCTTTGTTAGACATGGAAGGAGTACCCATGTTGCTGTTCAATGGATTGAAAATCCTCCTAGGAATGCTTGGATCACTCCTTTTCCATTCCCCAAAAGGAGAACAAAATATGTGATTTTTAAAAATTCATTAGTAAGGTGTGAATATCGCTGACTGGGCCAGTATTTATTGCCCATCCCTTGTTGTCCTTGAGAAGGTGATGGTAAGCTGCCTTCTTGACCACTGCAGTCCACCTGCTGTAGGTTGACCCACAATGCCATTAGGGAGGGAATTCCAGGATATCAAGCCAGCGACAGTGAAGGAACAGTGGTATATTTCCAAGTCAGGATGGTGAATGAATTGGAGCAAACTTGAAGGTGGTGGTTTATCTCATGTATCTACTGCCCTTGTCCTTCTCGATGGAAGTTGTCATGGGTTTTGAACCAAGAGGAAAAAGTGTTTTAAATTGTTCTCAGCTCACATGCAGAATAATTAATATGACAGTGATAAGTGTTCAGATGTAACATCACTGGTAGATTGCATTTATGTAGCCCCTTTCATAATTCATTATGTCCCAAAGCACTTGATCCACAATCATGGTTTTAAGTGGGATATATGGAAAGTAATTTCCACACTGAGTCAGAAACTCAGTTGTTTAGATCACCTCTAATGACATCATAGACTCTATGTGTGCCAGGGTTATTAACTTGGTGTTAATCTCATGCCACATTTCTAAACCAGCTGATATGACACCACATTGCAAAAGTCATCAATACATGTTCAGTCACTAAAAAAGAAACATAAAGCTGCTTTATGGACCCTGCAGTAACATAAAAGGGGCAACTTTCCTGATTACAGCTATGTTATACACTTGGAACTATGCCTCCCACATGATAGAGTGCCTGACAGGATTCAGACAGGTCTTGGCTGCTGTTTGGCAGGTCCCTTCACTTTCTAGGAAATGCTGTCACATTCACATGGACATGATCAAGGATAGGAGTCCTGTGGATACAATGGGTGCAAACAGCAGCATTGCCAGTGCCCCTGGAATAACCCCAAAGGATGGAGCGGCAGCACAGTTTCTCAGTGGTTAGCACTGCTGTCTCACAGTTTTAGGGACCCGGGTTCGATTCTTCCTCGGGCGACTGTCTGTGTGGAGTTTGCACATTCTCCCCGTGTTTGTGTGGGTTTCCTCTAGATGCTCTGGTTTCCTCCCACAAACCAAAGATGTGCAGTTTAGGTTAATTGGCCTTGCTAAATTGTCCTATAGTGTTCAGGGATGTGTAGGTTAGGTGCATTAGTCAGGGGTAAATTTAGGGGAATGGGTCTGGGTGGGTTATTCTTTGATGAGTTGGTGTAGACTTGTTGGGCCGAAGGGCTTGTTTCCACACTGTAGAGATACTATGACAAGCTGCAAAGAGGACAGGGTCAGTTTCATATCCTTTGACAAGTCGTAGCAGGACTTTTCCTAGCTCCTTGACAGTGACTGGATGTTGACTGGTAGGCCATTGGTACACCTCCTTTCAATGGTGATCTATATTCAACAGTACCCCACCTAGTCCTCATCTGAGTCATTTTCAGAATTATTTGTCTACTTCCTCCATGGTTTACGTCAGGTCTGGTTGCGGCCTACTCTTACCAACGGAATCAGAATGTGCTGGTCCAACTCCCCACCAGCCTCCAGGCGTAGTGCCTGAGCTGGTGGCTATGAGCATCAAGTCAAGTGATAGGGCCTGGTCATTAGCACAGTGTACAGCTTCCTTCTCCTGGGGCTGCTTTGGCTGGGCAGGTAGCCATGCCTGGCTTTCTGAAGGCAGGAACTCTTCAGTAACATGGTTTGAGCAAAAGGGTTGAAGTTTAAAGCAAAAGGCTCCTGGTGACACAATCGGCAGCTTGCTTGACATGCCATTCGCAGGGTATATAATACTGAGAAGGGGTGGAACTCAGGAACATCGTGTCCTTCTTAATGTTCTCAGATGCCCATCATCACTGGTTCACAAATAAGTGTGCTAGATCCTCTGTTGGACTGAGAAGCTGCAGGAATTTTTAACCTATGCGACTCCTGTCATATCCCCCTTCCTAAAAAGTGCCACCTCATTCTGTAAGAGACATTGTGCAGTGCTTTCATTTTGATAATGGTCCTACCTTAGCTGAACAGCAGGAGGCTCAGAGGCAGCAAGGGGAGAGCTGGCAGTGTTGGTAGGTGTGTGAGGGTTAGATGGCATACCTGGATAGTGGGCGTGAATCCTTATTGCCAGGATGTGCCTGCAGGGTGAGTGATGGGCATTATGGGTAGCCATGAGATATCATTCAGTAATGGCAAATCTGGCACAAGATTGTGGAACATTTTATGGCCCATCTTGGGCTTAAACTGCTGGAGTTGACTTGCTCTCATTGCCTTCTAAGGATGGGTTCTCAACACTCCCTTGTCCCACTTCCACTGAATTATGGATGTCCGCTCAAGCGCAGCTACAACTTTATCACCTCAATACCATATCAATGAGTATGGATCTGCCTGTCTGACCTGGTACTTAACCTGGGAAACTATTTTATTTCAGCAATCTCTCATTTTGAGCATCCCTTTAACATCAGGCTTGCCTTTAAGAATAGCAAGCTGCACGTGTCGCATGGGGTTAGACTTATTTCGCAGCGACATGGCTCCTTCCAATGTTTGGGGATGGCAACAGCAGCAAAGTCTTTCCTGGTGATCAGAGGTGGCGATGCCATTATCAGTGGCAACAAGTACACAGCTCCTCCCAGTGATCGATGCAAGACTCATAGGCTGACCTCGACCCCAGGCCATGACTAGGCCCTAGGTGCCTATATCGGTGTCTGAGCATTCCACACACCGTACTGGAGAGAAGACTTTAGACCTTAAGATCAGGCCACTTTTAAAAAATGGTTTGGCTCTTTTTTTGAAAAAAAATGTTTCTGTTGCTTTTTTAAAGTTCTGGTTTTATAAACAAGAACTGCAAATTTGTAGACTTTACTCTGTGCTCCTGCATTCCTATACTGGAGTATGAGTGATAATAAAATTTAATTCTATGGGCGCCACGGTGGCACGGTGGTTAGCACTGCTGCCTCACAGCACCAGAGCCCCACGTTCAATTCCCGCCTCAGGCAACTGTCTGTGTGCAGTTTGCACATTCTCTCCATGTCTGAATGAGTTTCCTCCGGGTGCTCTGGTTTCCTCCCACAGTCCAAAAATGTGCAGGTTAGGTGAATTGACCATGCTAAGTTGCCCGTAGTGTTAGGTGGAGGGGTAAATGTAGGGGAATGGGTCTGGGTGGGTTGTGCTTCGGTGGGTCGGTGTGGACCTGTTGGGCTGAAGGGCCTTTTTCCACACTGTAAGTAAGTAATCTAATCTTAATGAGACAACATGGTTGCCACCCATTGGCCTGTCGGGGAAAGATACCTACAATCCTATGGTTGCCTGGCAGTTATTTAACGTCAGGAACTGTGTAAATTACTTCAAGAGAAGATTTCCTCCTTTCCCTCAGGAGGAAGTCTGACTGTAGTCTGCTGTTGGCTAGTTGGCTAAGTAGCAGCACTCTTGCCAAGCTGAAGAGCTCAGTCAAGTCTTGGGTCGATGTGTCGCCTATGTATCCTGGCGAAGGGGAGGAGGGATGTGTGGGACTAGGTTCCAGACCAGCGCAGGTGAGGTATGGGAAGGTTTAAGCAAAAAAAGGCCTCAGGGGAAGTACCTGTCACAGGTTTCATGGAGACCACAAAGGAAGTCATTCCCGAGTGAAATAGTGACTTCTCCACCTCCTGATGCGATCTGGCTTGCTATGCTCTTCCAGTTTCCGACTTTGCATTCCAGCATCTGCAGTCTTTTTCTGTCTCATTCTTCAATTACCCAATGGCTAAAACTGCTGGCATGCCTGCACAGTGTTGTCACCCCACTCACTGTGGGTAGAGTTTGGGATGAGGAACTCATGTGACCATTAAAGAGCCACTTGGGAGCCTACAGAGGCCTAAGCTGGGACAGAGGCCGGACACCTCCCCCAAATCACACCCCTCCAAATCTCCACCATGTTTGGATTGGTGGCAGGAAGTTTAGGCCGGATTTACCCGTCACCCCCACTTTGCCTTTATGCAGTCCAGTAGGGAGGAATAAAATGCAGCCTGTGATCTGGAAACAGCAGCCCTCAAGTCTCCTGCTGTGTACTGAGTTTGTCTTTAAGATTCAGCAGAAAACACAGTGTTGGGGAACACCAGCAAGTGCCATAATGTATCAGATACATTGGTGTAGTGATTGGAATGAGGTTGGCCAGTTGGATCTCATTGAGTATGAATTCCCTGATCTGAGCTCTTAACCTGGGCCAATCAGGGAGTTCGGGCTGACAGATGTAAACAGGAGTGTCAGAGACTCTCCCCATTCTAGGGATTGGCTCTGACTTAGCTGGTCAAGTCCATGTGTAAATAAAGGGTGACTTGGTGATGGGATAGTGGCATCCATGGAGTTATTCCTGATGGATACATTAATTTTGAGTGTCATCTCTTTGGTCATGAATGGCCCTGCAATCAGGAAAATCCAATTTTCCACCCAGGAAGCTTCCTATAAATGTCACAGAGGTATGTGAAAGCAAACAAAAACACAAATTGCTGGAGTAACTCAGCAACTCTGACAGCATCCACAGACAGAGAAACAGAGTCAACATTTCAGATCCAGTGACTCTTCTTCAGGATAGATACTGCCAGACCTGTTTGGTTTCTCCAGCAATTTCTGCTTTTGTTTCAGGTTCCAGCATCCAAACTTTTTTGTTTTGTGGTTGTAAGTTTGCTCACTGAGCTGTAAGGTTTGTTTTCAGATATTTCGTCACCATACTAGGTTACATCATCAGTGAGCCTCAGGTAAATTACTGGTATTATGTCCTGCTTTCTATTTATGTACCTTGATTTTTTTCTTTGTGCTGTTTTCATGTGAAAGTAGTGTGTCTTTAAGCATTTATGTGAGAGAGAAATATTGACTACGATAAAAGGCAGATCTCCCCTGCTCTTCATTAAAATAGTGTCAGTATTTAAACTTGTTTTTTACAGGACTCAATGACGAAGCCAGTGTTTGATGTCAAGCTCAATAGTCCTGTGAAGTGATTGATGCTTTAGCCATTGGAAAGCGTAATTAAGTGTTTATAACAGTGTCTATAAATGTGTGTCATCCAAACTGGGAAAGGGTGCCAGATTTCCATCTTTTAAGAACATTAGTGAACCAACTTTTGTTCTACAAGCTGCGATAGTTTCATGGGTATCGGCTGATTTATTCGTTGAATTTAAAATGCTATCAGTTGTCCAGGTGGTGCTTTGAAGTAATGTTCCTTGGATTACTAGCCCAGTGACATCATCACTACACCACGGTTTCCCTCAGCACAGGATCATATCATCTTTTGCAAACAGAGAGGGCAGACTGTGTCTCATAACTTGGACCACAGCCCTGCATCAGGAAAACCCAAAACGTTGACTTTGCTGCTCCTGTGAAGCTGTATGACCTGCTGTGCCTTTCCAACTCCATAACTATTGACTCCAGCTTCCAGTATCTGCAGCCCTTCCTGTCTCCATGGCAATGATTGCCCCTCTGGTAATGCAGCACTTGCTCGGTGCTGGACTAGAGTGGCTCAGGTTTCTGGTTGTGGAGATGGTGGACAGGAAAGCAGGTTAGAGGAGATAAGGAGTTGCATAGTGTGAATGCTGTCACCTTAAAAGGTTATTTTGCCCTGGGTTTTTTTGAAGAGAGGTTGTAAAGGCAGAGGTGCTGAACTGGCTACTGAGAACAGCTTGAGTAAATAACGTGGGAGGCCTTTAGGATTTTTTATGCAGTTGGAATAATAGGAGCAGCCTGAACAGGTGTGGCCAACTTTCACAGATCAGGCTTTCTAATTTTTTTTTAGCTTTAGCCGTCAGAAGCTGTTTGGGCTCCCAGAAGAGTTGGAAGCTTCTGTGAATGACTCCTCGCTGCTACTTTCTCTGAATTTTCTCTTGATGTTGCTTCCTCCAGGATTGGAGAACTACATATGAGAATCTGTCTCTGAATTCACTTTTTTGCCAAGGGGTGTGTCGATGGGATGTTACTATCTTGGAGCAGTTAATTAGTAATGGGTACTATATCTATTGAGCACTTAAGTTTTCCAATAGTTAAGTTACTCTTAATTCCTCTTTGTTTTATTTATGTTGAGGGGGCCTGGTCTATAACACATAGTATGAGATGCTGATTAGCTTGATTGAAGGAGAGATAATATGATGAATCTTTATTTAAAGATGATGTGACTGCACAAAGGAGAAAGAGTTTGTGTTTCAGCTTACAAGTGGAGCAAAGTTCAGAGCATCAATGACTATTCTTGTGCTGATAGGATGAAGATAAAAAGCATTGTGATGGAGAGGGAGAGGCTGGAAGCTACATGTAAGCGAAAATCATCTATCAAGCTAACTAATCTCATTAGTTCTATATTAATGATGTGGAATAAGAACAGCTTCACTTCATTATAAAACTGCATGTAAATGTTCATGTACTTTTTAAAAAAATATTGATTAGATTGTTGCCTTCTGTCAGAACAAAGTTGCCTCCTGATATGTCAAGTCAAATTACTTGGATAATCCCATTGCATGATTTATGAAGATGCATCTGATTGTCATTGCATTAAGAAAATGCACAAAATTGCTCAATAAAATGTGACAAAATTGCAATAACCAAGCCTCTAGTAGGAAAAAAACAATGATCTGGCGCCTCAATGTAAATAGGGCCAATGCATCACCATGCCAACAGTCATGGTTCGGTGCTCGATAATGACTCATTTGAAATTGCATGTAATTTAGTTACATTTTAACATCTCATAATTAGCATTCATGAAGGTCTCCCAGGTTAAATAAATTATGTAGAGGGCAAAATAGAAAGGAAAAAAAATCCAAAAGCAGAAAGAACTATATTGGCAAAGAGGAGGATCTTTATTAAAAACAAAGTCTACATTTTTTAAATACATAATTTACACATGGAATTTTTATGTGCCTATTAATATTTAGATTTTGAAGAGTACAAAACTGCTGGTGGAAATTATTGAGTTGGATTTCTTCGGAATTCCATTCAATTGCCTGCTGTAAGACTGACAGAAACTTTATAGGTTCCCTGGAGAAAGTGTTTACAACAGTTCAATGCATGGAGTTACTGACAAATCATGGTGAAGGACTGTGTGTACTCTTCCTCAACCCTCAAAATCCAAAGAAATCCAACTAAAATCCAGCAGATGCTGGAAATCTGAAATAAAAACAGAAAGCATTGGAGAAACTCAGCAGGTTTGGCAGCGGCTATGAGACAGTCACTTTTGTTAATTTCTTGAGTTCTGAAGAAGTGACATATTGGACTTCATAGAGTTGCTGCAGTGTGGAAAGAGATCATTCAGCCCATCAAGTCTGCACTGATCCTCTGAAGAGCATCCTATCCACACCCAACATCTCCATCTTCACCACCTCGCACTTACCACAGAGAATCCACCTAACTCACACAGCTTTAGACAGTGAGAGGAAACCGGAGCACCCAGAGAAAACCCACAATGACTCAGGGAGAATGTTCAAACCCCACACGGACAGTAACCAAAGGCTGGAATCAGTCCCTGGCATTGTGAAGCAGTAGTGCTAACCACTGAGTCTCATTTCACAGGGGAAAACTTGAAACACAATAGCACCTTCCAAATAAGTAACTTCTATCACCAAGAAGGATAAGAACAACAGATAGATGAGAATACCGCCACATGTGAGTTCCCCTCCAAGCTACATGCCATTCTGACTTGGAAACATATTGCCATCCCTTCTGTGTTGTTGGGTCTATGTCTTGAAACTCTCTCACCAAAAGCACAGAGTGTGTAGATACACCAGATGGACTGCCACACTGTAAGAATGTCACTCACCACCACCAAGTGGGAACTAAGAATGAACAATATACAATTGGTTTTGCCAGCAACGCTCACATCCCATCGACGAACAAAACCAAAACAGATGATGAGCAACTTTCCCACAAGTTGCTAAACTTCACTCGAAGTACAGCCCCTAACATCTAACCTTATGCTGCTGTTACATAATGTGTAAACATAGCCTACTTGGTTGTCTAGTTGTCACGCATCCACACAAATCTGGTCTCATCAATGTTTACTTTAGAGTGACAATTACAGCATTCTGGAAAATACTGTTTACCCATATTTGAGGTGGTTAACACTGAAACTAGGCCTTAACCCCAGTTGTCATGAGACAAGAGTCAATGGATGGACATATCCAGGAATCACGTACCATTAGAAATGATTCAATCCTGGGAGTTAAACTGCACAGAGTAGAATTCACGCCATCTGCTCTCAATCAGATAGATCACATTTAAAGGTGGCAGCTTAGAAATATTTAAAATTGAAACCAGCACAAAAATTCTTTTTTTTAAAAAGGCAGTGTGTTGACTTTCATTAGCAGAGGGATTGAGTTTTAGAGCCACAAGATTATGCTCGGGATCTATAAAGCCCTGGTTAGATAGCACTTGGAATATTGTGCTCAGTTCTGGTGTCGTTTCATTATAGGAAGGACGTAGAAGGATGTGGAGCTTTAGGGAGGGTGCAGGGGAGACTTACCAGGATGCCAACTGGACTGGAGGGTATGTCTTATGAAGAAATACTGAGGGAGCTAAGGCTGTTGTCATTGGAGCGAAGAAGGATGAGAGGTGATTTGATTGAGGTGTACAAGTTGATGAGAGGCATAGACAGAGTGGATTGCCAGAGACTTTTTCCCAAGGCGGAAATGGCTATCATAAGGGGACATAATTTTAAGGTGACTGTAAGAAGATTTAGTGGAGATGTAAAGGTAGGTTCTTTACTCAGAGAGTAGTGGGTACATGCAATACATTGTCAGCAGTGGTAGTAGAATCAGATACATTAGGGACATTTAAGCGACTCTTGGATAGGCACATGGAGGATAGTAAAATGAAAGGTATGTAGGTTAGTTTGATCTTATAGTAAGATAAAAGATTGGCACAACATTGAGGGCCAAAGGACCTGTACTGCGGTCTACTGTTCTATGCTCTATGTTCTATTACAGTGAAGGAATGGTGATTATAACTCCAAGTCAGGATGATGAGTGGCTTGGAAGGGAAATTATAAATTGTGGTGATCTCACATATCTGCAGCATTTGTCCTTCTAGATGGAAGTGAGTATTGGTTTAGAAGATGCTGTCCAAGGATTCTTGGTGATTTACTGCAATACATCTTGTAGATAGAACACATTGCTGCTACTGAGCATTGGTAGTGGAAGGAGTAGATGTTTGTGGATCTGATGCCAATCAAGCTGGCTGCTTTGGCCTGGATGGTGTCAAGCTTGTTTTATTCATTCATGGGATGAGGGCATCGCTAGTTAGGATATAGTTATTGCCATCCCTAATTGCCTAGAGTGTAGTTAAAGTCAACCACATTGCTGTGGATCTGGAGTCACATGTAGGCCAGACCAGGTAAGGGTGGCAGCTTCCTTCTCTAAAGGACGTTAATGGACCAGATGGGTTTTTCCCCTGACAATCTAGACTGGATTCGTGATCATCATTAGATACATCCTGGTATTTGTTATTGAATACAAAATCTTACCATCTGCCATAGCGGGATTCGAACCTGGGTTCTAGGTCTCTGAATTAACAGTCTAGCGATAATACCACCAGTCTATGACCTTCCTGTTCTTGAGTGTTGATGGAACTGAACTCATCCAGGTAAGTGAGAAGTAATCCATCATACTCCTGACTTGTGTCTTGTGGATGGCGGACAGGCTTTGGGGAGTCCAGGTATGAGTTACTCACTGTCTCTGACTTCCTAGCCTCTGACTTCCCGTCTTAGCCAACATTTTTATGGCCAGTCCAGTTCAGTTTCTAGTCAATGGTAACACCCAGGATGTTAGTGGTAGGGGATTTAACAATGGTCATGTAACTGAATGACAAGGTTTGATGTTTAATTCTCTCTTGTTGACACTAATATTGCCTGGCAATTGTGTGGGATGAATAATAATTGTCACTTGGGTCAGCCAAAACTTGGCTATTGTCCAAATCTTGGTACATTTGGACAAAGACTACTTCAGTAACTGACTCAACTGCTCAATGCTAAACATATAGGAAAGGACAGTGAGATGATGTGAGAGATGCAGCTTGCTGTTGGGAGATAGGTTTAGTGCATGCTCCTCTGTAGCTTGAATAAGTTCAGAAATCACAATTCAGAGAAGATGAATTTTGTCCTATTTTCCCCTAATGTTCTCTGCTGTTTTGTCTCTCACTGCAAGAGTAGGTGATACTTGAAAACATAACCAGGAGATAGTGAGAACTGCAGATGCTGGAGGTTCAAAGTGAATAAAGAGAGGAGCTGGAAAAAAGCACAGCAGGTCAGGCAACATCAGAGGAGAAGGGGAGTCAATGTTTCAGATTGGAACCTTTCATCAGGACAAGTCTTGAACACATAGCCATACTGGTGGACAGTGCAATACCCAACTATAGATTTATCATCTCCTGTCTCAATCCAATCCCTCTCTTATTTGCACAGATGCTCTGAAGAATCAAACAACCCATGACCCTCATCAGTATTTGATTTGCTCATGATGGGTAGGGTGGAGCGTTATTGACAGCCCACATTGTTATCCTTCCCATGTACTGAGGTGATGATGAACTGATCACACCAATGGTGCAGCTATTGTCTTTCTAAGTATGTAGCTTCAGAAGGCCTCAAAGGTGTCCTGATGTGAAATAAGAACTATGTATAGGGATATCAGATAGAGTGGCTGTTCATCTGCCTGAAGAATGGACTGTCAGCATTCACACTGTTGTCCATCTTTTTCCCTATAGCAAACTGGGAATTACCTGATTCATTACATGAATGTATTTAAGTGTGTGATCTAAGTGTAATGTAAAGGGTTAATATAAATGATGATGGAAACATTGCTAAAGATAATAGTCTGCACAGATGGCTGAGGCAGAAGCATCAATCAGTACCTGGGTAGACACAGATCTAACCCAGAATTCAGAAATATATAGAGTGTGAATAAAGAGTTAGAATTAGATTAGATTACATATTAGTGTGGAAACAGGCCCTTCGGCCCAACAAGTCCACACCGACCCGCCAAAGCACAACCCACCCATTCCCCTACATTTACCCCCTTTACCTAACACTACAGGCAATTTAGCATGGCCAATTCACCTGACCTGCACATCTTTGGACTATGGAAGGAAACCGGAGCACCCGGAGGAAACCCACGCAGACACGGGGAGAATGTGCAAACTCCACACAGTCAGTCGCCTGAGTCGGGAATTGAATCCAGGTCCCTGGCGCTGCGAGGCAGCAGTGCTAACCACTGTGCCACCGTGCCGCCCCCATGGAATTACTTTACCATGCCTCTGATCCAATTACTGGTGAAGCAAAAGGAGTAAAGGCCCATCATGTGATGAACACTAAGAGAACAGGGACAAGCTGTTAACTTGTGTTAAACTAAACCATTTGGGATTACACAGTTATTGTAACCATTCACAAAGTCATAGAGCCATAAAGCACAAAAACAACCCTTCGGTCCAACCAGTCCATGTCGACCATTCTCCCAAACTGAACCAGTTCCACTTGCCTGCACTTGGCCCATTTTCCTCCAAACATTTCTTATTCCTGTACTTATCCAAATGTCTTTTAAACATTGTAACTGTACACACAATCACCATTTCCTCTGGCAGTTCATTCCACCCATGAACCATTCTCTATGTGAAAAGGATTTTTATTAAACCTTTCTCCTCTCACTTAAGAAAACATGCCCCCTAGTCTTACAAACCTCCATCATAGGAAAAAGTCACCTGATTTTACAAATCTCTATAACAACATTCCTCAAACTCCCACACTCAAGTGAAAAGGTCCCTGCCTATCCAGCCTCTCCTTATAACTCAAACCCTCCATTTCCAGCAACATCCTGGGAAACGTCAACATGAAAAGAGATGACAAATGGCTCCAATGTTTTAGGTCAAATTAGATCCCAATAAAAACTTATAAGATCTAATCTGGACTCGTTTAGTCCTTTAACTAACCTTTGCCAGTGTAATTAATAGCAAGGAAGGAAGACTTGCATTTATTTTGGTCTTTCATGACCTCGGGACTGCAAATTGCATTTTAGCCAATGAAATACTTCTGAAGTGTAGCTACTCTGGCACTTTCGAAGATCCATGTACGCAAGGTCCCACAAATAGCAACAAGGTTTTAACTGAATTGTCTGTTCACTATGTTGCTTGAGACGCCAAAGAGAATTACCTTACTCTTCAAAATACCTCAATGTATTTTCACGTTGACTTGAGGGCAGATTGGGACTCAATTTAACACTTCATCATTAGGATAGCAGTTCTCTTTGCACTGCATTGGAGTATTAGCCTGGAATTATATGATTTGACCTCTGAAATGGGGTGTCAATGCACAGTTTACTCCAATGCAAGTCACGCTACCAGTGAGCCATGCCTAACATAAGTGTGTTTGCTCACTCCTAGTGAAATACTTTTACATAAAATCTTCTCAAAAAGTCCCTTAAAAGAGACAGGATGCACTCACAAACAGACAAGGCTGCGACACAGGGGAAGTGAATGCTTTTGCAGAAAGACCAGGCAAGAAGAACAAAAACAATGACCTCCCCTTTCAGGCGACTGTCTGCAACTTGGCACTGGATGTTTACAACAGCCACTGATTGACCAGGACAGACAGGCGCCAGCTAATTTCAAAGTCTGCATTTATAGTGCCACTGTGACCACAAATTAACTTGGTTGGCAAATGGCTGGTAAGAAACTGGCCAGTCAAATTGGAGATATAGCAGCAGGGGATGACTGGCAATTAATAGGTTGGAACTGAACAGCTGCAAATGTTCTGGTAAATTGGTGCATTGAGAATTTCATTATTGATGTAGATGCTGTTCATTTATAGGAAAGTGAGAGTCACAGTTGGAGTTTGAATGAGTTGAGTTCACTTACAGTGAATTATGGAACTTAAGCTACAACTTTTCTCTTTTGTTTACGATGGAATTTTCTCTCTCTCTGGTGTTTGAAAAATGGGTGAACTTTATGCACAAAGACATTTTTGAATTGTTCAACAGAACAGAACTGGATACTGTGGACTTGCATTTTTCAATTTGCAGCAAGTAGGTTTCGTGTTTTATATTTGGGATTTGTACATTTTGTAATGCACCCACACGGAGATTCCTGTTTTTCAGCTGATGCATGTTGTCACTCAAGTCTGAATCTAACTCTGGGAAAAGTGCTATGGTCATCACTGGAATTTCTTCCAACACCTTTTGCTGTTTCCACATGCCTAAAGAGACAATTATAAACTGAAAACTTTATCTTACTCTCTATGTCATGTTGGAGTAAATCTATCTGTGGGAAGGCTGTGCTGGGTAGGAGACGATAGCTTAAATTGAGTGCTAGTGATTGTTCACTTTGCTCTTTACCTGATGGGACAGGGTATGGACTAGTTGAATATTTGGTCATTTATAGCTGCCAACCAAAATTAGCAAATTTTAATTCGTCCAGGGAATGTTTCTGCCAAGGCCAGCAGGGACATTTATTGTCCATCTCTAACTGCCCTTGAGAAAGTAGTTCACTACTGTCTTATACTGTTGCAATCCATTGGGGTAGCTTCACATTCAGTGCTGTTAGGAGGGATGTTCCAAGATTTTGACCAAACACCAGTGAAGGAGTGTAATAGTTTTCTAATCAGGATTGTGTGTGGCTTGGAGGGGAACCTGTAGATAGCGCTGCTTCAGTTATCATCTGCCCTATTCTAGGTTGGAGAGCTCATGGGTTTGGGAGGGTTTAAGGAGCTCGTAGGTGGGTGGCATGGTGGCTCAGTAGTTAGCACTGCTGCCTCACAACACCAGGGTCCCAGGTTCGATTCCAGTCTGTGTGGAGTTTGCACATTCTCCCTGTGTCTGCATTGGTTTCCTCCAGGTGCTCCAGTTTCCTCCCACAATCCAAAGATGTTCAAGTCAGGTGAATTGGCCATGCTAAATTGCCCATAGCGTTAGGTGCATTAGTCAGAGGGAAAATGGGTCTGGGTGAGTTACTCTTCGGAGGGACAGTGTGGACTGGTTGGGACGAAGGGCCTGTTTCCACACTGTAGGGAACCCAGTCGAGACTAATCTTCTAGGTGGTACACACGGAGGCCAAAGTGTGTCTGTCGATGTTTAAGATGGTGTGTTGTCCCAAATTGTGTTAAGCTTCTTGAGTATTGTAGAACTGCCCCCATCCAGCCAAGTGGAGAATATTCCTTACACTCCTGACCTCTGCCTTGTGAGGTGAGTTATTTGCTGTAGACTTCCCAGTCTCTGTTTCATCCCCAATATTCATCAGGTTATTAATGGCTCTGTCTTTCTTTCAACCAGTGGAAAACATGAGCTGCTTGTCGTAACCTTATGACTCATTCTAAGGAAAAAACGTGCCATACCAGTGACCCCATGTACATTTCTTACTATTTGGTAAGGACTTCAATAAAAGTGTTTTGTGAACCTCCAAAGTGATTAAAGCATCTCAGAAAGCTAAAGACTCGAAGTGTTATCTTGTTTCCAAAGGTGTTTGTGCACATATCTTGTGTGCACCATACAGGATGCCGGTTTGGGTAGGATGATCATGTGGGTGCAGGGAAAGTCCATCGAACGCGTGCAGAGTAGGCAGGTCAGAAAGTCAGGCATTGTGTATTTGATGCCAGTTAGAGCTTCATTCTGAAGCCAGCAGCCCATCCTAATGACAGGAGCAGGAAAGAACATCCCGTAAAGGAATCATGAGCCTGATTCATTGTTACTGGCTTTTTCAAAGTCTTTGGTTGATTTTCTACTTATCGGCATTTGTTAAAGTCTAAATGAGAATTCTGCACAAACCACTTTCTCCCAGGCGTGCGTGAAGAAGGAAACATTCCCCTTGAGATACAGCATGAGACAACCCAGAGCAGGACAAGCTCTTGGAAGAAAGAGGAAGAACGGCCATCAATAGGATGGATGTCAATGTCCATCCAGTATTTGGGGGGATGTTTTCTCTGAGTAACAGTGTGTTGATTGTCTCTACCTCAATAAGGAGATCGTGGCTGAAATCTGCCAACTGCTGTCACCACAACTGAGGCATGGAGCCAAGTCGGAATTGCCAGTAGTCATGAAGGTGACTGTGCCATGAATATCTATGGTGACTGACTCCTTCTTGGCACTGAGTTGAATACTCGCAAACCAGATGAAGCAGGCTGAACCATTAATGAGGATTGCAGACGTCACATAAATGCAGGATGCCTTCAACTGGGACATCCTGAGGGTGTGAGAGCTTTGACTGACTATATAGTCGGCATGTCCAGGCTCTGAAATTAAAAGCTGATCATGATCAGCTGTGCTAATGGTAAGATTCTTGGTAGTGTAGATGAGCAGAGAGATCTCGATGTCTAGGTATATAGATCCCTGAAGGTTGCCACCCAGGTTGTTAAGAAGGCTTTTATTGGTAGAGGGATTGAGTTTTGGAGCCACGAGGTCATGTTGCAGCTGTACAAAACTCTGGTGCAGCCGCACTTGGAGTACTGCATACAATTCTGGTCGCCGCATTGTAGGAAAGATGTGAAAGTATTGGAAAGGGTACAGAGGAGATTTACCAGGATATTGCCTGGTATAGAGGGAAGGCCTTATGAGGAAGGGCTGAAGGAATTGAGGCTGTTCTCGTTAGAGAGAGGAAGGTTCAGAGGTGACTTAATAGAGACATACAAGATGATAGGGTGGACAGTGAGAGCCTTTTCCCTCAAATGGTGATGGCTAGCATGAGGGGCATAGCTTTAAATTGAGCGGTGATAGATATAGGACAGATGTCAGAGGTAGGTTCTTAACTCAGAGTAGTAAGGGCATAGAATGTCCTGCCAGCAATGGTACTAGACTCTCTAAATTGAAGGGCCTTTAAATAGGTAAACATATGGATGATAATGGAATAGTGTAGGTTAGATGGGCTTCAGATTAGTTTCACAGGTCGGTGCAACATCAGGGGCAAAGGGCCTGTACTGTGCTGTAATGTTCTATGTTCTGTGTTCAACGTCCTTGCTTTCCTCTGGAAATGAAGGGACAAAATTCAATACATCCCTGTGAAATGGTATACAATTAATGGAACTAAGGACACCATCAACTTATACCTTCTGGTATGGAAGTTCCACTTCTGTAGTCAACCAGAGCTCCTATACCTCTGGGTGCCTTCTGGGTTCAGAACAATGGGATATATCAGGGTACAGGGCTCTCGGGAGCCTGCTGTGGGCTGGTTGGGGCCAGGACTGTGCATGTTAGGCCAATACCAGAGCCTGTGATTTCTGTCTCTGCCCCTGGGTGTCCCCATTCTCCTCTTCCTCCAATCATTTGATTACAAGAAGAGAAATCAGGTTACATAAATGCCATCTGGTTTCAGAGTGATGAGGCCCACATCGGCTTCGGAGCTGGGCCCTTCACAGAGTAAAGTATTAGAATACGAGGTTGTGGAACTCCCACATGTAGAAACATTAAAACCCTGCATTGTGCAGGTAGAGGCCATTCAGTCCATAATCAATCCTCCAAAGAGCATCCCACCCTATCCCCATAACTAACCCACCTAGCCTGCACATTCCTGGACAATTTAGCATAGCCAATCCACCTAACCCATACATCTTTGGATTATGGGAAGAAACCAGAGCACTCACAGGTAATCCATTTGGATACGGGCAAAATGTGCAGACTTCACACAGACAGTCATCCAAGGCTTGAATTGAACCCAGGTACCTGGTGCTATGAAGAGCAGTGCTAACCGCTGAGACACCATGCCAGCCTAACAAAGAACAAAGAAAATTACAGTACAGGAACAGGCCCTTCGGCCCTTCAAGCCTGCAGTAATCCAGATCCTCTATCTAAACCTGTCACCTAGTTTCCAAAGATCTGTATCCCTCTGCTCCCTGCCCATTCATGGATCTGTCAAGATACATCTTAAATGATGCTATAGTGCCTGCCTCTATCACCTCCTCTGGCAGCATGTTCCATGTACCCACCATCCTCTGTATAAAGAACTTTCCATGCATGTCTCCCCTAAACCTTTCCCCTCTCACCTTGAACTCGTGACCCTTATTAATTGAGTCTATGACTCTGGGAAAAAACGTCTTGCTATCCACCCTGTCTATACCTCTCATGATCTTGTAGGCCTCAATCAGGTGCCCCCTCAGCCTCCGTCTTTCTAATGAAAATAATCCTAATCTACTCAACCTTCCATACCAGGCAACATCCTGGTGAACCTTCTCTGCACTCTCTCCAAAGCGTCCACATCCTTTTGGAAATGTGGCGACCAGAACTGTGTGCGGTGATCCAAATGTGGCTGAACCAAAGTCCTATACAACTATAACATGACCAACTCTTGTACTCAATACCCTGTCCGAGGAAGGAAAGCACGCCATATGACTTCTTGACCACTCTATTGACCTGCGTTGCCACCTTCAGGTACAATGGACTTGAACACCTTGATCTCTCTGTACATCAACATTCCCCAGGGCTTTTCCATTTAGCATATAGTTCGCTCTTGAATTGGATTTTCCAAAATGCATCACCTCGCATTTGCCCGGATTGAACTCCATCTGCCATTTCTCTGCCCAGCTCCCCAATCGATCTATACTCTGCTGCATTCTGACAGTCCTCTTCACTACCTGCTACTCCACTAATCTTAGTGCCATCTGCAAACTTGCTAATCAGACCATCTATACCTTCCTCTAGTCAGGGCTCTTCTAGGATCTCGCATAGCGAGTTAGCAGTTTGTGCAGGTTAGACAGTAGGGCATGGGGCACAGCAGGTCAGAAAGAGTTTCCCTCAAAAAATGCGAATGGCTGAAACAAGTTATTGAAGTTGAACTCCTATCAGTGAAGCTATTTTTGAAGTCCTGCTGCTATGGGATTGTGGTCCTTCACAATGAGCTAGTCCCTTTCCCTCCCTGAAGTTAAGACCAACATAAGAGCAGCCTGACTGCAAGTGGCCAGAAGTGTCAGTGTTTTCCTCACTCATACACCAAGGCCAGTAGCAAGTTTGCTGGAAGGTACTTGTTGGTTTCTGAAATAACTCTCCATGGAAGTTGGTGTCCCATCACCAAGTCACCCTTTATTTCCACATGGAGAGTCCTCGACACAACCCAGCTTCCGCAGAGTGAGCAGAACCTTTGTTACTCCTGTTATTAGCTGTCGGGCAGGACTCCCTGATGGAACCAGATTAACAACTCCAATCAGGGAACTCATACTTTATGATGTCCACCTGACTGACCTTGTTACAATCATTATATTCTTCCCCTTTTGACTTCAAGGGCATTGTCCAGTTCTGTTTTAGTTTTGCCTGAGGTGTTTTAGCACTAGATCAGGTTCCTCTGATACAGACAGCCTGTCTCACACAGTAGCTCACCCCTTGCACTCGGAGCCTCTTGGAAGAAATTCATTCTCCTCTTTAAGCAGCAAAGGCATCAAGGCAGCAACATCTGCCACGTCTATCTCAGATTCTGTGGTTTCCTCCATAAATTAATGGAGACGGAGAACCCATAGCTTCTGGAAAAATTGGAAAGGCTGGCGAAGAGTCAGGCACTTTTTGCTCTTGTATTGTTTGCAAGTTTGCAACTTTCATATAGTCCATGTGCTTGTTCTGGACCATCACACCCACCCGAACCTTGTACGTCACTGCACCTGACCCTGCATCGACCATGCCTCTTAGCCATGCTTGGCCATTCCTGTGGTTCCTGCATTAAACTTCATCCCCTGAAGTAAACAGTCTCTCTAAATTTTCAGACTCTTGTGTCTGGCATTGACATTACTGATGCTGTTCCATCCTTACCCCCTCAGGTCTGGATAGATCAGATTTAACCTGGTGCAGAGACCTCACCCCATTAGCAACTCTGTTGGAGCTGTCCCTGTAGTTGCATGAGGGTGGTCCCATAATCAAACAGGAACCGGGACAGTTTGGTATCTAGTGAAGCTGTAGGCTGTTTCTTTATGTCTGCACTAGCCAAAGTTTTGGATTCATATACTAATGGACATTCCACTCCATTGGGCCACCTAGGAGCTAATACTACCCTGTTATTGTACGGGGACGCATTGCAAATCAATATCAGATCTCGCTTGGGGGTCACCATGTGCCTGCATCTTAGAGGATGATAGCAGTTCCTTCACTTCACTGAAAGCTATGATTTGGCAATGCACCCATTACCAATGCTGACCCTTTTTTTCATGATTGCTGCAAAGGCACCAGAATGAAGGCCAGGCTATGTATGACCTTTCTGCAATAAGCCAACAGCCCCAGGAAAGATCTAAGCTCTGGTACAGATGTGGGAGCTGGGCCACATTTGATCACCCTCACTTTATCTTCCAATGGGTCTAGTAACCCAAATAGGTCACCCTAAAGAGCCCGGAACACATATGTTTCCTTTTGAATGCATACACCCATCTGGGAGAAACATCTAAGCACTAAGCCCAATGTCTCTTCGGTGCTCCTTATTGGTCTTCCCCTGTTTTTAGCACGTCATCTATATAAATAGCAATCTGAGGTAAACCTTGTAAAATGTTCTCTATCGTCCACTGAAAAGTTGCACAGGCTTACAATGCACCAAATGGCAGTCTCATATATCTAGTCCACATACCAGCAGCAATGACAATGGCTTGCCAGCCCAGATCCTGAAGATAATTTCAACCATTTGGCCAAGGTTTGACTTTGTTTTGGGGTTTTGCTGTGGACTGACCGAGAGTCCCTCTGTTCAGCATATGTCTGGAGTGAGGCTATGCAATAGCCTTCATTCATGTACTGTTTCCTAAGATCAGTCGGACTGGTGAGGATGTCCATTTCTATCGGAATATCTTGCAACTCACATGTCACACTTGGGCACATTTTCTAACGGTATAGCCAGTTGGGCTTCAGATAGAAGGTACATTTGCATGGCTACATCATTAATTCCACCGACCAAACGGTCCCTCAACAACTCAATAGGGTTTAACCAAGGTTACATGCCTCTGCCAGTCATCTTAACTCAGTTAAAAATCCCAGTACGGATTCCCTGGTTCTCAGGTAAAACTGACAATGTCTCAGAATGAGGGGAAAGTTGGGGTCCCAAATGAACCTTAGCTAAATCCATCAATTCTTGAAAGGTTTTAGTGTCAGGTGCTGCCGGGGAAGTTAGTCTTCTAATAATCGAAAAAGCTGTGGATCCACAAGCTGTCAGGAGAATTACTGTTTGGTTTTCATGTGCCCCAATGTCACTTGCCTGGAAAACATTGCCCATTGTTTTCACATACTGGGCCCAGTCTTTGATGACAAGATCAAATGAGTGAAGCTTCCTGAGGAAGGTTTTTTGCCCGAAACGTCGATTTTCCTGCTCCTCAGATACTGCCTGACCTGCTGTGCTTTTCCAGCACCACTCTGATCTAAACTCTGATTTCCAGCATCTGCAGCCCTCACGTTTGCCTTTCCAAATAACAGACTGATGCCAGAAATGCTTACCCCCTAACTCAAAGATGATGTTGTGAGCCAGTTTCTTCAGGAGCATGTTATTCTTTTGTCACTGTTGAAATAACTCCATAGAGGCTGATACCTTGGCACCAAATCACCCTTCATTTACACAGGGAGAGTCCTTGACACTGATCCAACTGGCTGACTAAATAGGACGTCTGACACTCCTGTTCATGTCTGTCAGCCAGGGTTCCCTGACTGGGTCAGATTAACAGCCCCAGTCAGGGAACTCATATTCTCTGAGGTCCACCTGGCTGACCTCATTACACTCACTCTAGTTCTGGGAAGGCAGCCAAGATAAAGGCTGCCCTCATGTTTCCTGTTGTCCCATGTGGATCTTCACAGCATGTTGCCGCAAGTTAGGTATTGAGACACAAAGGAAGAATGGCCAAGAGTTACTGAACATTTCAGTTGAGTAGCCATGCCCAGGTTTTTAAGGGGCGCTGTGCAATGCCACCAGGAAAATGCTTTTGTCTTACACCACTTTAAAAGATGCAAGCTCTGTCCTAGTACAGAGCTTCTATTGCAACATTAATCTGAAAGAAAACTGCAAATGGTAGAAATTCAAAATAAAATAATATTCCAAATTTATAGGAGGTTAGTTGCCATCTATGAACCAGTCTTCAGAACAGAAAAATGAATGGATTTCGCTGGAATGAGATTAAAGAAAATCACAGAGGAAGGGGGAAGGACAAATCTCCAAGCACAGACTTAATGGCCCAGCGACCTGCAATCTGCTGTGGATCATATCAGCCAGACAGCAGGCATTAAAGAAATGAAAGATGTTAGCAAAGCTCAAGGACATGTTTAATAGCTGACACATGCAAAAATATAAGTAAATCAGGAGAATTTAAAATCAAAGCACGGAAAAATCTGCCAATCAGATGGAAGCGAAAATAGAAAATATGGATTATCAGAGGGGGCAGAGAATTCACACCACCCCCAAACCCAAACTCACTGCCTATACTTCACCTGACAAAGCAAGTCCCTATCTATCATTAATCATCCTACCTTTCGGCCACACGTTGATTCATCCCGTCTCATCAGTTCTCTCCACAATAAGAAGAAGGGATACATACGGCTATCTAAATGAATGTGTTTTTCTTTGTGTGGGATTTTCATGCTTTATCAATGACGTGGATGTGCATCTACCTACAGCACATAGACTGCAACGGTTCAAGAAGGCAGTTCACCACCACCTTCTCAAGGACAACTCGGGACAGGTAGTAAATATCCACCCAGCTAGTAAACCCCGCATTCCTTGAATTAATAAAACAAACCACAGTGAAACCAGGCCCCCACAATGGCACTACCTAAAGCAGTTTTCATCTCAGACTTTAGAGGAATATGGGCCAGGAGCAGATAGGTGGGATTAGGATTTGGTTTGTGATTGTGTTCAGCATGGACTGGTTGGACCGAAGGGTCTGTTTCCATGCTATATACTTTAAGACTCTATAAAACAGTCTCAATCTGGCCCAAATCCTGTCCATGGACACATGGACACAGACACACACATGGAGACACTCTCTCTCACACGCACACACACACACACACACACACACACACACACACACACACACACTCCCTCTCTCTCACACACACACACACACACACACACCTCTAATTCTGGTGATGGAGGTCTTACCCACCAATGGGAGAGCCAGTGAGAGTCCCACATCACCATCATTGAGAAAGGCCTGCTGAATTAAGTACAGTACGGGAGGTTCCTCCCAAGATCTGACAACCAACCAGAGGTTGACAGCTGCCCATAGCAAGCCCATCAGTGGGAGCAGTGGCAACTGGCAACAGTACAGCCCAGGAGAGGCACAGGACTGGCGATGGAGCCACGTTACAGGTCACTGACAGGGTATGACCATCATGGGTTGGGGGTCATGGGATAGGAGAGGTGGTCACTAGCAAGGAGGAGGGTCTAGCTCTCAGTACATTGGCCACCCAGTGAGTCATTTTACCTTTTGTTTTGGATTTAGAGATTGACATAGTTGCACATGAAATCAGACACATTTATGAAATATGTTTTTTTAAAGTTTTAATTAAACTATACAGTTACCCTTCAGGTGGTCAAACTGAGATGACAGCAGGTTGCTTAACAGTGACATTGGAATGTGATCCTTTCACTTGGCTAATCAGGTTTCTTTCCATAAGAAATATCTTCTGTCTTGTTTGAGTGTTCCCTGTGAGGGAGTTTTCAGGGGTTTATACACAGAATACGGATTTTGAATGGGCTCATGTACAATCTTCTCTGCAAGTGGATTGGTTATTTTGGGATATGATTGTCAGTGATTGGTTAGCACAATTCCAAATTATTTTCCACTGTCTTAGTCACATAAAGACCTCCCTCTCACCTTTGTGCCTGGCTTCAATTGGCTGCTGCTTGTTTCAATGGTTTTGGTGTGATTGTCAAATCCAGATTTCTTTTTAAGCAATCTATTCAGAGATGTTTTGATATACCTCTGGAGCAGGTAGGGGTTGAAACTAGACCTCATGGCTTAGAGGTAGAGGCAGTGCTGCTGCACTAGAAGAACCCAACCACTGCCTGCACCAGGAGCCCAACGATCGTGAAAGCCCCACGATTACCAATCTGATGCCATTTAACAATATAGCTGCGATTTACAATTATCAATGTAATCAGCAAGTATCATGCAGTGACTAACACGGCAATGGGGCCCAAGGCAACAGTGGCCAGCAGCGAAAGATGGAGGCATCTGTGGTTGGGGCCGAAGTCCTGTCAGCAGCAATGAAGACTGGTGTGTCTGATGGAGCTCAGTGATGGTGAAGCCTGGTGTGTCTGATGGAGCTCAGTGATGGTGAAGCCTGGTGTGTCTGATGGAGCTCAGTGATGGTGAAGCCTGGTGTGTCTGATGGAGGTCAGCGATGGTGAAGCCTGGTGTGTCTGATGGAGCTCAGTGACAGTGAAGCCTGGTGTGTCTGATGGAGCTCAGTGATGGTGAAGCCTGGTGTGTCTGATGGAGGTCAGCGATGGTGAAGCCTGGTGTGTCTGATGGAGGTCAGCGATGGTGAAGCTTGGTGTGTCTGATGGAGGTCAGCGTTGGGGAAGCCTGGTGTGTCTGATGGAGCTCAGTGACGGTGACGCCTGGTGTGTCTGATGGAGCTCAGTAATGGTGAAGCCTGGTGTGTCTGATGGAGGTCAGTGATGGTGAAGCTGGTGTGTCTGATGGAGGTCAGTGATGGTGAAGCCTGGTGTGTCTGATGGAGGTCAGCGATGGTGAAGCCTGGTGTGTCTGATGGAGGTCAGCGATGGTGAAGCTTGGTGTGTCTGATGGAGGTCAGCGTTGGGGAAGCCTGGTGTGTCTGATGGAGCTCAGTGATGGTGACGCCTGGTGTGTCTGATGGAGCTCAGTGATGGTGAAGCCTGGTGTGTCTGATGGAGGTCAGTGATGGTGAAGCTGGTGTGTCTGATGGAGGTCAGCGATGATGAAGCCTGGTGTGTCTAATGGAGGTCAGCGATGGTGAAGCCTGGTGTGTCTGATGGAGGTCAGTGATGGTAAAGCCTGGTGTGTCTGATGGAGGTCAGTGACAGTGAAGCCTGGTGTGTCTGATGGAGCTCAGTGATGGTGAAGCCTGGTGTGTCTGATGGAGGTCAGCGATGGTGAAGCTTGGTGTGTCTGATGGAGGTCAGCGTTGGGGAAGCTTGGTGTGTCTGATGGAGCTCAGTGATGGTGAAGCCTGGTGTGTCTGATGGAGCTCAGTGACAGTGAAGCCTGGTGTGTCTGATGGAGGTCAGTGACGGTGAAGCCTGGTGTGTCTGATGGAGGTCAGTGATGGTGAATCCTGGTGTGTCTGATGGAGCTCAGTGACAATGAAGCCTGGTGTGTCTGATGGAGCTCAGTGATGGTGAAGCCTGGTGTGTCTGATGGAGGTCAGTGATGGTGAAGCCTGGTGTGTCTGATGGAGGTCTGCGATGGTGAAGCCTGGTGTGTCTGATGGAGGTCAGCGATGGTGAAGCCTGGTGTGTCTGATGGAGGTCAGTGATGGTGAAGCCTGGTGTGTCTGATGGAGGTCAGTGATGGTGAAGCCTGGTGTGTCTGATGGAGCTCAGTGATGGTGAAGCCTGGTGTGTCTGATGGAGCTCAGTGATGGTGAAGCCTGGTGTGTCTGATGGAGCTCAGTGATGGTGAAGCCTGGTGTGTCTGATGGAGGTCAGCGATGGTGAAGCCTGGTGTGTCTGATGGAGCTCAGTGACAGTGAAGCCTGGTGTGTCTGATGGAGCTCAGTGATGGTGAAGCCTGGTGTGTCTGATGGAGGTCAGCGATGGTGAAGCCTGGTGTGTCTGATGGAGGTCAGCGATGGTGAAGCTTGGTGTGTCTGATGGAGGTCAGCGTTGGGGAAGCCTGGTGTGTCTGATGGAGCTCAGTGATGCTGAAGCCTGGTGTGTCTGATGGAGGTCAGTGATGGTGAAGCTGGTGTGTCTGATGGAGGTCAGTGATGGTGAAGCCTGGTGTGTCTGATGGAGGTCAGCGATAGTGAAGCCTGGTGTGTCTGATGGAGGTCAGCGATGGTGAAGCTTGGTGTGTCTGATGGAGGTCAGCGTTGGGGAAGCTTGGTGTGTCTGATGGAGCTCAGTGATGGTGAAGCCTGGTGTGTCTGATGGAGCTCAGTGACAGTGAAGCCTGGTGTGTCTGATGGAGCTCAGTGACGGTGAAGCCTGGTGTGTCTGATGGAGGTCAGTGATGGTGAATCCTGGTGTGTCTGATGGAGCTCAGTGACAATGAAGCCTGGTGTGTCTGATGGAGCTCAGTGATGGTGAAGCCTCGTGTGTCTGATGGAGGTCAGTGATGGTGAAGCCTGGTGTGTCTGATGGAGGTCAGTGATTGTGAAGCCTGGTGTGTCTGATGGAGGTCTGCGATGGTGAAGCCTGGTGTGTCTGATGGAGGTCAGTGATGGTGAAGCCTGGTGTGTCTGATGGAGGTCAGCGATGGTGAAGCCTGGTGTGTCTGATGGAGGTCAGCGATGGTGAAGCCTGGTGTGTCTGATGGAGCTCAGTGACAGTGAAGCCTGGTGTGTCTGATGGAGGTCAGTGACGGTGAAGCCTGGTGTGTCTGATGGAGGTCAGTGACAGTGAAGCCTGGTGTGTCTGATGTAGATCAGTGATGGTGAAGCCTGGTGTGTCTGATGGAGGTCAGCGATGGTGAAGCCTGGTGTGTCTGATGGAGGTCAGCGATGGTGAAGCCTGGTGTGTCTGATGGAGGTCAGTGACAGTGAAGCCTGGTGTGTCTGATGGAGCTCAGTGATGGTGAAGCCTGGTGTGTCTGATGGAGGTCAGTGACAGTGAAGCCTGGTGTGTCTGATGGAGCTCAGTGATGGTGAAGCCTGGTGTGTCTGATGGAGGTCAGCGATGGTGAAGCCTGGTGTGTCTGATGGAGGTCAGCGATGGTGAAGCCTGGTGTGTCTGATGGAGCTCAGTGACAGTGAAGCCTGGTGTGTCTGATGGAGGTCAGTGACGGTGAAGCCTGGTGTGTCTGATGGAGGTCAGTGACAGTGAAGCCTGGTGTGTCTGATGTAGATCAGTGATGGTGAAGCCTGGTGTGTCTGATGGAGGTCAGTGATGGTGAAGCCTGGTGTGTCTGATGGAGGTCAGCGACGGTGAAGCCTGGTGTGTCTGATGGAGCTCAGTGACAGTGAAGCCTGGTGTGTCTGATGGAGCTCAGTGATGGTGAAGCCTGGTGTGTCTGATGGAGGTCAGCGATGGTGAAGCCTGGTGTGTCTGATGGAGGTCAGCGATCGTGAAGCCTTGTGTGTCTGATGGAGCTCAGTGACAGTGAAGCCTGGTGTGTCTGATGGAGGTCAGCGATGGTGAAGCCTGGTGTGTCTGATGGAGGTCAGTGATGGTGAAGCCTGGTGTGTCTGATGGAGGTCAGTGATGGTGAAGCCTGGTGTGTCTGATGGAAGCCAATGACGGTGAAGCCTGGTGTGTCTGATGGAGGTCAGTGACAGTGAAGCCTGGTGTGTCTGATGGAGGTCAGTGACAGTGAAGCCTGGTGTGTCTGATGGAGCTCAGTGACAGTGAAGCCTGGTGTGTCTGATGGAGCTCAGTGATGGTGATGCCTGGTGTGTCTGATGGAGGTCAGTGACGGTGAAGCCTGGTGTGTCTGATGGAGCTCAGTGACAGTGAAGCCTGGTGTGTCTGATGGAGCTCAGTGACAGTGAAGCCTGGTGTGTCTGATGGAGCTCAGTGATGGTGAAGCCTGGTGTGTCTGATGGAGGTCAGTGACAGTGAAGCCTGGTGTGTCTGATGGAGGTCAGTGACAGTGAAGCCTGGTGTGTCTGATGGAGCTCAGTGATGGTGAAGCTTGGTGTGTCTGATGGAGGTCAGTGATGGTGAAGCCTGGTGTGTCTGATGGAGGTCAGTGACAGTGAAGCCTGGTGTGTCTGATGGAGGTCAGTGACAGTGAAGCCTGGTGTGTCTGATGGAGGTCAGTGACAGTGAAGCCTGGTGTGTCTGATGGAGGTCAGTGATGATGAAGCCTGGTGTGTCTGATGGAGCTCAGTGATGGTGAAGCCTGTTGTGTCTGATGGAGCTCAGTGATGGTGAAGCCTGGCCTGTCCAATGGAGGTCAGCGATGGCAAATATGTGGGTGGTCTTAGCCCAGCACAGAGGAGAGTGAACCTACTTGGGGATGCCCAGCTTGGAGCGTTTGCAGGGCCACGGATTTAAAATGACTGTAATATTTGCCTTTGTGACTTTGTTTCTTTTTGTTCTACTTTTATACTAAGAAGACTGCAGTGCTGAACTTTGTAACTTATTTCTTGATTTTTCTACGTCTGCAATTAAGATTTTGTACCTTGGTACTTGTAATGTACGCTGATGCTGTGTATGATGACGTTGAACAATTTTCACCGTACTCTTGTAGGCCGTACTTGAGGAGCTGTGACGATAAAACCCAGATGAAAATAACCACTGCTCCGAAGTTGCAGTCAGTCCGTGAACCCTTGGCCTGCATACCCGGTCCTGATTCATGCACTGAATGCCTTTGAATAAGCAACCTGCACTACCGCCAGGAGCCAACTTTGTGATTATCTCCACTCACTGCTGATTGAATCCCAGTGAGGTCAGGATAAGGCCCTTAAGTGGGCATGCAATGCATTAAAGATCACAATTGGAGGCACAACTAGAATGTTATTCACGAACATTAATAGATTTAATCGTAGCACAAATGGTGAAGTGGCAGGATCCTATGTCTGTTCAAGTTAAATGCCCCCCGCTCACCACCAAGCCCGTCTTCTGATGGACAGATAAGAAATTCCACCGAGAGCGTTCAAGCCATGTCTTTGTGTAAATACGTACAAGTAGACTTAGCAAAGTCCCCATGTAAACAAATAATACACAAATGCATTTCACTGTGTCTGGGTAAGAACATCATTCCGATATCCCATGAAGCTTGCTTCTATTAACCAGCAGCCTGAGAGCTTCTTTTGGCACCATGGTGGTGTCTGCACCTCTGAGTCAGGTGAACAATGTTCAGGTCTCACTTGCTCCAGTGATGTCTCTGAACAGGTCAGTTCGATAACACGTGAACCAGCGCCCTTACAAAAAATGGATGTAAGAATTACTTTGAAGGGATTAGCTTCACCCTAAAATTTTAGTATTGACAGCAATCCTGACCTCCCAGAAAAGGCTAGGGTAAAATCGACCACATTTTACAGACTTGACAAGTGTGATTCACGATGCAGATTTGTGAGCAGTTATATTTTAACCGCACACAATGATACATTTTTAGAGATTCATCTGTTCTTTTAACAGTCTCCTTCCGCTCAATATTGTGAAGAATGAATCTTTCTTATCAATAATCTATTTTTCTATTACCCTCTTGTCCTTTCCTAATGTACATTGCAATTGTCTACAGCTGACTTGCTTGTAACTCATGGTCCACGTTGCTTTTGATTTGTTTGTGTCCCCAGGAGTTGTATCAAAATGAAGAAAAGGGGATTCATGTACTATCATTCTTATCCATTACAATGCACCTAATGTAAGTAGGTGACAGCTGTGCCCAATGACCCTTACAATAAGGGATTATAGATGATGGCATTAAAATATGCCCGTCAGCCATACATTCTGCTTCCTGCATCTATCTCCTTTCCCCTTTGGCAGGTCAATGATAATTACTTGCAATACTGTTCAGGATACAGCAGGTAACATAATGCACACTGACATCTGGAGGGCTGTGTTACAGTCAGTTTCTTCTTACATCGAACCAATTTAATCTTCTTTTCAAAGTGCCTAATCCCCCCATATCTTTACTTGTGACAGAGCGTTCCCTGATCATTCTGGAATCCAAATTTCTAGCCCACAATCTGATTGAACAGCTTGGTAAAATATTGGATTAAAGTTGTCATTGTTGAAGTCCTGACTGAATTGCCACTTGGCATTGACAAGTGAAGGCGGATGGACACGGGGTTGAGCCTTAGCCTTTGATCGCCTACTATCCTGATGCAGAAGGGATTCAATTACGGTCTTGAAGCTGCCATTGCTAGTTTTATAATGCATACTGGTTCCCCTGGATGCCCTTAGGGTAGTCCAGGGACAGAAAATGGTCTGAACTCTCAAAGATCGGAAACATTTTTATTCCGGATCGGCCCACTAACTGGAGACCTGCATGACATCTCAGGGAGGGGTATATCTGAGAACATGCTCTTCAATCGTGATCAAGTGCCAGAGTTTCTGGTAGCAGTAGAACGAGCAAGTATCCGCGATTCATCAGGCAGCCATCTTTCCAATGCAAATGAGATGCTTTCCCACAGACGCCGTCCCTGGGTATTGTACCTGAAGATTAAAGTTATGCATTTGATATGAAGTGAAGCCATAGAACCATGGACACCCAGATTCCCTTTCTAATCCCATCTTCCTGCGCACACCCCACAGCCCTGCAGCTTACCACATTTAACATGCAGATCCAGGTTCTTAGAGTCATAGAGGTGTACAGCATGGAAACAGACCCTTCAGTCCAACCTGTCCATGCCGACCAGATATCCCAACCCAATCTAGTCCCACCTGCCAGCACCCCGGCCCACATCCCTCCAAACCCTTCCTATTCATATATCCATCCAAATGCCTTTTAAATGTTGCAATTGTACCAGCCTCCACCACGTCCTCTGGCAGCTCATTCCATACATGTACCACCCTCTGTGTGAAAAGGTTGCCCCTTAGGTCTCTTTGATATCTTTCCCCTCTCATCCTAAACCTCTGCCTTCTAGTTCTGGACTCCCCGACACCAGGGTAAAAAGATTTAGTCTATTTATCCTATCCATGCGCCTCATAATTTTGTAAACCTTTATAAGGTCACCCCTCAGCCTCCGACACTCCTGGGAAAACAGCCCCAGCCAACAGAGATTAGGGTCTCTGCCTCCATTACATACTCAGGCAGTGAATTCCAGACACCTACCACTTTCTGCCTGAAAATGTTTTTCCTCACGTCTCCTTTAATCTTTCTGCCATTTTAGCTTGAATCCACGACCCCTGGGTTTTAAACTCTCTGCCAAGTGAATCAGGTGTCTCCTGTCTATCTCTCTGCCTCACAATTTTGTATACCCCAATCGTATCGCCCCCTCAGCCTTCTCTGTTCCAAGAAAAACAGCCCCAATCTCTCCATGTAGCTCGGGGGGAGGTGATAACTTTGTGGTGTCATCACTGGATTGTTATTTCTGAGACCCAGATAATGTTCTGGGGACCCGAGTTTGAATCTCACCAGGTCATTTAGTGGAGTTAGAAAAAAATTTGTAACTAAAAGTTTAACGATAGCCATGAATCCCTTGCTGATTGTTAGGAAAAACCCATCTGGTTCATTAATGTCCTTTCGGGAAGGAAACTGTCATCCTTACCTGGTCTGGCCTCCAGACCCACAGCTAATGTGGTTGACTCTTAACCGCTCTCTGGGCAATTAGGGATGAGCAATAATTGCTGTCTGATGCCCTCATCCCATGAATGAATTGAAAAAAAGCTACTATCTCTAGTCCTGGCAACAGTGTCTGACCTTCCAATTAAATATTTTACCGGTTTTCCAGTAGCCATTTGATAGTCACTTTCCCTTTCTGTGTCTTATCCTGCAGCAATCCACAGTTGCAATAAAACAGCATGCCCGCCAGTCACTTGCAGTGTGCTGTGCAAGGAACAGAAGTGTTTACTTGAGTTGATCCACGTGCAGAGTGGAGCCTGCTGTAACAGGCCTGATTGTGTTGAGATAGTAACCAGCAAAGTGGATTAACAACGTGTTGTGTAGCCCAGGCTATAACTTGTTAAGTGCTCATCTCTGAACCAGCTAATCTGTTTTCTCCCAACTCCCCCCCCCTCATCTGAGCATTGGAATATAAAAAAGATCAGACCCCAACCACCCTCCCCCACTCATCCCCTCCCCCAAACTCAGTAGCACAGCAAATAGACTTTGAAAAGTAGTTTGTTGACTGTTTTTTTCAAGCCTTGATGACTAAAAAAAACTAAACCTGTCTCCACTGTTCCAAAACATTAATAATAGGAACTTATATTTAAATAGTGCTTTTAAAGTAAATAAACATCTAAAGGTGATTTCTTAGAAATGTCATCTCTTGTTCTTCCTAGGCATTTCCTCAGGACGAAAGATAATTTGCTTCTATTTAGAGCCATCATAGAATTCCTACAGTGTGGAAGCAGCCATTGCTCTAAGAGCATTCCACCCAATCCCTGTAACCCAACATTTCCACTGGCCATCCCTGAACACTCTGGGCAGTTTAACATGGCTTACCCATCTAACCTGCACATCTTTGCATTGTAGGACGAAACCAGAGCACCGGGAAGAAACCTACAGAGACATGGGGAGAATGTGCAAACTCCACACAGACAGTTGTCCAAGGTCATAATCAAACCTGGGTCCCTGGCGCTGTGAGGCAGCAGTGCTAACCATGAGCCGCTGTGCTGCCCTATTTCAGTTTGATGGATTCTGAGATAGTTGATGGGTCTCATGTGTGATTGTGTGACTCTGCCACATGTGGGCCAGATATCAGTTAGTTGAGATAGTTGGAGGTTATGAGCTCTACCTGATGCCTGAACTTCACCTCTCAAAGTGTTCAGTGCCTTTCCAGTTGGGCTTCTCTATTTTGGCTGGTGACATGCCAGGAGTTGACAAGGTTAATTGAGCTTGCTGTCTTATGTCTCACAGCCAGTATGCAATATACCTTTAGGTGATGTGCTCATGATATCATCAGTTGAGATTATAACCATGTCAATGGATGTGACCTGATGGTATAAAAGTCTCAGACTCCATCTCCTGGGAACACAGGCAGCATGACACACAATAGTTTGTAACTGAGTAATAGCCCAGACAAAACAGTGACAGTATATGTAGATACCAGGAGATGCATTAAAATTACATAACCCATGCCTTGTTCTTGTTATGGGAGCTAATGTAAGCATTGCCTCATCAGGTACAAATAACCTGCTGAAGATAAAAAAGATAAAAAAGATGGTCTCTCTACCTTCAGGGGATTTTGAGGACAGATCAGCTCAGCCCGCTTCAGGGATGCTTGATGGACATTGTAAATATTTGACGCTGAATCACATAAGAAAATATTAGAGAGGATGACAAAGGTCTTGTCAAAGACACAGGTTTTAACAAGGAACGCTGGAGAGATATGGCTATTCACCATTCTCAACCATAAGACATTCCAAAGGATTTTACATTTAAAAATCGCCCACTGTTGAAATGTAGGAAATGCAGCAGCCAATTCCTGCACAGTAAGCTCCCATAAACTGTAATATGATAGTCACCAGATAATCTTTTTTTAAATTAATTCATGGGATGAAGCCAGTATTTATTGTCCATCCCTAATTGCCCAGAGAGCAAGTAAGAGTCAACTATGTTGCTCTGGGTCTGAGTCACATGAAGGCCAGACCAGGTAAGGATGGCAGTTTCCTTCCTTAAAGCATAGTAGTGAACCAGATGGGCTTTTCCTACCAACCAAAGATGGATTCCTGGTCATCCTTTTGTGTGAATTTTTGTTGTTGATTGAGAGATGAATGGTGGCCAGAGATAGCTTTCTTATTCTATTTCAAATCATGTCATGGGATCCTGAATTCCACCTGAGAGTGAAATTAGGGCCTCAATTTAAGATGGGACCTGAAAGATAACACAGCACTACCCCAATGCTACACTATGGAGTCAAGTTTGCTTTTTGTGCTCAAAGTCTGGTGTGCAACAGGCAACCACAAACCTCAGAAACTGGAGAGCTGCAGCTGAAAAATGCAGGGAAGGAATTGTGGAGCTTAGGACGTTAATAACCAAATGTAAAGTAACCAATGGTGGGCCACTCTACATCAGAGACAGAATCATTGGAGCCTGGAAACTTAGAACAAATATAGAACAGAATGAGGCCATATAGCCCATAACATCTCTCTCCATTATTCTTTCCCAGCATAGATTTTCTTCATGTGCTTATCTAATTTCCTTTTGAAAGTCATAGTTAAATATTGGTTAGAGACAAAAAAAACTGCAGATGCTGGAATCCAAAGTAGATAGGCATGAGGCTGCAAGAACCCAGCAAGCCAGGCAGCATAAGGAAGTAGAGAAGTCACCATCTGGGGTGTAACCCTTCTTCAGGACTGGAGGTGGCTGTAGGAGGAGATGCAGATAAAGGGTGTAGTCGGGGCAGGGTGGTGAAATAGGGATAGGTGAACACAGGTAGAGGGTACAACCTGGTTGGTCAAAGAACATAGAATATTACAGCGCAGTAAAGGCCCTTCAGCTCTTGATGTTGCACTGATCTGTGGAACCAATCTGAAGCCCATCTAACCCACACTATTCCATTCTCGTCCATATGCCTATCCAATGACCATTTAAATACTCTTAAAGTTGGCGAGTCTACAACTGTTGCAGGCAGTGTGTTCCATGGCCCTACTACTCTCTGAGTAAAGAAACTACCTCTAACATCTGTCCTATATCTATTACCCCTCAATTTAAAGCTATGTCCCCTCATGCTAGCCATCACCATCCAAGGAAAAAGGCTCTCACTGTCCACCCTGTCTAACCCTCTGATTATCTTACATGTCTCAATTAAGTCACCTCTGAAACTATATTGAGGAATGAATCCAGTTGGTGGCAGGGAGGAGTGGAAGGGAAGGGAGGTGAGGTTACTTGAAATTGGAGAACTCAATGCTGAGAAAATTGTCGCACTACAGTCTGAGGCAGTGCATTCCAGATCATAATCATTTACAACACAAAATAAATTTACTCCATGTCACCCTTGGTTGTTTTACCAACCATTTTAAACTTACATTGTCTGGTTCTCAGTCCTTCTGCCAATGGAAATAGCATTTCTCTATCTACTCAATCTCAGCTATCATGATTTTGAACACCTCTTTTGAATCTTCACTCTATATTATATTCCATAAGTGCCGTTGACGAGCTGCTCCACTCTATCCATGTAATTGAAGTCTGTCATCCTTTAAAGCATTCATTCTAATTGTTTCTGCCCCCTCTTCAAATCCTTTCCAAAGTGCAGTGCACAGAACAAAATGTAATGAGCTGAAACTTCTCCGGCCCTGACTGACCTGGGCACTGGAGAGACATTTGGGAGAGTCATGTGAGATATGGAGCAATTTTCAGACTACATTTGGGACGTGGAGACAAGGTTCCTGCCAATGAGCAGTGAGGAGGTGAACACTTACTGGGAGCACATAGGTAATCAGATCAGCCATGAACTTATTGAATGGTGGAGGTACTCTTGTACCTCATTCACATGTTCATACTCTGCAACTCCAAATCGCCACTTGGCGCTCCATCTTGGTCACTTGGCATCAATGTCTCAGGGTACACACCAAAGGCAGCAGTCTTGCACACCAGACATCCATGGACGTTGTCATTTGACACATGCCAGCCTAAATTCACCTCGAGGCACATGTCTGATCCACTTACACTATACTTCTGCACTTCGGTGTTGCACTTTGAAGCACACTGATAACTTTTCATTGCAATGTTGCTGAAAGGATGCTTCTGAGGGACACACACCCAGCCCAAGGACTAGACCAGTGTACATCTCAGGGATTCTCACTTGTTTCTTTAGTGCACACTCACTTTACGCCCATCTTGACACTCACAGCATCTCTGCATTGATTGGTATTTCAGTGAATCTTGGAGTCACACAACACAGAAATAGAACCTTCTGTCCAAATTGGGTGGA
Organism: Chiloscyllium punctatum; assembly: GCF_047496795.1. Taxonomy (NCBI): domain Eukaryota; kingdom Metazoa; phylum Chordata; class Chondrichthyes; order Orectolobiformes; family Hemiscylliidae; genus Chiloscyllium; species Chiloscyllium punctatum. The sequence goes on along the minus strand of NC_092762.1, from coordinate 52,570,547 downwards.
ATGACTATATGCCCTCAAGCAATGAGAGGCTAACACTAAAGAAAAGGCCAATTAAGGTAAGGGTCAGAGGTCAGCGAAACAGTTGGCCAATGGGGCTCCCAATGTCTTGTCAGCATGGAAGGCTTTAAGGCTCCCTTCATCCTTGTGACCACAGCCACAGGCACAAGCCACTGTTGAGAGGATAGGGGAGTCAGGAGGAGTGTCAAGTGCACCATCTTCTTTTCCTGTAAAAGGACCCCTCAAGTTGGAGCACACCACTGCTCCTTCTGAGCTAGAGCATCAAGCTGCTATCATTAGTGAGAAAACAGACAGCACCCTTGGGCTGTTGGGGAACCCCAAGCAGCATTTCTAAAGCAATAGATTGCAATGGGCGGCTGAAGTGGGCAGGTGTTTTTCTGCATGGTTAGTCTAAGATGGGCCAAATGGCCTTCCTAAGCAGCCTCTATTTTGTAATCCTGGCAGGTGCCCACTCTGCAGCATCCGTAACACATATCTGAAGTACAGGAGACAGTAGAAAGCAATTTAACACAGGCAGACAGATGCAAATAGCTCTCTATTATCCTAGTCATTTATTGCCTGTTGTTGGGACTTTATGGTGAATATTTTATGCTTCATAATCTGACAAGATCTTCGTTATGTATTTTGAGTATTTGTTGAGTGCATTTTACAAAGATTTGTTGTCGGTTGGACTTTTTAAAGACCTAATATTTCTACTTGAAGGAAATGCTACTGTTTGAAGTATTATCATAAATATTTGAACAGAGGAAACCTAAGTTACTACCATTAGTTTATGGTGTCATTAACATTCAGAGAGAGCATTTCTCAGCAACTAGCCTTAACGCATCAAACAGCTTACTCTAAATTGGAAGGACTTTTAAAACAGAACTCTTTATTATCCCACACCAAACTCCTGTGCCAAGGATTATCAAAACAATGGCTTCTGTTCAAAAGACGTAAGTCTAGGGCAAATTCCAGTTGGGAAATTTCCCCTTAGCTAGTTTTCCTCCTCTCTCTACAAGAATCTCTGGGTGTCCCTCTCTCACTGCAACTCCCAGGTACTTTCTCCCCACCCCCACCCTCCTCTAGCTTATCTCTCCACGCTTCAGGCTCACTGCCTTTATTCCTGATGAAGGGCTTTTGCCCGAAACGTCGATTTCTAAGCTCCTTGGATGCTGCCTGAACTGCTGTGCTCTTCCAGCACCACTAATCCAGAATCTGGTGTCCAGCATCTGCAGTCATTGTTTTTACCTCCAATATTGTCACCTCTCAGTCAGAAGATGGATGGTCAGTCATGTTCTACTTCACAACTTGAGGATAATGACAATCCACTGTAGTAATGAAGGGCTGCAGCATTGCTGGAAGTCTCATTTTCCAGTCGAGATGCTGAACTCTCAGGCACTTGTCCATTCAAATGGCAGTTGCTAAAAATTCCATGGCATCATCAATTTGAATAAAAGCAAGGGTTGATCTCTTGGCCTACTTTCTCCCTCAGCCTTATTTGTAGCTTTCATTATTTAAATGTGGCACCTTCAGAATGATGACATTTGTCCAGAAAGCAACACACAAAGTATTTCAAACGACTACAAAATCGGACACCGTTTTCACAAAATACTTCAATATCAAATACTCAATATTGGAAACAAACTCTCAACTCTATAGGTACAGTATGGCGTTTATCCTCCTCTCAGCTGTCTTGATTGGTTTTCATCAGTATATTCCTTACAAGATATAATTGATTTGATTTCACTTGAACATAATGAACATGGAAACATAGGAAACAGGGGAAGGAGTAGGCCTTGTGCCCTCTTGAGCATGCGTCTCCATTCAATACAATCATATTCGGTCTTTTACCTTGATTACAGTTCAAGGCACCCACAGGTGATTTAGCTGCATGAAAGCTGAGGAATATGGGGAATGCCGTAATGATCCTATAGTCAAGGAAATATATGTTATTTCTACAGCCACAGTGATGAATCCAGGATGGAACGTCACATCCTTGAAATCAGGGTTAGGAAGCAGCTGCAAAGCATTCTGAGAAAGGTTCAGTGGTTGTGCTCCATATTAACACCAAAAACATGGCTAGATAAAGGGCTGAGGTCCTATAAGGAGATTTTAGCGACCAAGGAAGGAAACTATCAAACAGCAGGGTGGCGCAGTGGTTAACATTGCTGCAGGGACCCAGGTTTGATCCCACCCCTGGGCAACTGCCTGTATAGAGTTTGCACGTTCATCCCGTGTTTGCGTGGGTTTCCTCCCATGGTCCAGAGATGTGCTGGTTAGGTAGACCTTCTACACTAAATTGCACATAGTGTCCAGGAATGTGTGGGCTGGATGGACTAGCCATGAGAAATGGAGAAAGTGAGGGCTATAGATGCTGGAGAGTCAAATTTGATAAGTGAGGGACTAGAAAAAGCACAGCAGGTCAAGCAGCTCTCGTGGAGCAGGAGAGTCAACATTTCAGGCATGCCAGATGAAAGGCTACGTCCGAAATGTTGACTCTCCTGCTCCACGGATGCTGTCTGATCTGCTGTGCTTTTCCAGCACTGCACTTTCCATCTCTAGCCACAGGAAATGTAGGGCTCCAGGGGAGGTATAGCAGGTGTGGGTCTGGGTAGGAGAGTCGGTGTGGTCTCCATGGGTCAAATGGCCTGCTTCCACCCTGAAGGCATTCTATGAACTTCAAAAATAATAATCTCTGGATTGTCCTGGTGAATATAGAAAGAAAAGTATGGGGTACGACAGACCTTTGGCTGCGATAATGGTGCGGGAGACGCGTGAGATGTTGAGACTGATTATGGAAGAGTTTATACTTTTTTTCAATCAACCTGTTTAGTAAAACACCTCTGGAGCAGAACTTGAATTCGGGCCTCCTGGTCTAGAGTAGGAACACTACTACTGTGTCACAAGAGGGCCTCAGGGAAGATGCTGTGCCTGTACTAACCAGACAGGTTGCCTTTGAATAGCGCCAAGGCCAATATCCTTTCAGGTCAGCTTGCTAGCTTTGTCAGGGGTGGTTAAAACTACTCGACAGGTGTGCAGGATCCAAAAGGTATCATTAGAGAGGAAAACCAAATTGCTCAGAGAATTGGGAGAGACAGGTAGCACTACAGTATGAAATACTCATTAGGCCAGTTCACAATAACAAGGAATGTTATAAGATGTAAATTAAATTTATTTGACACATGCTTAATAATGCAGAAAGAGGCCAATGGGGTAGGGACCTCCAGGTGCTGCTAGCCCTGTGGAAATACAATGTTGTAACAACTACTAATACCTGGATTGAAAAAAAATGTATTAAATTATTAAACTGAAATAGACCTTTTTTAAATCATTATTCCATGGGATGTGGATGTTACTGGCAAGGCCAGCTTTTATTGCCCATCCCAAATGGAACCTGAACTGACTGGACCACTGGACCATTTCAGAGGGTATCTGAGAGTCAACCACAATATTCTGGGTGCGGAGTACACATGTAGGCCAGACCAGGCCAGGCCAGGCCACCTTCCCTAAAGGGCCATTAGAATCCACCAAAAGCTGTTCCTGCCTTCTCCTTGAAACCATGTCCCCTACATTATGGATTAGATTCTCTGGATCAGAAAAAATGAGATTTGTTTGAGCTGAATATCAACTTCGAATGGTCCTGTTTGATTCACACCCTACCACCTTACCCCTGCCCACCAGGTGCGATCCTTAGAAATGAGATTTCTGCATTAACGCCAGCGCCCCTGCATCACCACCACTGCCCCCTCCCCCCACCACCCACAAGGCCAATCCACCTAACCTGTACATCCTTGGGCTCAATGGGCAGTTTAGCAAGACCAATCCAACTTGCCTGCACACCCCTGCACTTTATGGGCAGTTTAGCATGGCCAATCCACCTTGCATGCACATCCCTGGACGCTATGCGCAATTTAGCGTGGCCAATCCAACTTGATGTCCAGACTCAGAGAAACTCTGGGCCAAGTCTCAGTCAGTGCACATCAGTTATCATAGGATCAGAAAGTTTAAATTAATCAAGATAAAAATAGTAAAACATAAATAAATAGGTAAAAATAATTAATTCAATGAGATGAGAATAGATCTTGTCTTGGTGAATTGGAATCAAAAATTGAAAGGCTAAAGTGTAACAGAACAATGAGCTGCTTTAAGGAGGATTAAGTCAAGAAACATTCCCACAAAGTGGAAATATAGTACAGACAAAACCAGAGCTTCCTGGATGACACCTCTGATTTATGTAACCTTTTGCTGACAGCTATCAGTTCTGGTGTAATTCTGGTGAATTGCCTTTGCACTTTCTTCACTGTATCTATCATCTCGAGTTCCCAGTGTGATCTCCAATATGGGCAGGGACAAGGAGGCAGCTTGTGATTCCAATTCATCCAGAAGAAGGATTGAACAGCATGTTGTTCGAAATAATCTGATCCAGACCAGCCGGCGAGCCAGCTGGCACCTCCAACAGGCTCATGCTGCAGTGGTAACATGCATTTTACATGCACGATATAATCTCGAGCCTTCAGTGGAGGCTGCGATTTCCTTACCATCACAGTCAGCAAGGACTCTCAGCTGCTCTTCCCGTCTGGTATTTGCCTGTGTTGGGATGATGTGTAGCTCGAGAATCAATCTGTTTACCTACATTATGTATGCACCTTCCTCGTCCATCAAACCCCTGGCGTGGAACGTGAACCCAGACCTTCTGTCTCAGAGACAGAGACATTACCTACTGTGATGTCAGAGGATTCAAAATGCATTGATATAATTTGTATGGTATGAGGGCAGAAATGTTTAAGGTTTTCAGGTGTGGTCTAGCCAAGGCAGTTTTAAAGTTTAAAATAACTTCTCTTTTCTCAATTCTAGCCTTTAAGAAATGAGCCATCCTGCTTTGTTTCCCTTTTTATTAGATTATTAACTTGGGTCACTATTACTCAAGAGGGGAGCAAAACTTCAAGTGGTAGTTATAGGGGATTCTATAATTAGGGGGACAGATACTATCCTTTGCAAGCCAGATCAGGAGTCCCGCATGATGGGCTGCCTGCCCAGTGCCAGGGTGCAGGGCATCTCTGACCAGCTTGAAAGGGTATTGGAACGGGAGGGAGAGGATCCAGTTGTTGTGGTCCACACTGGGACAAACATCATCAGCAAGGCTAGGATGGAGGACCTGTTTGGGCATTATCAAGCACCAGGAACGAAATGAAGGAACAGGTCCTCAAGGGGTATAATCTCCGGAATACTACCCGAGCCATGTGCAAATTGGCATAGTGATAAGAAAATGGGGAAGTAAACAAGTGGCGAAAGGAGTGGTGTGAGAAAGAGGGGTTCCATTTCATGAGACACTGGTATCAATTTTGACACAGGAGGGACCGTCTCCACTTGAACCAATCTGGAACTTGTTGTCTAGGGAAAAGGATAAATAGGGTGGTTACTCAGACTTTAAACGAATGAACTGGGGGGCAAGGGAAGGGGAAAATGATAGGAAATATGATGGTAAAGCAGCAGGTTAATATGTGTGCATTGAACTACATGACAGACAATGAAAAAAACAAAAAGGAAGGATAACTCAGGAGGTATCATTAATGGAGATGTTAGGATTCATAAAAAATGGGATAAAATCCAGCAAAAAGGCACTTTATCTGAATACTCATAGCATTTGAAACAAGGTCGATGAGTTAATGGCACAAATCATCGCGAATGACTATGATTTAATAGCCATTGCAGAGATAATGTTACAGGATGGTCATGATTGGGTGTTAAATATCCAGGGGCATCAGACTACTCGGAAAGACAGACAGGAAGGTAAGGGTGGTGGTGTAGCTCTGATATTTAAGGATGACATCAGGGCATTGCTGAGAGATGATATAGGTTCTATGGAGAATAATGCTCAATCCATTTGGGTATAAATTAGAAATACTAAGAAGAAACAATCACTGATGGACATAGCCTATAGGCCACCAAATAATAACAAAACATTGGGGCAGGCAATAAACAAAGAATTAACTGATGCCTGTAAAAATGGTAAGGCAATTGTCATGGGGGATTTTAATCTATATGTCGATTGGTCTAACCAGGTCAGTCAGGGTAGCCTTGAGGAGGTGTTTGTTGAATGTACCTATGATAGTTTTCTTGAACAGTGTGTAATGGAACTGACAAGGGAGCAAGCAATCCTAGATCTGGTCTTGTGTAATAAGACAGGAAAAATGAATGATGTCATAGTTAGGGATCCTCTTGGAAGGAGTGACCACCGTAATATTTAGTTTAGAATGCAGGTGGAAAGTGCGAAGAGAAAATCCATTACCAGAGTCTTGTATTTCAACAAGGGAGACTACAATAGGATGAGGGAGGAGTTGGCTAAAGTAGACTGAAAGCAAAGACTTTATGGTGGGACAGTTGATGAACAGCAGGGGACTTTCAAAACAATTTTTCAAAGTGCTCAACAGAAATATATGCCGGTGAAAAGGAAGAACTGTTGGAAAATGGCTAATCTGCCATGGGTGTCGAAGGAAATAAGGGAGTCTATCAAATTAAAAGAGAAGGCATACAGATGGCAAAGATCAGTGGGAAAGTAGAAGATTGGGAAAGCTTTAAAGATCAACAAAAAGCCATAAAAAAGCTGTAAAAAAAAAACTAGCTCATGATATAAAGACAGATAGCAAACATTTCTGTAAATATATAAAACCAAAAAGAGTGGCTAAGATAAACTTTGATCTTTTAGAGGATGAGAAAGGGCATTTAGTAATGGGATATGAAGAAATGGTTGAGGTATTGAACAGGTATTTTATATTGGTCTTCACAGTAGAGGACACTAATAACAGGCCAGTAACTGACAAAGACACGAAGATAGGTGAGGATCTGGAAACAATTATTATCATAAAAGAGGTAGTGTTGGGCAAGCTAATAGAGCTAAAGGTAGACAAGTCTCCTGGCCCTGATGGAATGCATCACAGGGTGCTAACAAAGACAACAGGTGACAGGAAATAGCAAATGCAATTATGGTAATTTTCCAAAATGTATTGGACTTTGGGGCAGTTCCAGCAGATTGAAAAACAGCAAATGTGATGCCAATGTTTAAAAAAGGAGGTAGACAAAAGATGGGGAGTTATAGGTTGTTTAGCTTAATCGCTGTAGTGGGGAAGATGCTTGAATCTATAGGCAAATGTGAGGACCGGAGATTTTGGAAACCAGAGTTTAGATTAGAGTGGTACTGGAAAAGCACAACAGGTCAGGCAGCATCCGAGGAGCAGGACGGCATTTCAGGCAAAAGCCCTTCATCAGGAATGTTTGAATCTATAATCAAGGAAAAAAAAAGCAAAACATCTAAGTAAAAATTACCCCACTGGGCAGATGCAGCATGGGCTAATGAAAGGCAGGTCATACTTAATTAATCTACTGCAATTCTATGAAGACTTTATGAGCACGGTGGACAATGGGGACCCAGTAGATGTGGTGTATCTAGATTTCCAAAAAGCATTTGATAAGATGTCACACAAAAGGCTGCTGCATAAGCTAAAGATGCAAGGTATTACTGACAATGTAGTAACATGGGTAGAGGATTGGTTAACTAACAGGAAGCAAAAAGTGTGGATAAATGAGTGCTATTCTGGTTGGTGAACTATGACGAGTGGAGTGCCTCAGGGATCAATGTTGGGACATTAATTATTCACAATTTACATAGATGATTTAGAGTTGGGGGCCACAAGTAGTGTGTCAAAGTTTATAGATGACACTAAGATGAGTGGCAGAGCAAAGTGTGCAGAGGACTGTGAAACTTTGCAGAGAGACAAAGATAGTTTAAGTGAGTGGGCAAAGGTCCGGCAGATGGAGTACAATGTTAATAATTTGAAGTCATCCATGTTGGTAGGAGTAACAGTAAAAAGGACTATTATTATGATTACCTACAGTGTGGTAACAGGCCCTTCGGCCCAACAAGTCCACACCGACCCTCCGAAGAGTAACTCACCCAGTCCCATTTCCCTCTCTGACTAATGCACCTAGCACCATGGGCAATTTAGCATGGCCAATTCATCTGACATGCACATCTTTGGACTGTGAGAGGAAACCGGAGCATCTGGAGAAAACCCACACAGACTCGGGGACAATGTGCAAACTCCACACAGACAGTCGTCCAATGCTGGAATCAAACCAGGGACTCTGGCGCTGTGAGGCAGTAGGGCTAACCACTGAGCTACCATGCCGCCCTTCACAGCCCTCTGCACACTTTGCTCTGCCACTCATCTTAGTGTCATCTACAACCTTTTTTCACTACTTGTGGTCCCCAACTCTAAATTATCTATGTAAATTTTGAATGGTAACAAATTGCAGCATGCAGAGGGACTTGGATGTCCTTGTGTATGAATCACAGAGGTTAGTCTGCAGGTACAACAGGTAATTAGGAAGAAAAATGGAATTCTGTCCTTCATTGCTAAAGGAATTGAGTTTAAAAACAGGGAGGTTATGTTGCAGCTGTACAGGGTGCTGGTGAGGCCACACCTGGAGTACTGTGTGCAGTTTTGGTCTCCCTACATAAGAAAGGGTGTACTGGCACTGGAGGGGGTGCAGAGGAGGTTCACTAGGTTGATGCTTTAGTTGAGGAGGTTGGCTTATGAGAAGAGATATTATATTCATTGGAATTTAGAAGAGTGAGGGGAGATCGTATATAAACATATACAATTATGAAGGGAATAAATAAGATAGAAGTATAGAGAATGTTTCGACTGGCAAGTGAAACTAGGACAAGAGGGCAGAGCAGATTAGGCGGAGCAGATTTAGGGCTGAATTGAGAGGGAATGTCTTCACGCAGAGGGTTATGAATGTATGGAATTCCCTCCTCAGTCGTTGAGGCTTCCTCAGTAAATGTTTAGCGAGCGAAGACAGGTAACTTTTTCGGACAATAAAGGAATTAAGGGTAAGTGGAGCTGAGGGCATGAAAAGATCTGCCATGATCTTATTGAATGGTGGAACCAGCTCAAAAGGCCAAATGGCTCACTCCTGCTCCTTGTTCTTATGTTCTTATGTTTTTCTTGTCAACTTGGGTATCTGTATTCCAAAATCATTCTGTTCCTCTATCCTATTTAGAAGTTTAATTTTGCAAAGAACAAGTGACCTCCTAATGCTTTGTACTACAATATATGACCTGGCAAGTTCTCTATGCTGAAGTAGAGGGCCTGCTAGGTCTGGATGGTTGGGTGCAATGCAGGGTGATGCTAACAGTATGGGTTCAATTCCTGCACAGCCTGAGATTGCCCTGCAGGACTCTCCATCTCAGCCTGTCTCTTCACCTGAGCTGTGATGACTTTCAGTTTAGGCCACCAACAATTGTACCCCTAACGAGAGAGTAGGACAATGGTGACTACTTTTATATTGAAGTTGCTGTTTACACAGCAATACTGTAAATGTATCAATGTTCTTCCTATATTTTGTTGGAGTCATTCTATGTATTAACGACACCTCCTGGTTTGGTGTTGGTCACAAATTGCTAAATTATAGTTCTAATTCCTGACTTCAAATTATTTAAATTAATACTGAACAACTGTGGTTCCACCATCAATCTTTATGGAATAGCACATTGTTTCAATTTTATCCTAATCACTTTATTTTATCCGTAGCTCATCATTACTTGTTTATTAGTTCCTGCTGTTTCGTGGAATACATATCTCCAGGACTGACCATTTTAAACATTTCCCACTCTTGCTCTAATATTTATTTTCCTGTTAGTTTTTTTTCCAGAACCATTCTGATACCTATTCAATCAGCTTTTTAACCTTCAATTTATTCCTTTGTCTTAATCTTTATCCCTTTGCTTTCTTTATCTTAAACCCTAATATGTTATGATTACTATTTTCTAAATGGTCTTTTACACCTATTCGTATATCTATTCTAATTCACTCTTACATCATCAGATTCAACAATTATTTTTCCTAGTTTGATCTCTTAAATACTAAATACAAAATAATTTGATATGCATTTTAACAATCTATTTCCTATATCCCTTTAGCTGTTTTTTTAAATGTTTATTTTAGGTACTTTAAACTCTTATGGTTAATAATCTTTGTTCTTCACTAATTACTCATACTTTTCACATATTATTAAATCTCCTTTCCACAGTGTACATTTTGAATAAAAATGTATGACATTGTATGTAAAACATTCTAACCTGTGATATGGTACATCTTTAAAGACAAGATTGGATACATATTTGAAGCAAGGGAAGATTCAGAACAACAGAGAAATGCAGGCCATTGAGAATATCAATGGGTTGCAAGATTACCTGCTTCTGTGATGGAAACTTAATGCTATGTTAGACAGATACAGCTAAATGCCACGTGTTTTTATTGCTGTCTGAAAGGCAGGGTGTACTGATATCTCCAGTGGGCACAGAATACGTGTCACCTGACATGCCTGGTATCCCTTGGCACATTCCATGCCTTTGTTAAATATACCAGAAGGAGGAAATTTCATTGTGAAACACTATCATAAAATTTATGACATGGAAGAGAAACAGTTATACCTCTTAATGATAGCTGCTAATCAAAATCACAAGTCATCTACTTAAGAATACGTAAGAATTGTAATTTTCATTGGAAATATGTGCTAGGAGATGCAAATGGTTTCCTCCAGACTATTACCATAATGGATGTTCTATTTCTATTTCACTCATCATTTGATCTTTTGTCACCTTTGAGTAAGTGCCAGCTAACATTGAATTAAGACCATTTTGGGCTTTAGCTCTTGTCAAATAGAAATTAAACTTGAAATGAGACAAATTAATTTATCTAGCTAATTCTGAATAGCAAGGAGCCAAAAGCAAAAAGATGTGATGATCTTGATTTACAGTGTCTGGACTGGAGTCAATCACCATTGACAAGGTGTGATCAGGCTATGTTAAAACACATTGCCAGCAGGTCTCTTATGAGGAAATCTTCATTATCTCTGTCTGAGCAGACTTTGATCTAAGAATCCAAATACGAAAATGACCAGGTTTTAACAAGGGATGTCATGTGCCTTCCTATCTTTTCTCTGTTGAAGTTACATTTTCTGAGGATTCAAGATGTTAGTAACAGATTCAGCTTGTTCTTAATTTTGTACACCTGCCATCTCTTACTCGGCCTTGCTCTTTCTCAACTGCTATCCCCAGCTCAGACATTTGACACATGAGTTTGCATCAAAACAGCCTTTATAATGTGATGTAGTCATCAAGTTAGGCAGAAGGAAGAGACTTGATGTTGCTTCTTGCACACTCATAGGTCTTTGTCCAAGGGAAGGGAATTCCAGAACTAGACAGCATAGGTGTAATGTGGGAGGGCAAAGATGTAAAAGGGTCCTAAGAGGCAACCATTTCACAGAGAGGATGGTGAGTGTGTTAAATGAACTGCCGGAGGAGGTGATAGAGGTGGTACAATTACAACACTTATAATGAGTTTGGACAGTTACAGAAATAGGAAAGGTTTAGGGGATATAGGACAAACACAGGCATACAGGACTAGTTTAGTTTGAGAAACCTGGATCATTGAACTGCTGTTCCATGCTGCATGTTGCAGCACAAGAAAAGTTCAATATAAGTCACAAATAAAATTTTGAAGATTTTTGGGTAAGGCCATAAGCAATGTCGGGGGGGATTATTCCTACCATAGTTTCTGAATTTAACATATGTTGGACAAAATGTCAAATAATGATTCGCTTATTGTCACTTTGTCACTTCTCGCACCTTTTGCAAATAAATGCAATTATAGCCATTAAGGAAAAATCACGCACGCAACTCAATGTATTCTCCAGTCACTTTCTATACTTGGTTTGGAATATTTTATGCATTAGAAGACAGCCAGCTGTTGACAGGAAAGTTGGCCAACGTTTGGCCATATATGTCAGTAAGTGAATTGTCTTGGTTTGGAATGGAGCCATTTGGATGTAATCGTCTCATGTTCAGTCATCAGGCTGCGCTGAGTTAGTTTATCTCGCTTGGAATGGCAATAACGACTCTGCTATTGACGTCCTCCTGTCAAGTTCAGGAGGGGGAAGGAAATATGGCTTGAAAGCATGACCAAGCTGGTCTGGCCCAGTCTGAAAGCATTGAATAACATTTCGAACCCTCACAATCTCAGCTGCCTAGCTAAAACAATGCCAGCTTGGATGATATAGTGGAAGCTTGATGGCATAAGTGGCACTGTGCCCAAGAATGATTCAGATTTGTTTAGACAGGACAGAAATTTTGAAACGGAAAGACAATTATATTTTTTCTCAAAGTGTGACATTCTGTCATTATTAACATCTCTTAACCCAAATGATTGCTGAACAACCACGCTTAAGTGTTTGAGCAATTTCTAAAATATCCCTTGTCAATAATGGCTTGTTGCTCAGGTAACACTGCTTAAATCTTCTTTTAAAAAATGGGCAGCTTTCACAACACTTATTGACTGTTTTCATATCGAGATCAGTAATGCAAAAATGTAGCACATCTAATGGCTCAGCTATCCTAAAGATGATGTTTTAAAAGCGCGGGTCAGTGGTTTTGGGGCAGACATGAGAACATAGTCATAGGAACAATGAAAGAGATAGGGGATTTAACCGGGGGAAGAGAAGTGGCAAGGTAAGTAGGCATCACAGAGGACCTGACTCTGAAGACTCTGCTATTGCCAGCTGGAGCAGGAGAAGCAGGGGGCACAAAGAGTAGAGTCACATGTTACATACACCTTCATTTAGGCACAGATAGGAATTTCATATGATTTTATTTTAAAGCACCAGTATTATTTTAAAACCTGGAATTGATTTGGAGTAGGAGAAATAGACAGAGAGATTGACACACACCATTTATTTCTCTCTCTCTGCCTTCTAGCAACATGAATTGTACATATTAAAACAATTGTATAAAATTAACCATGTGTTCGGAGAAACACTGCAATTAACTTGCCTGATTATATGATTGTGGCTGGCATGGTGGCTCAGTGGTTAGCACTGCTGTATAATAGCAGCACAGTACCAGGTTCAGTTCTAGCCTGTGTGTCCAGAATGTGTGGAATTTGCACATTCTCCCCGTGTCTGTGTGGGTTCCCTCTGGGTGCAGGTTGGGTGGTTTGGACATGTTAAGTTGTCCGTAGTGCTCAGGGATGTGTAGGTTAGGTGAATTAGCCATGGGAGATGCAGAATAGGGTAGGAAGGTGAGTCTGGGTGAGATGCTCTTCAGAGAATTGGTGTGGATTTGTTGGGCTGAATGGCCTGTTGCACACTGTAGGGATTCTCTGAAATCACACTCACTCCCACTTTTAATTGGCTTGGCTGCAATCCAGATGCAACAACTTAAATGGAGATAATGTTGTCTTGGTCTCCATGATCTTCTGAATATTCATTTCGATCATTCATTTTGAATAATCTAGTCCCTAAAGTCTCAATCATATTGAAATACAATCCTTAAGCAGTATGCTTTGTAGGTATTTTGTTCAACTGCTTTAATTGGTCTAATTAACGCAATTGTAAGCAATTTTCCATTGCAGTTAATTCAGGCATTGTTTACTTTCTCCAATTCTCTTACACATTGCCATCTCACTTATAATGGAAACAAAATTGAAAAAGTACTAGTTTTTCTCTCTCTATGTTCTTCTCACACAAAGTGGTCATTTTTAGTTGCTCGCAGCATGTCCAACATAAACATAAGAGTGTGAACGGCAGTTTTGCATGATTACTAATAAAAATGCTGCAATGAAACTCAAACCTCTCCTGACCCAAAATGCATACATATCCCTTTTCCTTTTGCCATTTCTGGTTCGGCATTAGAGACGGACAGAATCATTTCTATCAATAAAGAGCGTCACTTGAGGCAAGTGTGGTTCCGAGTCAGGATCGTCACACCATTCATACACCTGCATAATGACCCTTGAGAATTAGCACATTTTAGCACCTGCTCAAAACTAGGGGTCAATAATATGATACGTCCTGCCCACCACCCCCAACACACTTTGAAGGTTGAACCTGTCTGGTCTCCATTGTTCAGTATCACACTTTATCACACAAAAAGCCAGGGCAGGTGACTGAGGTGTCAGTGGGGGAACGCTTTGGGGCCAGCGACCATAATTCTATTCGTTTTAAAGTCGCGATGGAAAAGGATAGACCAGATCTAAAAGTTGAAGTTCTAATTTGGAGATAGGCCAATTTTGACGATATTAGGCAAAAACTTTCGAAGGCTGATTGGAGGCCAATGTTCGCAGGTAAAGGGATGGCTGGAAACTGGGACGACTTCAGAAATGAGATAACAAGAATCCAGAGAAAGTATATTCCTGTCAGGGTGAAAGGGAAGGCTGGTAGGTATAGGGAATGCTGGATGACTAAAGAAATTGAGGGTTTGTTCAAGAAAAAGAAGGAAGCATATGTCAGGTATAGACAGGCTAGATCGAGTGAATTCTTAGAAGAGTATAAAAGAAGTAGGAGTATACTTAAGAGGGAAATCAGGAGGGCAAAAAGGGGACATGAGATAGCATTGGCAAATAGAATTAAGGAGAATCCAAAGGGTTTTTACAAATATATTAAGGACAAAAGGGTAACTAGGGAGAGAATAGGGCCCCTCAAAGATCAGCAAGGCAGTCTTTGTGTGGAGCCACAGAAAATGGGGGAAATACTAAATGAATATTTTGCATCAGTATTTATTGTGGAAAAGGATATGGAAGATATAGACTGTAGAGAAATAGATGGTGACATCTTGCAAAATGTCCAGATTACAGAGGAGAAAGTGCTGGATGTCTTGAAATGGTTAAAGGTGGATAAATCCCCAGGGTCTGATCAGGTGTACCCGAGAACTCTGTGGGAAGCTAGAGAAGTGATTACTGGGCCTCTTGTTGAGATATTTGTATCATCGATAGTCACAGGTGAGGTTCCAGAAGACTGGAGGTTGGCAAACGTGGTGCCACTGTTTAAGAAGAGCGGTAAAAACAAGCTAGGGAACTATAGACCAGTGAGCTTGACCTCGGTGGTGGACAAGTTGTTGGAGGGAATCTTGAGGGACAGGATGTACATATATTTGGAAAGGCAAGGACTGATTAGGGATAATCAACATGGCTTTGTGCATGGGAAATCATGTCTCACAAACTTGATTGAGTTTTTTGAAGAAGTAACAAAGAAGATTGATGAGGGCAGAGCGGTAGATGTGATCTATATGGACTTCAGTAAGGCGTTCGACAAGGTTCCCCATGGGAGACTGATTAGCAAGGTTAGATCTCATGGAATAAAGGGAGAACTAACCATTTGGATACAGAACTGGCTCAAAGGTAGAAGACAGAGGGTGGTGGTGGAAGGTTGATTTTCATACTGGAGGCCTGTGACCAGTGGAGTGCCACAAGGATTGGTGCTAAGTCCTCTACTTTTTGTCATTTACATAAATGATTTGGATGCGAGCATAAGAGGTACAGTTAGTAAGTTTGCAGATGACACCAAAATTGGAGGTGTAGTGGACAGCGAAGAGGGTTACCTCAGATTACAACAGGATCTGGACCAGGTGGGCCAATGGGCTGAGAAGTGGCAGATGGAGTTTAATTCAGATAAATGCGAGGTGCTGCATTTTGGGAAAGCAAATCTTAGCAGGACTTATACACTGAATGGTAAGGTCCTAGGGAGTGTTGCTGAACAAAGAAACCTTGGAGTGCAGGTTCATAGCTCCTTGAAAGTTGACTCGCAGATAGATAGGATTGTGAAGAAGGCGTTTGGTATGCTTTCCTTTATTGGTCAGAGTATTGAGTACAGGAGTTGGGAGATCATGTTGCGGCTGTACAGGACATTGGTTAGGCCACTGTTGGAATATTGTGTGCAATTCTGGTCTCCTTCCTATTGGAAAGATGTTGTGAAACTTGAAAGGGTTCAGAAAAGATTTACAAGGATGTTGCCAGGGTTGGAGGATTTGAGCTATAGGGAGAGGCTAAACAGACTGGGGCTGTTTTCCCTGGAGTGTCGGAGGCTGAGGGGTGACCTTATAGAGGTTTACAAAGTTATGAGGGGCATGGATAGACAAAGCCTTTTCCCTGGGATTGGGGAGTCCAGAACTAGAGGGCATAGGTTTAGGGTGAGAGGGGAAAGATATAAAAGAGACCTAAGGGGCAGCGTTTTCACGCAGAGAGTGGTATGTGTATGGAATGAGCTTCCAGAGGATGTGGTGGAGGCTGGTACAATTGCAACATTTAAGAGGCATTTGGATGGGTATATGAATAGGAAGGGTTTGGAAGGATATGGGCCGGGTGTTGGCAGGTGGGACTAGATTGGGTTGGGTTATCTGGTCGGCATTGACAGGTTGGACCAAAGGGTCTGTTTCCATGCTGTGCATCTCTATGACTCTATGACAAGGGCAGCAAGGTGTCTCAGTGGTCTGAACTGCTGCATCACACGCAGCAAAGACTTGGGTTCAATTCCAGCCGTTGGCAGACTGCCTATGTGGAGATTGCACATTCTCCCTGTGTCTGCATAGGTTTCCTCTCGTGGTCCAAAGACGTGCGCATTCAGTGTATTGGTCATGGTAAATTGCTCATAGTGTCCAGAGATGTGCAGGCTAGAGGGATTAGCCAGGGGAAATACAGGCATGACTTTGGATGGGATGCTCTTTGGAGAGTTGATGTGGATTTGATGGACAATGGCCTGCTTCCATGCTGTAGCGATTCTATATTATATTTACAGGTTGGGTTATCTCGCCACATCTCAAGCATATTTCTATTGTACATACGCATATAAATTGACATCTTCCATTCATTCTTAGGATGAGGGTGTTTCTGGCAAGGAAGCTTTTTATTGATCAATATTAGTTACCCAACAAGGTGGTGGTGTACCTTCTGTTTGAATCACTACAATCTACGTAATGATGGTCCTCACAATGTGCTGATATTCTTAAGAGCATTTTAACATATCAGCATATTGAGCTCATACGTAGGCTAACTCAGACAATCGTAGAATCATTGGAAAGATGTCGAGGAAAAACTAATTTAACTTGTCGAATGCTTGTTGGCCTGCTGCACCAGATATCCATGAATTGTCACTACGCTGCTGTTTCCCCATAGCTCTGCAATTATTCTTGTTTTCAGTTAAGAATCAATGCCTTCGAAAAGTAGGCTTCCACCACACTGTCAGGCAAAGCAATCCAGATCAGATCTTTACGAAGACCAGCCCGCACCTTTAAGACAGCATAAATTTATTGGGTGCAGCTTTGCTTCCAAATGAATATTTTACTTAATGCAGCATTGCTTTTGTTATCCCTCAGAACGTAAGAAACTAGATTGTGGGTTTCAGCAAAGCAAACTTATCTGAACGGATCATGGAGCCGGTCATTGCCTTTACACTATTCAAATCCTTCAGAAGGCACTTCTGGACAAAGCAAAGGAATATACCATTTACACTCTATTAGAGAAAAGACAGAACTTATAATCAGTTGTATCAGAAAAGCAGTACCTGCAAGTATTTGACTCTGGAACAACTACTGCAGAGGTCAAGTAGGTCTATTGAATATCTAAATCTTGTATGAGATGTGGTTTGTCTCAGCTACAAAGACAGTGTCCAGTATTTTGTGATATTTGCAAGCATTGTTCCTAAAGATGGCATTGGACAAAAATATGTGGAAAGTCCAATCTTCCAGAGAAACCCAAAGTACAATACAATGTTTGACTGCAACATGCGAACAAGAGCCAACCAGGAAACAAAGCCAAAGAAGTTTCCAAAGTTCCTGCCATATAAAGTTCAAGGAGTAACCACAATGTTACTGCCTACAGACCCCAGTCAGATAGTTCATGTGGACAGTTTGATATAGTACATGGATGGCATCAGCAAAACTGAAATGTTTACCCTCATTTCAGTGATATACCTCAAAATGAATGGTAAATATGTCGTAAATGTCGAAATCAACACTGCTCATAGAGTCATAGAGATGAACAGCACGGAAACAGACCCTTTGATCCAACTCGTCCATACTGACCAGATATCCTAAATTAATTTAATCCCATTTGCCAGAATTTGGCCCATATCCCTTCCTATTCATATCTCTATCCAGATGCCTTTAAAATGTTGTAATTATACCAGCCTCGATCATTTCCTCTGGCAGCTCATTCCATACATGCACCACCCTCTGCATGAAAAAGTTGCCCCATAGGTCCCTTTTAAATCTTTCCCTTCTCAACTATGTCCTTTCATTTTGGACTGGAAAAAAAGTCCTTGGCTACTCACCCTAACCAGGCCCCTCATGATTTTATAAAACTCTGTTACATCAACTTTCAACCTCCGACGTTTCAGGGAAAAAATCCCTAGACTATTCAGCCTCTCCATACAGCTCAAACCCTCGAACCCCAGCAACAGCCTTGTAAGTCTTTTCTGCGTGCTCAGTGATGGAGCAAATCGACATGTTGCAATGCCAAAGATTCCAGACTGCAGCAACACAACTATATCCACCAACACTTCCCCAGATCAGTTTGACGTTGTTAGGAGAAGTGATGATTGCAGATGCTGGAGATCAGAGTTGACAGTGCGGTGCTGGAAAAGCACAGCCTGTCAGGCAGCACCTGAGGAGCAGGAGAATCGGGAATGAACGGCATATGCCCGAAACGTTGATTCTCCTGCTCCTCAGATGCTGCCTAATTTGCTGTGCTTTTCCAGCAACACACTCCCAGTTTGATGCTATTGACAACATGAAAGGTGGTGCATTGCTATGTCTGAAAGATAGTATGCTGCCCAGCATTATTCCTTCTTAGGAAGACTTTCTTCTTGAATTCAAAGCTCAAGCTTGAATGAGATACTATGAGACAGAATAACAGCACTGACAAAGTTGAGCATCATACTCATTGGTATTGCCCCATCAAATGTGTTTTGAAGACAGACAGCATTTTGCACATGGGTAACTGAATATTATGTTAAAGGATTGCCCTAGCAAGAGCTTCATCCAAGTATTCTTTTTCTACCTTAATACTAAAATTGGATATTAGTCCTTACTTTTTACCCTGGAACTGATGAATTTGAAACACCTTTTGGTAGATACTGTTTCCCAAGTTACCATTTAGATTGCCTATCAGAAGTGATACACTCTAACAACATTTGGATCATATCATTGAAAATCTACCAGGATGTCTCCCAAATGCAGCTGAACGGACAATCCTCGGTTGAATTAAATATAAACATGACACCAACCTCCATCAGCTCATGACAGCACAGAGAAATATGGTTTTGTTTTCAACAGGAACAAATCAACATAAGCCAAATCAATTTCTTTGATTCAATCTACTCCTCAACTGATATTAGGCTTACTCCTGGCAAAATAGAAGACGCACATTAGGTGAAGGGGACTGACAAAGATGTCTCAGTTTCTTTAACTTTTTATCCTCATTTTCTAACAATACGACTGAAGACTTGTACTCTACAAAGAGCTGTGTTCCTAGATGAGCTTTTTCAGTAATCACAACACTGGCATCTATGTAACAATATGGAAAACTTCCCTGGATATGGCCTGAATGAACAATCCAACCTAGCCATTTTCTACCCTAAGAGCCGACTCTCAATCATCAGCAAAGTGATGGAAGGGGTTATCAATAGTGCTATCAAGTGACACTTGAAAAGATATATAATCTGCTCATTATTGCTCAGTTTGGGTTCCATCAGGACCACCCAACTCCTGATCTCATTACATACGCCCTTGGTGCAAACATGGAGAAAAGTGCTGATTTCTAAATGTGAGCTGAGAGTCGCTGTCCAAGGCAAAATCTGACCGAATATGGTATCAAGAAGCGTTTCAGGGATAGGGTAGCGGAGGTGGGTCTGGGTGGGATGGACCTTGGAGGGTCAATTTGAGCTTGATAGGCAGAATGGCCTGCTTCCACACTGTAAGGATTCCATGATTCTATCTTAATACTTCACATGTAGATTATTTCAGTTACACTTGCGAGTGGTTTTTGACAGATCATTTCAAACAGTTTGTTTTTGACATGAACAATGAAATGCTTGCTGAATATGAATGTATGAAGTTGTTGTACCCTGAAGACTAGAAGAAGATTCCTTTTTTCTATGTTGGAGTTGTTAGACTGAGCTGTTGTAAGGAGCTTAGAATCAAACACAATAGGCTTGCTGTTGTGTATTGGCCATGCTCTGAGGCCTTGCTTATCTGCTTCCAACATGGGGAGCTCGGAAGGATCATCATATTAAAATACTCAATGACTGGACAAGACAGTATTTTGAGTGATGTTCCTGCCATACGCATGGTGTATTTCTGCAGCGAAAGTCTCAGAGAGAAGATAACTTGGTTACAGAATTCAATTATCCTGTGTCATCAATTTTATATGCTGATATCAGCATGTTGATTTAGGTAGCAGAAGGCTTTTAGAGATTTACAAGACTTTTGTAAGTCAATTGTTTAGCTGAGGTTACCCTAAAGGCTCCTCCTCTTCAACATCTCCCCTTGCTGAGATATGGTGAGCTAAGGTTAAACCACCAGCAGTCATCTCTCTCTACTTAGAGAGCCAGCCAGAATCGATTGGTAACTTCATAGTTTCACATTAACATCAGTTTCCACCTTTCCCTTCGGGACTCTTTCCATGTCTAGAAGACAATACCCATCTGAGATAGGGTCAAACTCTTTTTTGTTTTCCTTTTTCTTTTAGAGGTACTATTACGTACCTCTGGATGTTTTGTCCTTACCATCACCAAATTGTCTGTGTTACTAATTAAAAGAACAATTATCAGCAATAATTCATCAGGACTATGCAGCAATGATGGGAAGTTATACATTCAAACTGCTGAGGTACCCACCTCTCTCTAAAGGAAGTATTGGAAGACACCATGTGCTCCCTCTCCAAAGACACCCAGGTGTGACTGTAGCCACAAAAGGGAGGCAGGTATCAAAAACTATAGACCCCTCTACAACCTGGAGAAAGTGAGGACTGCAGATGTTGGAGATCAAAGTCGAGAGTGTGGTGCTGGAAAAGCACAGCCAGTCAGGCAGCGTCTGAGGAGCAGGAGAATCAATGTTTCGGCCATCCCTTACATCCTGCTGCCTGAACTTGTGGATGGCTACCCTTGCCAAAGAATCAAACATCTCGTGACGTTTTTGCGCACTCCTGAACATCTTGTTTTACTACCCACCATTTTCACCAAGACGTGCAGGAGATTTGGTGAACAGCCTATCACCTCTGCTCTTGATGAGTTGGAGATGAATATTCTTGCAGCATGCGCAATCTGTTAAATGTAAAGAAACTTGCCAAGTGTATCAGTTAGCAATGTTAAATCTATGTATTGTTCCTCTGGGTGATGGTTTACCTGCACTGGCATTTCTCCTGTTTGAGATTCACACAGTCTTCCTTTCTCACAAGTCAATTACATACAAACAAATCCTTGCTGTGAAGAGGGAGAAAATGGTCCATGAGCATGCAATCATTATCACATCACGAATCAGGACAAGGCATAAGAATTTGAGACTTTCATATGAATACATTGGTTTATTGCAATATATTACATTAGTGTGTCCAGCCTAGGTCATATGACATTACAATGCAAAATGGTCAAGTACTTCAATGAAATAGTTGATATATCCAAACTACATCTTATCAACCTGCTGCCAGACAGGATGATGACTCAGATACAGAAGATATAATGCCAGACAATAACCACACATCCATAAATCTTTGTGCAATGACAGTTTGCACACTGCAGAGTGAAGCTACACAGCCAAGTCATGTTAATTGAATAAGGAATAGATCTGGTGGTGCTGTATGTCCACTAAGGCATTTTCTGAATGTATAATATATCTATGTACATGCTTAGGCATGTTTGACAGAAAAATGATTGTCATTCTTTATAGAGAGACATGCAGATGTTGTATTGTGGCAGGGATGTTAAACCGGATAGGACTGTACCTTTAAGACAGGGATTAGAATATTAGGTGCTTGTTCTTGACCAGTGCATATTTGATGGGCTCAAGGACCTTTTTCTGTGCTGTAGATTTCTACGATTCTATGGTCAGTACTTTTGATATTCCAGCATAAAGGTACCCATCTCCCCTTTTGTCACTCTCTCTGAGTCATGGAGATAGTATGGTCAGTTAGTTATGCATGTATAATGTACAGTTAGATCAGTAAGCACAGAACCTAGATTACATTTGTAAGTCTGCAATATAGTAACTGTGTTAGTAATTAGTGCTGCAAATAAACTTCAAGACATCTGGCTCAACAAGAAACCAACTCTATAAGGTATATGTTATGTGGACTAACATATGGAAAATCACAAAAGTATAACACAATCAGTAATTTAGTCTAATGCCAATAAGATCTCAAATGATGCTGATAAACATAGCCACAACACATATCATGTTGACCAAAGGCAGATTTTGGCATCGATACCAATTGCTGTTACTTAGTTTTCATAGCTTTGTTTGAAATTTATTTTTCTAATCAGTCTGCTCAGTGATGTTATTAGACACCTCTGGAGCAGGTGAGATTTGAACCTAGGCTTCCTGGTCCCTGGGTAGGGGCACTATCACTGTGTTGTAGGAGGATCACTTAAGCTTGCTGCAACTAGTATTTCCAGGCAGTCTCCCATCCAAGTCCTAACCAGATCTGAGTCTGCTTAGCTTCTGGGTTTTCAAACTAATACGGTCAGATATATCCAGATTTGTTAAATAGAGCTCAAATTCCCATACTACTATAATGAGATTTGAAGCCAAGTCCTTTCAGACTGATGGCACAAGTCTCTGAATTCATTGTATAACCAAGTAAAACATATATCAAAGCCAGGAATAAAATGGAAAACAATTAATGTTCAAATACATATTTAACGTCTAATGAGTGGTAGGAGCAGATTTGGAAATAACTTTCTAAAACGTTGGTTTAATCTGTGACAGGGAAACGTTTTCAGAGTTACGGTTAACAAGTTGCCTAATTGGATAGCATTCACTGCTGGCACGAAATGCTAAATGTGCTTGAAGATTCCATGATTCTGACCCAGTCAGTTAGTAGCTGCTTTGTCTTTGAGTAAGAAGCTGTGACAGACACACATTAGGTAGAAGATATATGTTGATATATACATAAAAAAACATAGTAAATAAAATACCCAGACAGATGTTATCCATTAGCCTTTCAAGTTAATTTTGCATTGAAATTTTGCCTTTTGATACCAGACACACCATTTTTTTCTGCATCTGTAGGACTTTTAATATAAACACTGTGACCTCTGAGGGCCGAGTCGCATTTGAAACCCACATTTTCATGGATCCCAAGAATTAAAATACCCTTCATTGTTACATGTATTCAAGTAAAGAAGTATAGTACTATAGTGAAAAATTTACAATCTCACCCCACATGGTACCATCTTAAGTACACAGTAGCTAGGTATCCACCTTAGATACAAGAAATATAGGGAAAAAGAAAAAAATATGTTACTTACAGTTAGTCATAGTCTAAGTTATAAAAAATGAGAAATAAAGTTAAAAAGTTAAGCATTACAGTTTTTCTATAAATGGTGCAGTAACTCAACACATGGTGGAATTCCACACATGGTCTGAATGGGTTTGCAAGCCGCTGGACACCCGTACTGATCCTCAGTCCAACAACCATCCCCGCTCTGCTGGGGCCTCCAGCCCGCTGACCAATCCCCACTCCGCTCAGGCCTCTAGCCCACTGACCATCCCCACTCCACTCAGACCTCCTTCCCACTGACCATCTCCACTCCACTCAGGCCTCCATCCCACTGACCATCCCCACTCCACTTGGGCCTTCAGTTCACTGACCATCCCCACTCCACTTGGGCCTTCAGTTCACTGACCATCCCCACTGCACTCAGGCCTCTAGCCCACTGACCATCCCCATTCTGCTCAAGCCTCCAGTGTAATATGTGTGATCTGAAGGTGGGAGTAAATGTGTGGAGAGAGATGCTGTCCTATTAGAGGGATTGATTGATCCACCAGCTTTCTGAGCAGTACAGAAATTAAACAGGGTGGGTGAAGACAGGTATGTGGAGATCTTCGATCATATCATAGATCTCACTTGACCTTATTCAGTTTGGATCTCTTAATATACAGGAAGGCGAGAACTGTCTTCACTAAATTGGCATTACTCTGCCGTCATCCAAGGCTTCCTGGTGGGCCCCATGATTTGCCGCGTGATTCCTTTCTTTGTTTCCCTCTGGGTTCTGTTGGTTTTACTTCGGATTTTTCTCCCTCTGAGCAATTTGTCATGACTGCAAGAAATGGTTGGCCTAAAGCAGCTCCTGCTTGGAAAAGCTGCAAAATACGGCTTAAAATTGAACAGGCCTAATCCCCTGTTCCTTAGCACTGCAGGCGTTCTCTCTTTTGATAGCTTCCCTCCCTTTCTCAACAATCTGTTGTGGTTTTGATGTCTATCTTTGGAAAAGCTGAGTGGTGTGAATATCCAGATCATACTGAGGACATAATTAGCTTTGGGAAGATCTGCACTTTAATTGCATCTGCATGGGCCTGTGAAGACATCAGGATGTGTTTACCATCTGTCAGTGTCTTTTTCTTTCAACTGACATCAGTAGCAAGTCAATATTATTTTAAAATGATGAATCGAAGCTGGATAAATTTGGATAACACAAGCACAAATTTCTTCTAAGTCATGGAGAGGTCTCCCTTAAGCGTGTTTGCAAGCCCTTTAAAATGATATTTACTCAGATGTTGCCTGGTTTGGAGGGAAGTTCTTACGTGGAAAGGTTGAGGGACTTGAGGCTGTTTACATTAGAACAAGGTTGAGAGGTGACTTAATTGAGACATATAAGATAGTCAGAGGGTTAGATAGGTTGGACAATGAGAGCCTTTTTCCTTGGATGGCGATGGTTAGCATGAGAGGACACAGCTTTAAATTGACGAGTGATAGATACAGGACAAATGTAAGAGGTAGTTTCTTTACTCAGAGAGTAGTATGGGTGTGGAACACACTGCCTGCAACAGTAGTAAACTCGCCAACTTTAAGGCCATTTAAATGGTCATTGGATTGGCATATAGATGAGAATGGAATAGTATAGGTTAGATGGGCTTCAGATTGGTTCCACAGGTTGGCGCAACATCGAGGGCCAAAGAGCCTGTACTGCGCTGTAATGTTCTATATCGCACCCACTGATGGACTGCGAAGGGTATTACATGTGGATTTCTGCTATCTGTATTCTCATCCATACAGGAAATGGCAACTTGCATCCAATGTTTCTAATTTACTGAAACATCCCAAGGCACTTTGTGGGAATATTATTAGCTTCAAGGATGGGGACATACAGGAAGTGGACCCAAATCCTTCAGTGTTTCAGGTCACATCTTAAACGACAAAAGAGAAGCAAATTGACAGAGACATTGAGAGAGGGATTTCTGTTCTCATTGGTTAGAACTGCTGCCTCGCAGCCCCATGGACCTGAGTTTAATTCTAGCTTCAGGTGACTATCTCTGTGGAGTTTGCACATTCTCCCCATGTCTGTTTGGGTTTCTTCTGGGGCCTCCAGTTTCCTCCCACAATCCGAAGATGTGCAGGTTCGGTTGACTGACCATGGGAAATTGCCCATTATGTGCGGCATAGGTGGACTGACCATGGGCAGTTGCCCATTATGTGCGGTTTAGGTCGACTGACCATGGGCAATTGCCCATTCTGTGCGGGTTAGGTGGATTGACCATGGGAAATTGCCCATTATGTGCAGGCTACATGTGTTAGCCATAGGGAATGAAGGACTACAACGATGCGTGGGATGTTCTTTGGAGGGTCAGTGTAGGCTGAATGGCCTGCTTGCCCACTGCAAGGATCCTATGATTCCAGAGCTGCGCATAGAATCGGTGATATTATAATCCTGTGATCTGTGACATTTTAATATTTCTGGAGGGATAGTAGCTGTAACTGTATGGTAAATTAAGGGAGTCGTGTGGATACAGGAGGTGAAGTCAAGTGCGTTCTGCGGTGATCTTGTATGAAGGATACAGAACTGCTCTGAAATTTGCCTGACAACAAATCCAAGTGATACAATTGTTAAAGATCAAGCAAGAGATTCAGTGAAAAGAAAGTGCATGGTATTCCTGCTTGCAGATAATGGCAGCAGACTCAAAGCTTGCGATAAGTAGACTCTGAGTTTCCTCAAGCTGCAGAAGGATGTTAAGAACAAAGAACAAAGCACAGGACAATGGACCAAGACTGCGCCAACACATAATGCCTTTCTAAACTAAACATTTTTTGCTTCTTTCCGATCCATGTCCCTCAAGTCCACGCCTATTTATTCATGTCTCAAGATGCCTCTTAAACATTGCTATTGTAGATCCTTCCACCACCACCCTGACAACATGTTCCAAGCACTTACTTATGTAAAAAAACTTGCCTCACACAACACCTTTAAACTTTATCCCTTTCACCTTAAACCTATGCCCTCTAGTAATTATCATTTCTACTCCTGGGAAAAAGGTTCTGACTATCCATTCTATCCATGCCTGTCATAATTTTGTAAACCTCCTATCAGCCTATCAGCCTCTGGTGTTCAAGTGAAAACAAGTCGAGTTTGTCCAAACTTTCCTCAGAATTAATACCCTCCAAACCAGGCAATATCCGGATAAATCTTTTCCATACCCTCTCCAAAACCTTCACATCCTTCTGGAAGTGTGGCAATCAGAACTGTACACAATATTCCAAATGTAGCCTAACTATGCAGCTGAAAAATGACTTGCTAACTTTTATACTCTATGTCCGAACCGATGAAGACAAGCAACCCATATACCTTCTTACCCACCTTACCCACTTGCGTTGCCACTTTCTGGGTAGTGTTGACCTATACACCTAGATCCCTCTATGTTAATGTTCCTGTATATGTCCCTCCTGCATTAGACCTTTCAAAATGCATTACCTCTCATTTACCCAGATTCAATTCCATCTGCCATTTCTCTGCCCAAGTTTCCAGCCTATCTATATCCAGCTGTATCCTCTGGCAATCCTCCACACTATCCACAGCTCCCCCAGTCTTTGTGACATCTGTAAACTTACTAATCAAACCACCTACATTCTCCTACAAGTTGTTTATAGGTATTTCGTTCAATTGGGATCACAGCACTAATGTTTGCGGAACACCTCTGATCACAGACCTCCGGTCAGAAAACACCCTTCCACCACTGCCTTCTATGACTAAGCCAGTTCTGCAAGTATCTTACCGTGAATCCCCTTCTGTATCAGCCAAACGTGTTAAAGGCCTTGCTAAAGTCCATAGAGAAAACATCCACCGCTCTGCATTCAAAAATCATCTGTGTCATTTCCTCAGAAAGCTCTATCAGTTTGTGAGATGTGATCTTCCCTGCATAAAGCCAAGCTGCCTATTGCTAATAAGTCCATATTTTTCCAAATGTGAGTAATTCCTGTCCTTAAGAATTTTCCCCAATGATTTCCATGTGCCAGACATAAGGTGCACTAGCCTGTAATTTCTTGGATTATCCTGTTGCCCTACTTCAAGAAAGGAACACCATTTTCTATTCCCCAGTCCTCTGGGACCTCTCCATATATTAAAAAGGATACAAAAATTTTATAGAAGGCCCAAGAAACTTCCTCCCTCACCTCCTTCAGTACTCTAGAACAGATCCCATCAGATTTTGAAGACCTGTCTACCTCAATGCTTTGCAAAGCATCCAGAATACCTGTTCCTTTTTCATATTGACATCTCCTAGAATATCAACATACCTGTCTCTAGACTCACCACCCACCATGTCCTTTTAGTTTGTGAAAATCAATGCAAAGTATTCTTAAGGACCTTAACCACATCCCCATCTCCATGCCTAAATTCCCTCCTTTGTCCTTGAGTGGACTTACCCTCTTCCTTAGCTACCTTTATATACATGTAAAAAGCCTTGGGCTTTTCCTTAATCCTGTTGCCAAAGTCATTTCATGGCAACTTTTAGCCTTCCTAACTCCCTGTTTAAATCCTACCCTGCTTTCATTATATTCCTCTTTGGCTCTGTCTGTCTTCAATTCCCCAAACTTTACAAATGCTTCCTTTTTCTTTCTGACTAAGCTTACAATTTCTCTTGTCGTCAAGGTTCCTGAATCTTGTCATCTTTATCCTTCATTTTCACAAGAATGTGCTGGTCATGAACTCTAGATTAGAGTGGTGCTGGAAAAGCACAACAGGTCAGGTAGCATCCAAGGAGCAAGAAAATCGTGTTTTGGACAAAAGCCCTCATTCCTGATGAAGGACTTTTGCCTGAAACATCGATTTTCCTGCTCCTCAGATGCTGTCTGACCTGCTGTGCTTTTCCAGCACCACTCTAATCTTGACTCTGATCTCCAGCATCTGCAGTCCTCACTTTCACCTGGTCATGAACTCTAACCAACTAACTTTTAAAAGATTCCCACAAAGCAGATGTGGATTTACCCTCAAACAGCTGCCCATCAATCTACATTTCCCAGTTTCTGCCTAAGATTGTCGTAGGTGGCCTTGCCCCAGTTTCGAACTTTCATCTGAGGACTACTCTTATATTTATCCATAAAACCTTAAAACTTAGAGATTATGGTCACTGTTACCAAATGCTCCCCCATGAAAACTTCAATCATCTGGCTGGGCTTATTCCCCAGTATCAGGTTCAATATGTACTATTTACATATTGCTTCAAGAAACCCTCATGGATGCACCTAACATTTCCCCCCTATCCAAGTACTTGATTCCCAGTCAATATAGGGGAAGTTAAAATCACCCACCACAAAAAACCTATTATTTTCACACTTTTCCATAATCTGACCACATATCTGGTGCTCTATCGCCCTTTGGTTGTTGAGAGGCCTGTGATACAATTCCATCAAAGTGATTGCACCCTTCCTATTCCTGAGCTCTACCCATATGGCCTCACTGGAAGAGTCCTCCAACATGTCCTCCCTCAGTATAGCTGTGATATTCTCCCTTGTGAGTAAGGCAACTCTCCCACCTCTTTTACAGCCCATTCTATCTCTCCTGAAATATCTAAATCCTGGAACATAAAGCTGCCAATCTTGTCTCTCTTGCGCCAAATCTCAGTAATCACAACAACACCACAGTTATATGTCCTAATCCATGCTCTAACTTCATCTGCCTTACTCCTACATTAAAAAAAAATACACTTTAGACTGCAAGTCCCAATGTGTTCAGTGACTTCTCCCTATCTGTTCTTCCTCTTAGCATTACTGGCCTTAGTCTTGAACACATCCTCTGTCATTTCAGTTGCTGATTGACTGCTCTGGTGCCCACCCCTGCCTCTCAAGTTTAACCCCTCCCAAGTGACACTAGCAAAGGTCCTTGCCAGGATATTGATGACCCTCCAGTTTGGATTCAATCTGTCCTTCTTGTTCAGGTCCCACCTGCCCTGGAAGACATCCCTATGATCAATGTCTCAGTCGCCTTCCTCCCTGCATGGCTCATTGGCCATGTATTTAAAAGTACTACCTCCTTATTCCTAGCCTCACTGGTACATGGCATGGATAGTAATCCCGTGATTACAACCCCTGAGTTCCTGCTTTTCAACTTACTATTGAAGTCCGTGAAATCACTTTACAAGACGTCATCACTATTCTTATCTATGTTGCTAGTAACAATGTACACCAAGAGCTCTGGCTGTTTGAATTCCCTTTTGAGAATGTTCTGTGCCCACTTAGACATCCTTGACCCTGGCTCCAGGGAGGCAACGCGCTATTCTGGAGTCTCTTTTGCAGCCTCAGAAATGCCTTTTGGTACCCCTTACTATATAGTCCCCTATTACTACTGTTCTTTGCACTTTGACCCTCCCTTCTGAACAACAGAGCCAGCTGTGGTGCCATCATTGTGGCTGCTACTATCACCAACCTCTGATTGGCAATGTTCCTCCATCAGTATCCAAAATGGTATACTTGTCAGAGCGGGGACTCTTACACCGACTGCCTGCTCATTCTAGCGATCACCCATTTATCTGCCGAACCTTGGGTGTGAGTAAATCTCTAAATCTCCTGTCTATAGCACTTTCTGTCTCCTGTATCCTACTCAGTTTGTCCAACTGATACTCTGAATGAACCATCTGGTCTGACAGAACTTGCAATTGGACACAGTCGCTGCAGATGTAGTCATCAGGGACGCGCAAACTGTCTCTGATTTCCCACAATCCACAGGAGAAGTGTATCCCTGTTGACTGTCATTTTTATTCTCTGGCAACTACTTAATTAAAAACAACTTTCCATTAAATTAATTTACAGCTAACCAGCTGGTCCCAAGTGTTAGATTCTCACAAAAAATAGTAAATAAACTATTCTGTAAACAACAGTGTAGGTATGACAGTACTAGAAATCCCTGTACAACTCAACCATTTGCTGAAACCCTATGATTCTAATACCTAATGGGTATGAAAAGGTGAATGGAAATTGAAGATAAGAAATAAAAGAATCACCTGACCACTAATGCCGATCCAGAGCCCTTCTGTCCAAAATATCACTCTTAAACCTGTGCTATCACAAAATGTAGCCCCCCACAATAGTGCCCAATGTAATGGAGACTCCTCATGCTTGTTTATCCACAAGTTCACTCTCTTTTGCTCTGATGGCTGTTGCTGCTGCCAATGCTCTCAGTTTGCTCCAGGTAATGGACTGTAAACAATCATACTGTGAACTAGCCACTTACTTCTAACATGAAGAAATTTCAATCAAGAATAGCTGATTAGCATTTCTACTTGAATGGACTGTCAAAGTATTTTCATGTTAACACAGGAGAAGGGAAGAGGAAGTCATTTTTGATATCAGGTTACAGGCTTCCCTACACATCAATGAAGACCGCAGACAGACAGCAGAGGATTGGTACGGTCAGCAAAGAAGATAGGTTGCTGACATTGGGAGCTACCATAGGCCGATATGGAAGGGAGACAGTCCCTGTTGTAAAAGATGTGCTATATTTTTCTGATTGGCATAAATATGCCAATCTAATGGCAAGGATTGGTGATATAAAAATGTGGGATGTATGTTTGATGATATAGACAGTGTGAATTGTGGGGGACAGGTTATGGGTGCATGCTGGCTTCTATAAATTACTATTGTATACTGAGCAGACTGATGGGGCTTGGACATCTCACCCTATGTTGAGATGCATAACAAATGACAGCAGTTTGAGATACACTCTTTAAAGATGCATTTATCTGATTTCACACCAAGACCTTCCATAGATTCCAGGAGATTCATCCTAACATGGCTGGGAGA
This sequence comes from Chiloscyllium punctatum, assembly GCF_047496795.1. Classification (NCBI taxonomy): domain Eukaryota; kingdom Metazoa; phylum Chordata; class Chondrichthyes; order Orectolobiformes; family Hemiscylliidae; genus Chiloscyllium; species Chiloscyllium punctatum. Next base: position 52,539,429 of record NC_092762.1, on the reverse strand, counting down.
AGAATCACTGGCGCAAGCTTTCTGTCAGGTGAGAGATTGACGACCAGAGGCAACTATCTGAGAATGGTCACTTGAAATGTTTATTCATCAAATAGGGGAACTTGTTAGAAGCTGGGAATGAACAAGAAGTCGAGAGTATGGTTTTGGAAAATCCCAAACAGTCAGGCAGCCACCAAGGAGCAGGAAGATTGACGTTTTGCACATAAGCTTTTCCTGATGACGAGCTAATGCTTGAAAAGTCGACTGCCCAGCTCCTCAGATGCTGCCTGACCGGCTGCGCTTTTCCAGCACCACACTTTCAACTCTGAACACCAGTATTTGCAGTCCTCACTTTCTCTCAAAGAGCGAGGAGTGCCATCTAAAAGGATTATAATTCTGTGGAGGCTGCAATCATTGACAAGTATAAAAGGAACAATTCTGTTGTTTAAAATAAATTGCCTAATAAATAAATCGTATTTAGTTAGTAATGTTTAATCGTCTTTTGTTTCAGTAAGTTTTAAAATGTGAAACCTTTGTTGTTTCAGATTGTAACTGAAAGTTCAGTTCTCTTTAAGAGTCTTCACTGAGATCGTAACAGTCTGAAAGTAATCTAAAAGGGCCATAAACCAAAGTAAGCAGCTGCTCTGCCTGAAAATTCTTGCATCACCTTCGCAATTCAGTCTGTTTCCTTCAGCAGCAGTTTGAAGTGAGCTTTGAGAACCTGGAAGCATGAGAGAAATGATACTTGGCCCTCTATAATGACTTCACTCATTTATTTCAGTGATGCTTTTTCAGATCTATGGCTTTGACAGTTGTCTTGTATTATCAGGAATGAGCAATGGACGTTCAGAAGAATGTTCCAGAGAGATTTCTTTTTTAAACTGCTTTTTGCTCAACTTCTCCTTCATATAATTTGACACTGTCATTGCTACTGAAGCCCCCAGCTTTAATTCAAATTCATGCTTGATATTTTCCTTCGGGAACAGGAACAGAGGGTTAGATTTTCATCATTGAGGTGCTAGTTCAGATCAGGAGATTTCCTGGTCCATCTCATCCATCTTGGGAAACAGTGCTTTCAATGGCATGACTTTTGTTCTGGGAGTGCTATGGATGTGGAGAAGTGGGTGTAGGATGGAGTCAAGCCTTCAGCACTGATGTACCAATTGGTGATATGTACCTTTCCTCTAGTTGGCTGCACCTGTACAGATGTGCTTATGGTATCTCCCATAACATCAGAACCCAGACATGGGCAAAATGGTATTGAATGAGCTTAATAGACATTTATTACAGCTCACTAACAAATATGACATTAACAGGCACATCAGTGTCTGGGGTATTCAATTCCAAAGGATAACCCGCTTTCTTCAATGTGTAATGCATAAAATGGCCTGAGTTACAATTGATTCTGAGGGCTTTATACTCTCAGATCGCATGCTCTGATATTATAATGATATTGTTAGTCTCTGAAAGAGTTACTGATCATGGGAAGTGTTAGAGCAGTAGGGGGTGAGCCGGGGAGTTTAAAAGGTCTGTTTTGATTCTCTGATCCTTAATCCTAGTTGTTGTGTTAAATATTAAACCCTTTAGCCCTCATCTGTCACATCTCTTAACAATTGGCACAGCAGGGTGGTGGGCTCAGTGGTTAGCACTGCTGCCTTACAGTGCTAGGGACCCGGGTTCAATTCCCACCTCAGGCAACTGTCTGCATGGAGTTTGTACATTCTCCCCGTGTCTGTGTAGGTTCCCTCTGGGTGCTCTGGTTTCCTCCCACAATCCAAAGACATGCAGGTCAGGTGAATTGGCCATGCTAAAATGCCCATAGTGTTAGGTGCATTAGTTAGGGGTAAAAATTGGGTTGGGGAATGGGTCTGGGTGGGTTACTCTTTGGAGGGTTAGTGTGGACTTGTTGGGCCAATGGCCTGTTTCTATACTATAGGGAATCTAATCTAATGCACCCATACCTCATTCATATAATCTCATGCTAACACATGTTCTCATTTACCCTATTGTTTCCTCAAATCTTATATGCCAAACATACCACATCTAAGACCAATGACCCAATATGTAACATGTACAAAACATCCTATGGATGTTTGGAAATGCTTAAAAGTAGTCATTCATAACTTTCTTAAATAACACTACTGTCCAAACCCATAAAGAACTCAGTCAATCAGACCTTTAAAGTATCAATAACAGAAACAATAAGCCCTTGGCACTGCTTTGCCTTGTGTAAATAAATTGAGCCAGTGATCAGAGATCACAGAATAAAAAACTTGTAAATCTATCAATCAAACAATGCTTTCCTGGCTGCAGAACTGCTTTGACAAAGTGAAGGCTTTATGGAAGTCTGGGCTCTCAGCCAAGCATGAATTATGAGATCCATTTAGAAATTTCTCTCCCTCAACCCAAACCCAAAACTAAAAGCACCTAGGGAGCCACAAAAACAAACAAACAAACAATCACACCGACAGGGAGTGCTTGCTGGGGTGGAGGTGCAGTCAGAGAGACAAAAGATGGGCAAAGTAAAACGATGTATCAAATAGAGGAAAAGAGAGATAGCAAGAAAGGGAATCTCACAAACACAAGCAGTGAGAGATACATGGAGACAGGGTGGGAAAATACCACAAGACGCAAAGAAAATAGAGAGATAAAGACATGGCAAAGTAGAAATGCAGATAATTCCTCAGGGGAAGGCAGAGAGCTAAAGAGAAAGGCTTCCTTCTTTTGTTGGCACAGACTAAAGACCATGAATAGAGAAGGGCAATGCTTAATCCTGCTCTTTCCATCATTCCTTTAATTCTGGTAGCATTAGTCTAGGGCACTGCGGTAAACCTGCCTGAAGGATACAATATAATGGAAATGCCTTCCCGGGAATAGCAGCCAGATAATGCTCAAGTAATCACTAATCCACTTTGGAAGGATGCCTTTATAGTGCTTTTTTTTTTGCAGAAAGGCACCAACATAGATTTATGTGAGAGCTATTGAAATGACTAGAACAACCTTGAAAATCTACCTTATAGTTTAATGAATAGTTTTAAAAGTTGGCAGAAAAGCTGGTGCTATCAGTAGAACGGAAGGATTAAAACTAACAAAACATCTGCAGAACCAAAATGAAGAGGCATTCTTTCCTAGGTGAATATAATAGCAGGTAGTAAGAAACGACAGACTGTGATAGTTCAGCTCCTTTCCAGAAGGATTTAATCTCACCTTGTGGATGCCATACCTGGAGATGGTCAGTCCCATGAGTTTATGTAAGAGCTCAGGGTGATGGTGAGAGGGTGAGGATAAATAAGGAAGTTGTTTGGATCTCTGTGGTCCAGTGAGGGCACACTGCCATTCTGAGTCAGGCCGTTATCCCTTTGTCAGCCATTAACTTGTAAATAGATTGACCCTATTAGCATTCCATCAGTAAGAGTGGACAGGTAATGCCAGCCCAGTTGGGCATAGCATGCCCATCTCAGTAGCATTTGGTTCCCATTGTAGTGGAGCTGACTTCAGACGGGGCAAGAATCAGACTGACTGAACCAAATCCATCAGTCAATATTCCTGGTTCCTCCACCAATATCCCCAAGTATCTCTTATACAACATACTGCCAATAAATTGGGTGTGAGTGGCGCATACAGCTCTCCACAGTGGTATAATGAGCTGAATTTTCCTGGATCCATTGACTGGAAAACTAGAGAGGAGAAGCATTGGACTGCCACCTTCCTGCCACTGAGGATGTTTCCCAGGGTGACTCCTGCTCCAGGGAGACTGGTAGATCATCGCAATGTGTAGGGGCCCCAGTAATCAATGATCTTGCCATCAGTGGGTCCCCCTGCCTGGTGCAGATGCTGCCAACTGCATGGAGCTGACCCTGTGGAAACTCTTTGAGGTGTTGGATCAGGGAGAGGGTATTGGAGCCAGAGGTTCAATCCCCAGTAGAGGACCACTGGCAGAAGGAAAAACCAGTAAAACAGGTGAATTAGGCACAGTGATTCAAATTGTCTTTTACACTTCAAAATGGAGGTCCAGTCCATTCACTTCAAAGTATTACTCATTTCCCCCTGGGCTGCTGGGAAAGTGGCACGGTGGCTCAGTAGTTAGCACTGCTGTCTCACACTGCCAGGGAACTGGGTTCAATTCCCGTCATGGATGACCGTCTGTGTGAAGTTTGTACATTCTCCCTGTGTTTTTAGATTAGGTTCCCTACATTGTGGAAACAAACCCTTCGGCCCCACCAATCCACACCGACCCTCCGAAGAGTAACCCATCCAGACCCATTTCCCTCTGGCTAATGCACCTAACGTTATGGGCAATTTAGCATGGCCATTTCACCTGAACCGCACATTTTGGACTCTGGGAGGAAACTGGAGCACCCGGAGGAAACCCACGCAGACACAGGGAGAATGTGCAAACTCCACACAGACAGTCACCCGAGGCTGGAATCAAACCTGGGACCCTGGTGCTATGAGGCAGCAGCGCTAACCACTGAGCCACTGTGCCGTCCCACTGTTTCTGCATGGGTTTCCTCCCACAGTCCAAAGATGTGCAGGTTAGGTGGATTGGCCAGGCTAAATTGCCCCACAGTGTCCAGGATGTTCAGGCTTGGTGGATCATTCATAGGGGATGCAAGGTGAATCTGGATGGGAAGCTCTTCAGAGGGTCAGTGTGTACTCAATGGGCTGAATGGCCTACTTTCACACTGTAAGGATTCTGTAACAAAAGACAGAAAGGCCCAAACAAATCTCATCTGCTCTGATGTTTTGGAGCTTGTACTTTTTCCTCTGTGTCTGTGCCTTAGTGAGTGCCTCTATGTCGAGATTTCCCCCTCATGGTCTCTGATGTCCCTCAGCAATGCCCTGCGGGTCCTATTCAGCCTCTAGAACTGAGAGCCCTGGGGATTGGCCCAACATCTTCGGGAGGTCTAAGGACAGTACATGCGGAGGCAGCTAATTATGAGGCTGCCTCCTAGATGGTTGCTCAGTGGCTCTTTCTGCCATGGAGTGCTTGGTTAAGATCTCTATTTTGGTGTTCAAAGTGAAAAAGCACACAACACCAGGTCATAGTCCAACAGATTCATTTGGAAGCATTAGCTTTCAGATAAGACTCCACAACCACCTGATGAAGGAGCAGTGCTTCGAAAGCTGGTGCTTCCAAATAAACCTGTTGGATGAAAATCTGGTGT